>NC_061098.1:26046014-26161388 GCF_015104395.2 Macrobrachium nipponense | reverse complement strand
AGGCATCCCATTACTGTTTTCCCTTTGGTTTAATTTAATTTTATCAATCTTATAATCCCTGTTTATTTTTTATCATCAGTTTTTATTAATGCAGACTGCTTGTAAACCAGCTTCACGCATTTTCTGGTCGGCTGCCATCTGGCCAACACCAGCTAGAAGACATCCCACCTGGAAGTCTCGAGTATAATTACAAACAGGTCACTCACATAACGCCCCAGGGGAGATTACGTTGCTCAGAAGAGGAACCAGACGTGACTGAATTATGCTTAGGCCAAACAGAGAAAGTGAGTCTATGTTGCCATAGACTTCGTATTTCTAAGGCGGATGCCGCTGTAAGTGGTCTGATAAGAGATGTAAGATTAGATAAAATGCACATCTATATATATATATATATATATATATATATATATATACTATATATATATGTGTGTGTGTGTATACATACATATATATATATATATATATATATTTTGGTGTTGCCCACCTATACGTATGTAATTTCTTGTAATCATCAGAGTTAATAGTTGGACGAGAAACATCATGCTTATTGAACTGAACAGTAAGGGATGCCTACCAAATCATACATTATATATATATATATATATATATATATATATATATATACATATGTATGATTTGGTAGGCATCCATTACTGTTCAGTCCAATAAGCATGATGTTTCTCGTCCAACTATTAACTCTGATGATTACAAGAAATTACACATACGTATAGGTGGGCAACACCAAATATATATATATATATATATATATATATGTATGTATACACACACACATATATATATAGTATTATATATATATATATATATATATATATATATTATATATATATAGATGTGCATTTTATCTAATCCTTACATCTCTTATCAGACCACTTACAGCGGCATCCGCCTTATTAAATACGAAGTCTATGGCAACATAGACTCACTTTCTCTGTTTGGCCTAAGCATAATTCAGTCACGTCTGGTTCTCTTCTGAGGCAACGTAATCTCCCCTGGGGGCGTTATGTGAGTGACCTGTTGTAATTATAACTCGGAGACTTCCCAGGTGGGATGTCTTCTAGCTGGTGTGGCCAGATGGCAGCCGACCAGAAAATGCGTGAAGCTGGTTTTACAAGCAGTCTGCATTAATAAAAACTGATGATAAAAAATAACAGGGAGAAAAAGTAAAAGAAATTTTCCATAAAATTCATGTCAGCTGTATTATATACGTGTATATATACATATATATATATAATATATATATAGATATATAATATATATATATATATATATATAGATATATATATATAGATATATGTATAATATAAATAAATAAATAAACATATATATATATATATATGCCATATCATATATATATATAGATATAGATATATATATATATATATATATTATGATATATAGATATATATATATAGATATATATATATATATATATAATATATATATATATCTATATATATATATATATATATATCGATGATATATATCATATCTATATAGATATATGTATATATAATATCTATATCTATATATATAGATATATGATATATGTACTATATATATATATATATCTATATATATATATCTATATATCTAATATATATATAGATATATATATCCATATCTATATATAGATATAATATATAAAATATCTATATATAGATATAGATATATATATATAGATATATATATATATAATATATATATATATAGATATATATATATATATATATTATATATATATATATAATGTATATGAGTATATATATATATATATATATATATATATATATTATAATATATATCTATATATATATATATATATATGAGTATATATATATATGTATAATATATATATATATATATATAATATTATATCTGATACATAAATTGCGAAGAAAGAATAGTAAATGAGACTCATAATTCGTACCAATGATTAACAAAATCAGATGCATTATAAAGAATTGATAAAATTAAATTAAACCAAAGGGAAAAATATGGCGACCCATAACTCGAAGTAAAACTCAATCGGCTGCATATAAAAAAAAGTTTTCCATACAAAGTGTAATCAAGGCTACCAGAAAATATATCTATCGATCGGTGGTCTCCGTACATGCTGTATGGGCGGCGGCCCATGAAATTTTAACGACAGCCAGTGGTGCCTGGCCTATGCGATGCCAGACACACGATTATGACTAGATTTAACCTTAAATAAAATAAAAACTACTGAGGCTAGAGGGTTGCAATTTGTTATGTCTGATGATTGGATAATGGATGATCAACATAACAATTTGCACCCCTCTGGCCTTGGTAGTTTTAAGATCTGAGGGCGGACAGACATAGCCGTCACAATGGATTTTTTTTTCCAGAAAAACTAAAATCTTATAATAAAAAATTAAAAGGGAAAAAGAGAAGTTACAGTATGTATACATGTTGAAACTTTGGCTCTGGTCAGTCCTCCCCAACACCTGTCGCGCTCGTTGCGACGCGCCAGTCAGTTTCAACATGCTGAAAATGACGACGGGACAGGACTGGCTCGACAGGACTGGCATTAATTGCCCTCATACACGATAAAGACGACCGGTTCGCGACCGGTTCGCGCTAGTCGCTATGAATCAGCGCGCCAGTCGCGTACGTGTATGGCCCGCCCTTTAAAGCCACAAAGTAATTTCATAAAGTGTTACCAACATGTAATGGCAAGATTTTCAGAAAAATTTTGGGAACATTTAACCAAATGGTTAGAAAATCTGCATTTCTGAAAAAAGATAAGTATATGCAAAATATGCCCTACAATAGTAGCCTAACTATGACTCTTAAAAAGGTATATTGCATAAGATCTCGTATTTACAGAACTTGAAAGTTTGATTTCTCCATTTGGTAACACTTTGAGACATTATTCCTCGACTAGACGAACACTGTGTTGGTGTAAATGTCCTTAATACCTGTCTCAGACATGTATTAAACAGAGACACCAATGAATTACTTGGGGTGGTAAGCACCAAATATAATGTCTCTGCAACATCTTTGCTGATGTTATGTACTTGCGGACCATAGATACATATTTTAAAAAAATATCTTGCTTCAGTGTAATTTTACCACAAAAAAAAAAAAAAAAAAAAAAATCCCAACAAAAAACCCAGACGAGAGACAAAAAACCCAGGAGTGGCAGCCCAGGTTGTCAATCTGAACAAGATTTTATGGAGCAGCCGGGCAAATATACAAAGGTGTGAAACATGAAATTTTAACTTGTCTGCAGATGCTAATTATTATTATTATTATTATTATTATTATCATTATTATTGTTGTTGTTGTTGTTGTTGTGTTGGAGAAACTTACAGTGTACTAAATATAAGAAAGAAAGAAAGGTATGTACACTTTATTCTGATGAGGCTTAAGTATTTTTCCCTCCAATATCTTAACCATCTTAAGCTTAAAATAGTTTTATGCTTAAAGCGGCCCACACACGCTCAAATTTTGGTCCAATTTTTTTATGTCAATTATTTGACGGTTTGGCGTTCGCCCTACCTTTAGGCCATTAAATTACGCCACACACGATCAAATTCATGTCAAATAATTTGACATAAAAAAATTGGACCAAAAATTTGAGCGTGTGTGGGCCCGCTTAACATTGACGGTAGTCTGTTGATTGCTATTACTATTTATAGACTACTATATACAGATCACAGTGATCAAGTCGTAACAAGTTGTTGCGTTCGGTACCTTAACTTACCCAGACATTCAACATCTCTCGTGAGCGCGGAAACAAAAACCTACTACCGACCGTCCGTCGCTCTCTAAATCCTTCCGTTTGTGTTGTGGTCTCGGGTATAGTCCCTGACCGTTTGAAGAAATTGCTGAATTTCCAATACTATTCCATCATTGACAATGCCACCGAGAGCCAAACCCGGGGTGGGTAAGATAGTTGAAACAGAACATTTTAGTTTTAATATATTTACCTTAGATAAATGTTTACTTTGGAATACCTACCGTTTGGTAAATGTTACCCACCCCTCCTGCAGCAACGGGTCTGTTACCGCGCTTGCTTAAATTTTGCGTAACATGATGCAATTCCCAATACAGTAGTAATTCCTACCTTTTGCTCTCGACATACTAGGTATACCCCATGTGTTTGCCTTGCCCGAATGGCTTAAGTTTGGGCATTGCAATACCTAGTACCTACTAGCCTACGTACTAGCTAAGTAGCTACCTACTAGCTACCTAGGGTAAAAACATCAAAGCAGGCCACGCAGGCCAGCTAACCATCATTGCAAGCCACCCTCCGAAAAAGTACATTATAACGCGTCCTGACACCCGAGATGGGCATCAGTCGCGACTTGTTGTTGGTGAGAAACGGAGCTAAAGACCTCTACTCTCCTTTCGAAGTAAGTATTTTCCCCAAAGTTAGAAATTAAGGCCAAATTTTAAGATTTAAACAGATTTAAACAGAGGGTACTGAAAATGGCGCCACGGCAGTGGAAATCTCACCAAAACGCTTTAGAAATTTTTACTTACAACTAAAAATGTTTCGAAGATTGACGCCATCTCGATGTTTACGGAGTAGCTTGTGTCAATAAACTAACCATTTCCTGTGATAATCCGCACACCACTTGTACCCACAGACGCTGGAGCACTTTTATCACAACAACAATCGAAACACTATTTCTCATCAACAACAAGCCAGGCGTAAACAGCTGTTGGGTGAGAGATGACGAGAAGCGTTCTCTTTGGCTAATTTTTAAATAAGTAGTAAAACATCATATTTTACATATGATGATTAATTTGAAAATATTCGTTATTGAAAAAGTAACTCGCCTCTGACTCAAATTTAAGTAATTATTTTTCTGAATTAGAACGTTCTTTCAAGTTCTGTATTATGACGTCACGACATCTTGACTTTCGTACCTATTGTAAATAATTGCTATACTCAACTGTCATTGCAGAACAGTTTACCAGTTATTCCGTGCAGATTGTTTATCAGCTATACATGTAATTGTTTATAATCGTAATGCGCATATATATCTTATTATTTACTTTTTGGATATATGAAGATGTTTTACTGCTGGATTATCGCCGTAGTGTGACGCAATCGTTTTCGTCCATGGGGCCTCTGTCTGTTTTCGCACCATAATTAAAATTATGGGGCCGAATTTGCAATGACCAGAAAGTCGTTAAAAGAGGAAAGTTAGCATTGAGGGGCATATGTTTTGACTGAGAAAAATACAAATTTATTCAATAGCTAGCTTGTAAAAATACTTGGTTATAAAAACTTGATTGACAACAAAGCAGCATGTCTACTATGGGTTTCAGAGACAGTGCAAGCACGTTTTTGGGCAATACCTATTTCTGTAACGAACACTCGTAAGAACGAGATTTTGCTATAGTGCATTACACCCAGTGCCGTAATTTATAAGGGTATCGTGAATCACTAATCGTAAAGAATAACGACACTTGTCCTTGTACCAAGAGACAAAAACTCCATTATGCAGAATGGATACGAACACGCGTATAAAGCTCCACCTACCCTCTCCCCCCCTCCCCCCCCACCCCCCCCCTCCACCGCCATCCCTTTTCTTCTTCGTTCCTCCGCCTTCCTTTCTCTCTCTCTCTGTTGCCATTCGGTATGTGTTGACCCTCCAAACTGGGTATAAGACTACACACAAAACGTTGAAATTGGTGAAATTAGGCTATGTATTGGAAGTATATATACATAAATATTAAACAAAGCAATTTTATCATTATTGCATTACTATGACAACTAGAATTCCATGGAAACAGTTTATTAACAATAATGGAACGGCGTATGTGTGAAGCCTCCACTAATGTGGCAACGATGATTTTGCCATTCTTAGCATGCAAACATTAAAGCATGCAAACATTAAAGTTACATTTATTCTGGCATACGATTATTTAAGAAATTCAAAATACTAATAAAGACTAAAATCAATAAAAAGTGCTAGCAAAAACAAAAAAGAAAAAAAAAAAAAAAAAACGTAGTCGTTCCTCTATGCACTGTTCCGTATTCGTTCCTCTATGGTTTTTCGGCAGCCAGATGTACGAAAACGTTAGAAACATTTGATTTTTATCTACGTTAGAAATATCTGTAATTTTTCGGGTAATTTGGTTGCTAAAAATGGGATAATATACATGAATTAAATCAAAATTTTTAAATAACAATGTAAAATTTAAACTAAATAACGAGTAAAGTAAACAGTTTAGGGAATAAAACTTTTGCAGTTTCGTCGTCTGGCGTCGTCGGCTGTTTGTAATTGTGTTTATGGCGCGCGCGCTTAGAAACCAGGAACAGCAACGGGTTTAAAGTGCAATGTGGAGTGAACTGAGACCAAATGTGTATAATAACAATCAAATAAGCACTGTGGAGTTTCAGTTGTGATGGCAGTAAGGATAAAAACCGCCGATTACAAGGTAAGAATGAATCCAGTTCCAACCATAACCCCGGGAATAACAAGTTTCATACTTTCACTAATATAGGCAACAAAATGTTGTTTTATGTGCTGATTACAACTGCAATCTTGAGTAAGATCAATAAACGTTACATACATACGCTAACATTGTTCAAATGAGTGCTGGGAAGGCTGGGAAAGATGGTGTCCGTCACTGATGAGAACCGTCCATGAAAAACGTAGCCGCCATATGGATTTCAAAACTGCCTTGAAAACATATTTTACGAAGAGCTCACATGCTTATTTTAGTTCGTATGGGGCTTTCATATATCACAATATGTTGACGAAACTTCAGTCTTTTAAATGGTATGCTTAGTTGCAATGGTATTCATGTTTCCACCAATTAAATATCGAGTGAATAAGACCCGTCCACCGTGATGAGGGTTGGCCTGAACTGATGTTTCCCCCTATACTAGGTATACCTAGCTGTTACGAATTGGGATAGCTATATACCTACTACTTATACTTTAGTACTACTAATATAAGTACCTAGTAGCCTAGAGAGCACCTGACCCCTAGGCAGAGATTAAGGCCATTAAGAGCTATAGCCTAGTATGTATTTCTGATTTTCATGACATTTGGCTTACTCAATAAGGAATTTAGGAAACCCCTGCCTGATGGATTAAACCTGGTACCTATAAAACCTGACATGTAGCATACCTAGGATAATGTTAGGTACATCTATTAGTATACCTATACTAGCTCTACTATATGCCTAGGCTGTAGGGGAAACAAATGTAGTCGACTACCAGGACCAGGCTTGCCCTGCTCTGTGACCCACCTTCCTGAAAATTTAACACGTCCTGACACTGGAGATGGACGCCAGTAACGAGTCATCGGTCGTGGAAGCAACACCACGAGAACCTCTACTTTCCTCTCGAAATAAGAGATTTCTCCCAAAGTACAAAATAATGTCATAATTTAAGATTAAACAGGTTAATGACAGTCTAGACATTTGCTTAAAACATCTTACGTGTTGAAGATTGCCACTAGGGTAGAAACACCACGGCAGGCCACCCTCATCACTGTGGACGGGTCTTATTCACTCATCGATATTTAATTGGTGAAACAAGAAATACAATTGCAACTCTAAGCATACCATTTAAAAAAGAGCTGAAGTTTCGTCAACATAATGTGATATATGAAAGCCCCATACGAACTAAAATAAGCATGTGAGCTCTTCGTAAAATATGTTTTCAAGGCAGTTTTTGAAATCCATATGGCGGCTACGTTTTGCATGGAAGGTTCTCATCAGTGACGGCCACCATCTTTCCCCAGCCTTCCCAGCACTCATTTGAACAATGTTTAGCGTATGTATGTAACATTTATTGATCTTACTCAAGATTGCAGTTGTAATCAGCACAATAAAACAACATTTTGTTGCCTATATTAGTGAAAGTATGAAACTTGTTATTCCCGGGGTTATGGTTGGAACTGAATTCATTCTTACCTTGTAATCGGTGATTTTTATCCTTACTGCCATCTCAACTGAAACTCCACAGTGCTTATTTGATTGTAATTATAAACATTTTGGTCTTAATTCACTCCACAGTGCACTTGAACCACGCTGTGGTTCCTGGTTCCTAAGCACTCACTCTGCAAACACAGTTACGAGCAGCAGAACGACAACACTGATTATGAGATGCAAAGCTTTATTCCCTAATTGTTTACTTTACTCAATATTTAGTTTAACTTTACTTCAAAATGTTTATTTAATTCATGTCTATTATCCCTTTTTTGCAACCCAAATTAACCCCCAAAATTACAAATGTTTCGGATGTATACTTACGAGCAGACGACGTGAGAGGAAAATTGACTCATCGTTGCCAATCTAGTGGAGCGTCACACATACGCCGATGCATTTACAAACTGTTTCGATGAATTCTAGTTGTCATAGTAATGCAGTAATGATAAAAGAAAGTGCTGTAATATGTACGTATATATAGGGGGAAACATCACAACAGGCCAACCCTCATCACGGTAGACGGGTCTTATTCACTCGATATTTAATTGGTGAAACATGAATACAATTGCAACTCTAAGCATACCATTTAAAAGACTGAAGTTTCGTTCAACATATTGTGATATATGAAAGCCCATACGAACTAAAATAAGCATGTGAGCTCTTCGTAAAATATGTTTTCAAGGCAGTTTTGAAATCCAAATATGGCGGCTACGTTTTTCATGGACGGTTCTCATCAGTGACGGACACCATCTTTCCCCAGCCTTCCAGCACTCATTTGAACAATGTTTAGCGTTATGTATGTAACGTTTATTGATCTTACTCAAGATTGCAGTTGTAATCAGCAAAATAAAACAACATTTTGTTGCCTATATTAGTGAAAGTATGAAACTTGAAATTCCCGGGGTTATGGTTGGAACTGAATTCATTCTTACCTTGTAATCGGCGGTTTTTATCCTTACTGCCATCACAACTGAAACTCCACAGTGCTTATTTGATTGTTATTATACACATTTTGGTCTCAGTTCACTCCACATTGCACTTTAAACCCGTTGCTGTTCCTGGTTTCTAAGCGCGCGCGCCATAAACACAATTACAAACAGCAGACGACGACACGAGAACTGCAAAGTTTTAGTTATTCCCTAACTGTTTACTTTACTCGTTATTTAGTTTAATTACATTGTTATTTAAAATTTTGATTTAATTCATGTATATTATCCCTTTTTAGCAACCAAATTACCCCGAAAAATTCAGATATTTCTAACGTAGATAAAATCAAATCTAACGTTTTCGTACATCTGGCTGCCGAAAACCATAGAGGAACGAATACGGAAAAGTGCATAGAGGAACGACTACGTTTTTTTTTTTTTTTTGCTTTTTTGTTTTTGCTAGCACTTTTCATTGATTTCAGTCTTTATTAGTATTTTGAAATTCTTAAATAATCGTATGCCAGAAATCAATGTAACCTTTAATGTTTGCATGTTTTAATGTTTGCATGCTAAGAATGGCAAAATCATCGTTGCCACATTAGTGGAGGCTTCACACATACGCCGTTCCATTATTATAAAATGTTCCATGAATTCAGTTGTCATAGTAATGCAATAATGATAAAAATTGCTTTAATATTTATGTATATATACTTCCAATACATAGCCTAATTTCACCAATTTCAACGTTTTGTGTGTAGTCTTATACCCAGTTTGGAGGGTCAACACATACCGAATGGCAACAGAGAGAGAGAGAAAGGAAGGCGGAGGAACGAAGAAGAAAAGGGATGGCGGTGGAGGGGGGGTGGGGGGGGAGAGGGTAGGTGGAGCTTTATACGCGTGTTCGTATCCATTTCTGCATAATGGAGTTTTTGTCTCTTGGTACAAGGACAAGTGTCGTTATTCTTTACGATTAGTGATTCACGATACCCTTATAAATTACGGCACTGGGTGTAATGCACTATAGCAAAAATCTCGTTCTGTACGAGTGTTCGTTACAGAAATAGGTATTGCCCAAAAACGTGCTTGCACTGTCTCTGAAACCCATAGTAGACATGCTGCTTAGTTGTCATCAAGTTTTTTATAACCAAGTATTTTTTACAAGCTAGCTATTGAATAAATTTGTATTTTTCTCAGTCAAACATATGCCCCTCAATGCTAACTTTCCTCTTTTAACGACTTTCTGGTCATTGCAAATTCGGCCCCATAATTTCTTATGGTGCGAAAACAGACAGAGGCCCATGGACCGAAAACGATTGCGTCACACTACGGCGATAATCCAGCAGTAAAACATCTTCATATATCCAAAAAGTAAATAATAAAGATATATATGCGCATTACGATTATAACAATTACATGTATAGCTGATAACAATCTGCACGAATAACTGGTAAACTGTTCTGCAATGACAGTTGAGTATAGCAATTATTTACAATAGGTACGAAAGTCAAGATGTCGTGACGTCATAATACAGAACTTGAAAGAACGTTCTAATTCAGAAAAATAATTACTTAAATTTGAGTCAGAGTCGAGTTACTTTTTCAATAACGAATATTTTCAAATTAATCATCATAAATATGTAAAATATTGATGTTTTACTACTTATTTAAAAATTAGCCAAGAGAACGCTTCTCGTCATCTTCTACCCCAACAGCTGTTTACGCCTGGCTTGTTGTTGATGAGAAATCGTGTTTCAATTGTTGTGATAAAAGTGCTCCAGCGTCTGTGGGTACAAGTGTGTTGCGGATTTATCACAGGAAAATGGTTAGTTTATTGACACAAGCTCTCCGTAAACATCGAGATGGCGTCAATCTTCGAAACATTTTTAGTTGTAAGTAAAAATTTCTAAAGCGTTTTGGTGAGATTTCCACTGCCGTGGGCGCCATTTTCAGTACCCTCTGTTTAAATCTGTTTAAAATCTTAAAATTTGGCCTTGTTAATTTCTAACTTTGGGGAAAATACTTACTTCGAAAGGAGAGTAGAGGTCTTTAGCTCCGTTTACACCAACAACAAGTCGCGACTGATGCCCATCTCGGGTGTCAGGACGCGTTATAATGTACTTTTTCGGAGGGTGGCTTGCACTGATGGTAGCTGGCCTGCGTGGCCTGCTTTGATGTTTTTTACCCTAATACAAATAGATACGCTAATTTCACTATTTCCCCGGTTTTGTGTAAGTCTTATACCTAGTTTTTGGAGGGTAAACAACATACCAATTGACAACACTGATAAACAATTGAATGAGCGCAAACGCCGCAAAGAATGCCATAGTCCCCTTGAATAAGTGCTGGTAAGAGGTTGGTTTACGATTGTTGTGATGAAAGTGCCCCAGCGTCTATGGGTACAAGTGGTGTGCAGATTTAGCACAGGAAATGGGAAGTTTTGTTGACACAAGTGACTCCGTAAACATCAAGATGGCGTCAATCTTCGAAACATTTTTAGTTGTAAGTAAAAATTTCTAAAGCGTTTTGGTGAGATTTCCACTGCCGTAGCCACCCTTTTCACTACCCTCTGTTTAAATCTTAAAATTTGGCCTTAATTTCTAACTTTGGAGAAAATACTTACTTCGAAGGAGAGTAGAGGTCTTTAGCTCCGTTTCTCACCACAACAAGTCGCGACTGATGCCCATCTCCGGTGTCAGGACGCGTTATAATGTACTTTTTCGGAGGGTGGCAAGCGTTGATTGTAGGTGGCCTGTTTGGCCTGCTGTGATGTTTTACCCCATCTTGATGTTTGCAGAGTCACTTGTGTCAATAAACTTTCCATTCCACGTGCTAGTCTAAATCCAAACACCACTTGCACCTGTAGATGCTGGGACACTTTCTTCACAACAATCTTAAATGATGACGACGTTCGCCCTTGAGTCCAAGGAAACTCGCGATTTTTCGTGAGGGAAAGAAGAAGGAGTCCACTGGATAATTTTGAAATAAATAGTTAAACATCAGTATAATTGTTATGTTTGTTCATGAAACTTACCTGTCAGATATATATATAAGCTGTATTTTCTGAAGTCCGGACAGAATTTTAAAAACTTCCGACACACGCAGTGTCGGCCAGGTGGTTAGTACCCATTCCCGCCGCTGGGAGGCGGGTATCAGGAACCATTCCCATTTTCTATTCATAATTTTTCTGTCGCTGGTGCTGAAAACACCTGTTTTCAGTACCTCCGTCTTAGGATTTTGGAAACTTCATTGCCGCTAAGTATCCTAATTGTCTTTGATTTATTTACTTGGATTTGTGGGATTTGTGGCTAGCATACGCTATCTTAAATTGATTTGAATTTGATTCCATTTTTGCATAAAAATTCTGAATCTAGTTAGGCTAGTTTAGTTTCCAGACTGGGGTTGTCTGCAAAAGATAGGGTGTGGCTACCGAAAGCTTTGGTAGATCCGCACTTGGTATGTACGAGGGGTATGGGTCTTGCTTCTTTGTTGAGATTTGTCATGTAAGGAGTGTGAGACTTTGTCTATTCCGTAAGGAAGACGTATGATTCGTATGTAAGCAATTAATCAGTAAACATGTCTAATTCTGTAAGGAAGACGTATGATTCGTATGTACGCAATTAATCAGTAACAAAAGTCAGGGTAGTGAAACCTGCTAACCTTCCTGTAGACTTTATTTTGCCTACCCATGTAGTATGGCCTACGGGCTATGAATATGTCTACGAGAGGTGCTCGCTCTCCTTCATTGCTGTGAAGTGCTACTTCTGTAATTGTTACTCTAACCCTGCAGTGTTGCCTTCGGGCCCTAAGCAGTGTCTGTAGAGGAATTACCCTTTCTCTGATACTCTTTCGATCGTATCTTAGAATCGAAAGTGCTTGCTTTAGAGAGTAAAAGTGAAGTGCAGTAAAGATACCCTTGTGTAGTGGAGGGGTGCGTCAGATCGGCCTCGTTTCGCCTCTAGGCCGGGACCTCTGCTTGACTCCAGGACCCGGGGAGGGAGCATGTCGAAAGCCTAAGGAGGGTTACAAGGAACCCCCACCGATCTGGCGTGCCTTCGCAGTTTCTGATGAAAATCCCCAGACTGCCAAAGTGCGTGCGTCGTGCACGAATCCTGAAAGATTGCTTCTCGTCCTCCGAAGCGTCCTCCCATGCAGGGGTTGGAGCTTTCGAAGGACTCGCGCCCTCTAAATAGAAGCTTTATAGAAGAGGACGCTTCACGTCCTCTCTCTCTCTCTCGTTATGCGTTTCAGTGAGAAGTAAGAAGGCGAACGTCGCTGAACTTGTGTCCGTCTTTCCACCGAGAAATACGTAAAAGAAGTCATAGTAGCAGGAAGCTTTTGAGAGCGGACGCCCGGGACGCTCGGATGGACTCCAGCGCGCGCGGATGCACGCCAAGTGCGCGCCAGTGGACGCCGAGCGCGCTCCAGTGGACGCCGAGCGCGTTCCAGTGGATGCCGAGCGCGCGCCAGTGGACGCGAGCGTGCACCAGCGCACGCCATGTGTGTCGCCTGCTGAACGTTTCTGTTGAAACTCTTCAAGCTCTTGTTTCAGATATGGGCCTAAAGAATGTTTACCTCTACCTCCGGTGATACCTTCTACCTCACCTGCAAAGAATGTGAAGTAGGCAGTGCTTCGGAGGAAGTTTAAAGTGAACAGACAACTTCTTCTTCGAAACCCAGCAAGACATCGGTTTCGTGAATTCAAGAGGTCTCTGTCAATTAATATTGCTTTTCGCATAGGTGGATGGAGTTAAGGAAAGCTCAAGGGAAGATCTCGTTTGCTCTACCGCAACCTTTGCCATTCGGCCAATAAAACTTTAAGTTGCCACTACCGCAGTCAAGACTTTGCGATAAGGCAGTTACGGGTTATGTAAGGCTCGATGTCCTGCACGTCAGGACTCTCGGCAACGTTCAGTGGGATTCTTGCAAAGGCACTCATCAAAAGGGACGCTCTTCAGGAAAGCGCAAGACAGGACTTCCTTTGCCATACTGCCAATAAATTTTAAGCTTTAGCAGGCATTAGTTGTGATACGGAGAGAAGCTGGTTGGAGAGAGTTTCTTCCTCTTCCCAGGATAATTTTGCAAGCTTTTTAGCCCATCTGAAAGGGTTTTTCAGATGATAGATTTTGTTAGTTTTCTAGTCGGGACTACGCTGCCGAATTGAACATCGTCGTTCTACCTGCGTAAGCCCATGTCTCTTAACAGGATTCTTGCCCCTTCCTCGTTTGAGACGGGAAATCGAAAAAATTAAATGCTTGACTCCCTGGATTACGTTTTGTCAATTCAGTGACTTTCCCCCATTGACAATATACTTTCGTTTTGTCAAGTAAGTGGGTATCCCCTCATTGACAAAATATCTCTGTGGGTCCCGACAAAATAAATGGTTTAGTTCTCATTGACAAACATCTCATTAACTAGATATTGCGTAAGCGAATAAGCTCTTATTGACAAGATTCGGAAGAGCTCTCATTCGTCATTCGCAGACTCGTACAAGAAATAGACTTGTAGACTACGTCAATGAACGCTTATGTCCAGTAACATAAGAAGCTTGAGCTGACTGCTTCGATTCTCTTAAGTTTTGTTCATGAAACTTGCCTGTCAGATATGTATGTAGCTGTATTTCCGAATTCAGCTATATATATGTCTGCCAGGTAAGTATGAACAAACTTTATTGATATAATTCATATTTTGCCTTGCGTTTTATTTTACTTCTGGTTGGTTCAAGTCATATACGCTTGCTGTAGTTAACCTCTTCAGATGGCAACCGAGAGGTCTATTGTCTATTTTAAGGACATTTAATCGTTACTCCCTGCAGCCTTCCAGGAGTTTCCGATTTATCTTTTTTACCGTTGTATGGTAGTGTTCTGACGACACAAACGCATCTTTATATTTAGCGTTTTCTGTTTCGCTTAAATATACCAGCTTTGAGAGTCTTTCGGCTCAAAAAATAACGGACCTATTTCTTCGCTAGAATAGGGTAGCTGGCAACCCAGACATAAAGTTAAGAGACGACGTTCGTAAGCTGCTGGCTGCTGCTGTCACGCTGTGTCTGTCTTCCAGTCCAACGAGCCAGTAACAGATCGGGCGCTGTCATGCGCCGTAGGTTACGTCTCTCTCTCCTGCGGGATTGACTGACTAACCGTATCTCTGTGCTGGCGGTTACGTCTCTCCTGCGGATTGACTGACTAACTGTAACTCTGCCCTACAATCACGGACTAAGCCTAAGATTGAGGGGTTTTCTTACGTGAATGAATAAACGTTGCATTCGTTTTGCCTTACTATGTTCAACAGAGTTATCTCTTAATCCTTTCGGTGCTCGTTACCGCACGGTATAGAACTACGAGTCTACCGCAACATTGCACTTTTATATGCTCTCCTGCTTAGGCAAAGCGCAGCCTTTATTAGGGAAGTAAGCATACTCGGGGAGGGAATGGATGAGCTTGCTGGGGACCATTTCCTTCCTGAAGAAGTTTGTTTCCCCGAATAGACTGCAATTCAGACCACAGTTTTTCCTACCGGGTGGGAAACTGAAATATTATTCAAGATCTAGGAATGATTCTGAACATCTCTCAGTGCGTTTAATCACCTGAGGTGATAGAAAGAAGGTGCCGGACATCTGGATAGGGTTTCAGATGTCCTGGATCTTAATCTGAAAGGAAAGCGATTCGGTAGTCCCTCCAGTCCTCGTAACGAGTTTTGGGAACCAGTGGTCCAGATCAACTCTGATATTCCACAGCTCTCTCATATCTTAAGAAGTATCTTCTCTCGGTCCTGTTCGAGTTTACGAGAAAGCCTATTATAACAACAGGCGTAGAATGTAACAATCCTCTAGATGTTCGTTACCAGATTGCAAAAGTCCGTACGAATCGTCTCGATCGACGGCAGCAACTATTGACTTCCGAGTGGAATCTTTCTTTAGAAGTAAGTTGAGAGTTGTGGAGACTTTAGGGACGCCCTTTCATTCTTCTCTTCGATATGTTGAGGACGAAGAGGCTTGCTTCTTCTCTGCTCCCTTATTCTCGATCCGGGATCGGTACCATTAAACGCCATCCTATGATATTGAACGGGAATGGATATTTAGTCTCTTTTCCCCTTTTTCAATCGCTTAGGAAATGTAATAAGAGGATTTATGACGTCCACAGGGAGCGACAATGACGCTGATCGCCCCATGTTGGCCTTCAGGATCCTGGATTCACAGAGGTCACATACTTCCTAGTTCACTTTCCAAGGACCTTTTCCGAGAGAGTCGGTTCTACTCTAACTCGAAAGGTACCTATAACCTCTCTGCTCTGAGTCTTGACTACGTTCAGGCTATCGAGATGTTGACAGGAATAAGATTACGTCTTCCATTTCCGTCTGAAGAATGGGATAAGCTGGCAGTCACAACTATTAAGAATACGCAAATATGTTGTTGACGGCCTTTGGGCTCAGATTTGATTTGCGTCGTGTCAAACACAAAGCCCTTCACGATCTTTGAGTTCTGTGGAATCTCGAACCTCGCTCACCATCTACTTTTTGTCTCACCTGTTTTCTCGGAGTCAGACACTCGTGCGAGATCAGGCGACATATAGTAGCCCTGAGTTTCTTGTTGACGAAGTCGGTTTGCGTTTATACACCCCCGATGATCTGTAACATGAGCCAGGTTTGGACTGTCAGGCATTCTTCTTCGGGACTGAATCGCCTTTTTGCTCCTCGCTCCTTTCTCCTGGCACCAGAAGCTCGAGTCAGGAGTTGATTCGCTGACGACGTTGGGTTGCGTTGATACACCCTCAAGGTTTGCTTAGATTGAATCGCCCAGGCAGTCCAGACACTCATCCTTCAGCGAAGAATAGTGCCTTATGGTCTTCAGGGTACAGCTTGCTGTCCTTGATTCGTCTGACTGGTCAAACTGGTCGGTCACCTGACTTTAGTACAGACGGACTGACTGTGCATGTCCAGATCGAAGCTTTCAATATGGAACTTAGACGTAGTCTGAAGTTCTTGATGTCAAAGCATTCGAACCTCTCCTACCTGTTAACTTCTTGCATGTGATCAGGAAGGCCTTCTTCTAACCACCCTAGATACGACAAAGAGGGTTAGTGAGATTTTAAGCCATCGTCACAAGTTTTGGCTTTAGAGAACACAAGGCGTGTGCTCTCTAACCCTTCCGTTGTGGCCTAAGAATGGTAACCGTTTTGTCCTTGGGCCAGGAGCTTGGAAGCAAGGATGGCACAAGTTAGTGGGCAGGAGCCAGAGAGAGTCCTGTGCCCTGTCGGGTCTCTCAAGTTTTATCTACTAAAACTCAAGAAAGTCGAAGTCAATCGGGCAATCTGCAGTGTTCCGAAAAAGACCCAGACTTGCCCATATCGAAGAACAGCCTGGCTTTAGTGTTAAGAGTTCTTTCAAAAATGCTCCTCATTGTGTTTGCACAAAGATTAAAATCTTTTATCTGAATGCTCACGAGGTGAGGGCGCGGCCTCGGAAGCATTTCAACAGAGCATGGCACTCAGCAACATCCTGATACCATGTTTTAGCGAAGCAACTCTGTGTTCACTTCACACTCCCTGCGAGATGTGAAGTGGCATATGAGATCTGCTGCTCGCTAGGGCCATACGTGTCTGCAGACACAATCTTGGGGGCAAGAAGTACCACTCATCCTATCCTGTAGAAAATGGTTAGGAAGAGCTCTTAATTTAGTTGTTGAGTCGCCGACAACGGCGACTTCTTAACTCTTAAGCCTTAGTTAACACACCTTAACTTTGGCTAGGTTGGTCAGGTGGTGATATATATATTTATATATATATATTATTTTACTTCTTAGCCCTCATGGTATGGTCAATATGGTCTAGTCACGTCGTGGTCTCGCCCCTGTTGACAGATCATCTGGAGTGCACCAGCTATAGGAGGTCTCTACCTCGCTGGCAACTCTAGTAGCACAAGCAGACTTACGTGGCAGTAACCACGAAGCCAGCTATGCTAACAGGTGGAACCAAGATGTAAATCATCTGCATGCATTTGTTTCCCAAAATCCTTCTATTCTGTCCCTTCCCACCTCCAAAGGTGGGATTCAGCTATATATATCTGACAGGTAAGTTTCATGAACAAAATGATATTGTTATGATACAATAAAGTTTGTTCATACTTACCTGGCAGATATATATAATCAAGTACCCACCCACCTCCCCTCAGGGACGTGGAAATAAAAATTATGAATAGAAAATGGGAATGGTTCCTGATACCCGCCTCCCAGCGGCGGAATGGGTACTAACCACCTGGCCGACCCACTGCGTGTGTCGGAAGTTTTTAAAATTCTGTCGGACTTCAGAAAATACAGCTATATATATATCTGCCAGGTAAGTATGAACAAACTTTATTGTATCATAACAATATCATTTTTACATAATTTTATTACGTATTCATGATAATTAATTTTAAAATATTTGTTGTTGAAAAAGTAGCCAGATTCCTGACATGTCTAACAGTTTTGCAGTGAACATTACTTATGGTGATGTTTGCGCTCTACCTATTTATCAGTGTTGCCAATTGGTATCTGTTTATCCTCCAAACTGGGTATAAGACTTACACAAAATTGTGGAAATAGTGAAATGAGGGGATCTATTTGTAGTATATACCTATTCATATTAGAGCAAGTTTATCATTAGTATTGCATTACCATGACAACTAGAATTCATGGAAACAGTTTGTAAATGCATTGGCATATGTGTGAGCTCCACTAAATGGCAACGATGAAATTTTGCCATTCCTAGCATGCAAACATTAAAGTTTACATTAATTTCAGCCATAGGTACAATTATTATAAATATAAGTCAATAGTATTGTAGACTTGAATTAATGAAAAGTGCAGTAAAAAAAATACAAAACTTTTTGTCATAAACAATTCACTGATCTGTCTTCTCTCGCCCATGCTTTTAGCAGCCAGATGTAGGTACAGGGTGTCCATAAAGTCCCAATACCATTACAAGCACAGGCAGTCCCGGGTTACGACGGGTTCCGTTCTTGAGACGCGTCGTAAGCCAGAACGACGGAAAAATGTATTAAACTAATAAAAAAAAATGATAAAACCTTACTTGTAATCCTTTGGGTATACTACATGTAGTTTCCTGACGGTTTATGTACAATCTGGAATTGTTTTACATCCAAAAAAAATGTGGTTCTGGAAGGTAAAAGTACACAATTACTACAAAATACTACACAAAGTCCTGAATGCAGTATGTAAAGTAGAGTATCAAGAGTAAAAGAGTGAATGTATGTATAATTCCTTACTTTTAGTTTTAAAGTTGTCGTGCTATGTAACCCTGGACAAAGTTTTTTGTAGGCACATGGCCCTACATCATTCAGCGGTTCTGGGATTCTGGAATATAAAAAAAATATTATATTAATAGTTTGTTCTGGTACGTATACAAACCATCGGTCCTTTTACAATAGGAAGGTAACTAGTGGCAGCTGGAACGGTCGTAAGCTTCGAACAAGGAGTTCGGCAGTTAACTGCTTGTACGATAGTGCGCGTGCAACGCGACTGGGAGGTGAAGAATCACTTTTGCTTTCGCCGTGTGAGTGGAGGAGTGTTCAACTACTATTGCTCTCTGCCCACTGCATCGTTGTACGCTTTGCTTTGTGTGAATTTTTCTCCAACTTGGTTTGTTGTAGTGAAAGTGAAATTGTAAGTACTTACTGTTTTCATACATTCAACTTACCTGTCAGATATATACATAGGTATCGACTCCGTCGTCCCGACAGAAATTCAAATTTCGCGGCACTCGCTACAGGTAGGTCAGGTGATCTACCGCCCTGCTCTGGGTAGCAGGACTAGGAACTATTCCCGTTTTCTAATCAATTCTCTCTGTCGCCGGTAGTATCAACATTGTTGTTACTTCTCCTGACTGGAATTCTTTTTTCACAACGCTTTTGATCATCTTTCGACTGATTTTTGGTGACGTACTTGGATCGTTGTTTGGCATTCGCTATCGTGGACTGGTTTTTGGACTTCGCTTTGGATTTTCGTGAATATGTCTGATTCTAGTGTTAGCTTCAGAGTGTGTGTGAATGAAGGCTGTAAGGTGAGGATTCCGAAAGCTTCGGTAGATCCTCATACTACATGCAGTGGTTGTAGAAAGCTTGAATGCTCAATTGAGAATACGTGTAACGAGTGTGAGAGATTGAGTGCGCAAGAATGGAAGAATCTGACTTCTTACTTGAAGAAGTTAGAGAAGGATAGAGAGAGGAAGGCGGCTTACAAAAGCCGGAAAATGTCTAGTAGTTCTGTAGCTTCTTCTTCTTCTCTTAATTATGCCCATTCTGTTTCAGCCCGTTCACAAGTTTATCCCTCTGATTCCGCCTCAGAAATAGCGGAACTCAGAGCTTCCCTTAAAAAAATAAAAAAAGCAAGAGAAAATGGAAGCATTAGAAGGTAAGAGAAGTGAATGTGGTTTCTCGTGTGATGTTAGTGTCCCCAGTGTAGTGGAGGGGGCGTCTGGTCGTCCCCCCTGCGACGCTCCCAGGCCTAGACCTCTTCCAAGCTCCCTGGCCCAGAGGAGAAGGAAAGTCGAAAGCCTTACGGGGGTCGTGGGATCCCAACGATCAGGCGTCCCTTCGGCAGGATCGTATGCATCTCAGTCTGCCAGGGACAGCTATAGAAAAAGCGTCTTCGTGAGTGCTTTTCATCTTCTAGTTCGCCTTCTCCGAGAAGAGGATGGAAGGAATCGAAGCTTTCACGTCCGCTAAAAAGGAACTGGAAAGAACCTGAGCTTAATTCTAGCCCCGAGCGCTTCTCTGAAGAGGAGGGCGCCTTCGGTAATCAAGAAAAGCTAGAAAGGATTTAGATCCGGTTGGAAGGGAAAAGACTCTCGAGCGCCTTCCAGATCTCCTTCTCCTGATTCGAATGAGCCTTCGACCAGGAGAATTTTGATGAATGTACAGGAGCAAATAGCGTCTTTGGTAGGAGTACTTTCTAAGGAGCCTACTCGTAAAAAGGATGACAGGCTTCCGATTAAGAGATCCAAATACCGATCTCCTGCGGGCGTGACGAACCCTCCAGGGGAGTTGTCGCACAAGCGGCCATCTCTGGGGGGAGCGGTGCGTTAGGCAGGCGAGATGTGGGAAAGGAAGTAACTCCTACCAAGCGTCAGGCGCCAACTAGGAGCCAGGCGCCAAGTAGGTGCAAAGAGCCTGACTTTACTGTAGATCGTTCTAGGCCCAGATCTTCATCCAAGCAACAAGAGCCAATTGGAGAAGAGAGAACTCGATAGGAGTATAGCGCCCGCTAAGCGCAATATACTTGCTATGCGAAAGGCGTATTCCATGAGCGATATCCTACCAAGCCTCAGGAGTATTCGGAATTAGATGCGCCTTCCGTAGGTCAGGAGTATTCGGGAAGAGGATACTCCTGCCAAGCGCCTTGATTACTCTGGCCTCGATACTCCTCCCAGGCGCCAGGAGTATTCTGGACTTTTTACTCCTACCAGGCGCCAGGAGTATTCGAAGCGCGATGTGCCTACCAAGCGCCAGGAGTATTCTGAGCTTAATACTCCTAACGGCGCCAGGAGTATTTGGAGCGAGATGCGCCTTCCAGACGCAGGAGTATTCGAAGAGTGTAACGACTGTCAGGCGCCAGGAGTATTCCAAACAGGTTACTCCTACCAGGCCTCAGGAGTATTCTCAGCGAGATACTCCTGCTAAAACGCCAGGCGCATTCCTCCTCGTGAAGAGCTTGACATCCGACAGGAGTCTAACAGGCGTAGAGCAGTGATACGTGACTCTCCTAATGATAAACGTAAGGAGAGAGTTACTCCTAGCCCATCTCCTTATAGAAGTGCTTCTTCTTCGGAAAGGAAGAATCTAGAGAGGAGACAGAGGAGGGAAGGGAGCCTTCTCCTTCCGATCCTATTAATTTAGATGACGTCTCGGAGGACGAAGTTTACTAACAGAGAAGGGCTCTCGAATTACAAAGTTCTTTCTGCTCTTCTCTTAGAAGAATATGGAGATGCATTAACTCCAGCCGCTCCTCCTCCTCCTCGCTCTCTATTTTCAAGTACGAAGGCACAACAGTCTTCGTCTTTCCTGAAAATGAAGCCGCCATATCCATGAAAAGGCCTTACAATCTCTGGACTCCTGGATCAAGACTAAGAAGGAGTTAGGAAGGACGATCTTTTGCATGCCTCCCGCTAAACTAAGGGGCAGGAGAGGCATATGGTACGAAACTGGAGAAAACATGGGATTGTCTCTGCCTGTTTCAGCTGAATCGGACTTCTCCAGTCTCGTAGACTCGCGAGGAGACATGCCTTGAATTCAGCAAAAGCAACATGGGGTCTTTCGGAAATGGACCATCTCCTCAGGGACTTTTTCACACCTTAGAGTATTTAACTTCCTAGATTGGTCCCTTGGGGTCATTGTTAAGAAGTCCCATGAAAAGAACAACTAAGCCCTGAAACCTTGCATAGCATCCTTACATGCATAGATAAGGCGGTTCAAGATGGATCGGCGGAAGTGCGCTCCCTCTTCGTGCGGGAATACTAAAAAGAAGCGTGGTTTCATAGTGCCTTCTCACTAAGGCCGTCTCTCCTTCGCAGAGATCTGCTTTGCTGTATGCGCCTCTCTCGAGCATTTATTTCCTTCGCAGTTGGTGAGAGACATTGCCCATTCGCTAACTGAGAAGCCACTCAGGATCTTTTAAGGCAATCCTCAAGGAAGAATAGACATGTGGCTAGTGAGGAAAAGAAAGCATCTAAGCCAACTCAACAAACAGCAGCCCTTTCGAGCGAGGCAGCTCGGCTAGATCATCGTCAGAAGGAAAATCATCTGAAAAAAGGGGAAGATCTGCCTTCCGTCCCTTTAAGAAGGGAAAATGAAAAATCTTTCCTCCAGACACCTGTAGGAGCCAGGTTACAATTCTTTGCGGGAGCATGGGAAGACATAGGATCCGATCCTTGGTCAATGTCAGTAATCAAGAGGGTTATATCCCATTCAAGGACAGACCCCCCTTGACAACGTCACCGAGGGAACTGTCAGCCAGATACAAGGACCCTGTTTCTGATGGATACTCTTCGTCAAATGGTGAGCAGATGTGGGACAAAAGAGCAATAGAGCTGGTACTGGATCAAAGCTCCCCTTGGGGTTTTTTAACAATCGCTTGTTTCTCGTAGCGAAAGCCTCGGGGGGATGGAGACCGGTACTGGATGTAAGTTCGCTGAACAAATTCGTACAACAACAGAAGTGCAGCATGGAAACGTCTGCCTCAGTACTTGCAGCTCTCCGTCAGGGAGATTGGATGGCGTCTCTAGATCTTCAAGACGCATATTTCCACGTCCCGATTCACCATTCGTCGAGGAAGTACCTCGTTTCATGTTCGAGGGAAGGATCTATCAGTTCAGGCCCTGTGTTTCGGCTTTCTACGGCTCCCCAAGTCTTCACAGACTTGATGAAAAATGTGTCAAACACCTTCACATGAAAGGGATAAACGTCTCCCTATACTTGGACGACTGGCTCATCAGGGCCAGGTCTCAAAAGCAGTGTCTGGGGGACCTGTCAACAATCCTGGATTTGACAAAGACATTAGGATTAATCGTGAACCTCGGAAAGGAAATCCCAGATGGTCCCCAGCCAGAACGTAGTCTATCTGGGGATTCAGATGGATTCTCGGGGTTTTCGAGTATTTCCTTCTCAAGAGAGAGTAAGGAAAGGCTGTGCCACAGTATTGAACTTCTTAGAGAAAGAGCGTACTTCAGCGAGGGAATGGTTGAGCCTTCTGGGGACCCTTTCCTCGCTCAAACAGTTTTTTCCTCTAGGAAGACTGCATCTCCGTCTGCTTCAGTACTTCCTGAGAAGCAGTTGGATTGGAAGACAGGACAGCTCTCGGACACGTTTCCGATCTCATTAGAAGTAAAAAACAACAGTTAAGGTGGTGGTTTGACCCCTTGGAAGAAAACAGAGGAGTATCCTTAAGAGAAGTTGGCGGAACCCAAACCTGACATTGTTGCTCAGACCGCGTCGGAACAGGTTGGGGTGCGACTCTAGGGTCCGAAGAAGTGTCAGGCACCTGGTCGGAAGAGCAGGTGTCATGGCACATAAATTGCAAGGAGCTCTTTGCGATTCACCTCGCGTTTAAGGAGCTTCGAGCAGATAGTCAGAGACAAGTAATTCAAGATAAACTCCAACAATACGACCGCTCTGGCTTATGTCAAGAAGCAAGGAGGAACTCACTCTTTCGCCCTATACGAACTGGCAAGAGATCTGCTGATTTGGGCAAAATCAAAGGAATGTGGTTCTTCTAACGAGATTTGTGCAAGGGGAGAGGAACGTGGAGAGCGGACAGACTGAGCAGGAGGTTCCAGGTCCTTCCTACAGAATGGACCCTCCACTCGGAAGTCTGTCAGACCTTTGGTATCTTTGGGGGAAACCCCACAGATAGATCTATTCGCCATGTTTCTCTCCAAAAGGATAGACACATTTTGCGCCCTGGTAGAGGATCCCAGGGCCTATGCTATAGACGCCTTTCTCCTGGACTGGTCAGGGCTAGACGTGTACGGCTTTTCCCCCATTCAAGATTCTGGGGGAAGTAGTCAGAAAGTTTGTGGCCTCGAAGGGAACCAGAATGACTCTGATAGCCCCATATTGGCCATCCCGAATTTTGGTTCACGGAGGTGATGGAGTGGACAGTTGGACTTCCCCAGATCTCTTCCAAACAGGATAGATCTGCTCAAACAACCCCACTTCGCGAGGTACCATCAAAATCTACCCGCTCTTGCTCTGACTGCCTTTCGACTATCGAAAGATTGGTCAGAGCGAGAGGGTTTTCTCGCAAGGCGGCAAGCGCAATTGCTAGAGCCCACCGCAGATCATCTACTAGGCGAGTGTACCAATCGAAGTGGGAAGTTTTCAGAACTGGTGCAGGTCGAAGAAGCTGTCCTCTTCCAATACCTCTGTAACCGAAATTGCGGATTTCCTTCTTTTTCTGAGGGAAAAGTCACCATCTCTCTGTACCAACAATTAAAGGATACAGAAGTATGCTTTCGTCAGTCTTTAGAAGAGGCTTAGACTTGACGAATAATAAAGATTTGCACGATCTCATCCGCTCTTTTGAAACGTCCAAGTCAGTAGAGCCTAGGATTCCGAGCTGGAACTCAGATGTGGTTCTGAAATTTCTATCCTCGGAAAAGTTCGAACCACCTCATACGGCTTCATTCCGTGATATCACTAGAAAGTGTATATTTCTTCTATCTCTGCTACGGCTAAAAGGGTCAGCGAGTTGCCACGCCCTTGAGTCCACGAGTTGGTTTCAAAGAAGATTCTGCGATTTGTTCATTCCAGACTCTTTTTCTTGCCAAAAACGAGAACCCTTCGAATCCCTGCCTAGGAGTTTCGAGGTAAAAGGACTTACTAGCCTAGTAGGCAAGAGAAATAGAAAGATCACTTTGTCCAGTTAGAGCACTGAAATTCTATCTGGACAGAAAGAAGCGGTTGGGGAGGCTCACAACATGGTCTTTGGTGCTCGGTAAAAGACCCCACCCCAAGAGACCTATGTCTAAAAATGCTTTGGCCTTCTTTGTTAGAAGTGTTAATTACCGAGGCTCATAAGAACTGCCCAAGATGACACTTTACTCTATTAAGAGTAAGAGCTCATGAGGTAAGGGCCAATCGCGACATCAATTGCGTTCCAGAGAAATATGTCATTAAAAATATTTGGACGCAACCTATTGGAGATGCAACTCAGTATTTGCATCTCATTATTTAAAAGATGGTGTGTGGAGTAACGTTATGAGAAATGTTTTTCTTTATGGTCCGTTTGTGTCAGCACAGACGGTTCTGGGTAAAGGAGAGAGCACCGATCCTTAAATATGTGTACGTAAACCCTCTTGTCGGATGTGTTCTCGTGTTTCCTGTGCATGGGAGTGTCAGATGTCGCACTGGCGGCCTTCACTTCGCTTCATTAGGAAATCGAGTGACAGCTGACTATTAGAGGGGTTCAAAATTTTTATTTTTGTATGTATGAGTTTCGAGTTTTGTGGTTGTTTGCTAAGAGTTTGGGGATGACTCTTAGCAATCTTAGAACTAACACGGGTTAGGATCGGGTGATCGGGATCGGTTGTGTGCTCCTTAAAGAAGGCGTGTTGTCATATAAGCGGATTAGCACCCCTTGACAAACGCCAGTTAGGCTCTGCCGAGTAGTGGGGATAAGACCCCATCGACAGACCAGCAAGAACTCTTGGCCACAGATCACTATCTCGCTAAGGCTCTTGAGATGAAGCAGACTCCTGGGCAGTAGCCACGAAGTCTTCCATCTAATAAGGTAGGAACTAAGGTTTATTTATACCTACAACATATGTTGTTTACCTGTCTAGTCAGTTAGTTTAGCTGTCTCTTGCCCTCCACCAAAGGGTTGTCAATCAGCTAGTATATATCTGACAGGTAAGTTGAATGTATGAAAATGATATTGTTATGATACAATAAAGTTTCAATACTACTTACCTGGCAGATATATACAATTGAAGACCCACCCAGCCTCCCTGCAGGAGACAGGTGGAAGAGAGAATCTGATTAGAAAACGGGAATAGTTCCTAGTCCTGCTACCCAGAGCAGGGCGGTAGATCACCCTGACCTACCTGTAGCGAGTGCCGCGAAATTTTGAAATTTCTGTCGGGACGACGGAGTCGATAGCTATGTATATATGCCAGGTAAAGTATGTATGAAACTTTATTGTATCATAACAATATCATTTTCATTTTTCATTATTGAATTAATTATAGATCAACCTTCAATGGAGCTATTCCCGCGCCCCCCATCACCCAGTAGAGTGTACCCAGGAGTGGAGGGCTGCAAGTGTGGGGTGTTCCGCTCATTTCCTGAGGTTGATGCGCATATTCTGTTGTGCTCGGTGCCGTGGGCGTGAGTGCTCTCGGGCCGAGCAGTGCAATATTTGTCAACGTTGGTCGAAGTGCAGTGGTGCTGTACGAGGGCGCAGGAAGAAGCGAAGGCCTGCCAAGGAGTCGTCGGGAGAGCTCTCCCGCGACTCCCTTGGTATCGATACTTCGTCTTCTTTCCTGCCCCCAGCTCAGCTCCCACGTATGGCGCCTTCCCCTTTGGGGGGTGGTTTCGAGGTCCTTCTCTTCACCCGATCCGTCTGAGCGTAGAGGGAAAAAAAAAAAAAGGGGCACTCGTTAGGGCCCCGACGTACACTGTCCCCAATTGTCATGAAACTTACCTGTCAGATATATATATAGCGTATTTTCCGAAGTCCGACGGAAATAAAAAACTTACGACACGCGTAGTGGGAGTCAGGTGGTTAGTACCCATTCCCGCCGCTGGGAGGCGGGTTATCAGGAATCATTCCCATTTTCTATTCATAATTTTTCTGTCGCCGGTGTTGTAACACAGTTTTGTTCATGAAACTTACCTGACAGATATATATATAGCTTGTATTTTCTGAAGTCCGACAGAATTTAAAAATTCGCGGCCACACTCAAGTGGGGCGGCCAGGTGGTAGTAACCCATTCCCGCCGTGGGAGGCGGATATCAGGAACTATTCCCATTTTCTATTCATATTTTTTCTGTCGCCGGTCGTAAACAACTGTTTACAGACCTCCGCCTAGGATTTTGAAACTTCATTAGCCGCTTAAGTATCCTAATTATTCTTCGATTATCTTGGATTTGTGGCTAGGCATACGCTATCGTAAATTTTTTCATTGCATTTGATGTCTGAAGCTAGTTAGCCTAGTTTCAGACTTTGTTGTCTGCATGGTAAGGTGAGGCTACCGGAACTTTCGGTAGACACTCACTTAGTAGATATGACAATTACATGTTTTTCTTTGCATAAGTTCAAGTAATTAGTGTAATGGTGTGACTGATTACGGAAGAAGCAGGTTTCATGTAGCATTTTAGAGCGGGTGTTTTTAGAATTAGGGGATTTTTTCCTCCCACAGTAAACAGAAGTTAGAAATAATGAACCTTCTAACCTCCTGTAGTTTTTATTTGTTGTCCGACACGGCATACAAACCTTCGGTCCTTTTACAATAGGAAGGAAGGTACTAGCGGCAGCTGGATAGGTCGTAAGCTTTCGAACAGGGGTTCGGTAGTTAACTGCTTGTCCGACAGGCGCGCGCGCGCGACTGGGAGGTAAACAAATCACTTTTGCTTTCGGCCTCACAGCGAGTGGACGTGGTGTGTTCGACGCTCTCTGCCCCGCTTCTCGTCGTTTGCTTTTTTCTTGAGTATTTGGTTGTGTTTGTGTATGAAAAGAGTTCATGTAAGTACAATCATTTCTCTCTTTTCATATTAATTCAACTGAAATTGATAATGATGGAATCTCCTCGCCTCGCTACCCCACGGAGACTATGGCCCACGGGTGGTTTACCGAAGGGCGTAAATGCGGGAAGTTCCGCTCTTTCCCGGAGATAGACCCTCATATTTTGTGTGCTCGGTGTCGGGCGGGCGCGAATGCACCCGAGCCGAGCCTTGTGATGTTTGTAATGATTGGTCGGAGGCGCAGTGGACTTTGGTATGAGGGCAGGAAGAAGCGAAGGCCTGCAAAGGAGTCGTCGGAAAGCTCTCCCGCGACTCCTTTGGTGACGGACACTTCGTCTTCTTTCCTGCGCCCGCATCAACTTCCACGTCTCGCGCCTTCCCCTTCGGGGGGGGTGTCGAGATCCTTCTCCTCTCCTGACTTGTCGTGTGAGGAGGGCGCTAGATACCCTGACGTCGGGTTGTACTCTGGGTCCTCTATCCGTTCGTCTTCGCGCGAGCGGGTAGAGGAATCCCCCTAATCACCCGACTTTTGCTCCTCAGTTGCGGGGTTGCCGCGAAGGATGACCTCGGACAGGTGTGGGCATCGTTGGGGCTGCAGGGCGTGCCGAGTGTCCAGGGGCTGCTCTACCATCTCGCTGGCTCCGTGGCGGTCACCCATGCAACGGTCACGACCCCACCACCGACCCTTTACAACACCCGGCTACGCTTCACCTCCTCACTGGTGTACACCCAGCACGCGGTCTCTGTGACACCCACTACATCGGTGCAGGGGCCAGTCGCCGTAACTCGGGGGAGTGTGATGCCGCCACCTGGGTTTGCCGTGCTGCCGCGACCGGACTTTCGTGTGCCCGAAAGAGCTCGCCCCTGGACCTCCCACCGGTACCTAGGATGTCTGTGCCGCTGGTCCGCCCATCTGGACCGCCTACACAGTCTGCCGTACCTGCCGTACCTGCCCAGCTGCTGTCCACGGGACGTGACGTTGACCACTGCTGCCGTTCCTGTACCTGCTCCTGCTGTCTCTTCTGCCGTTCCTGTGATGCCTGCACCTGCTGATGTTGTTCCTGTTCCTGGCGCCGCTGCTCCCCTATGCTGATCTGTTCGGACAGGTGCGTCCGGGCCCTGTTGCTTCGGCAACAGCAGCCCGGCTCCGTCCCTGGATGACAGATCTGACGTCGGTCCTGAGAAGGTTGACGAAGAAGAAGAAGAAGAGGAGGAAGGTGGTCGTCGTCGTCTTCATCGTCTTCTTCGTTGTCGTCGTCGTCTTGCCGCCTCTTCCCCTTCTTCTTCTAAGGCTTCCCCCGCCGAAGAAGAAGAATGGTCGCCTCCCCCCCCCTAAGAATTCTCCTTCTTGGGAACTTCTAAGGGCCCGTCTCGCTCTGGTGAGACGGGGGTTCTTCCGCTGGTCACCCTGCTCCTTCGGGGGCAGGACCCCGTCTCTTCTTCCGCAAGGAAGAAGACTACGGGGACCAGAGGAGTGCCGGCTAACACCGGCACTTCCTCACCTGCTGTCAGTGGTTCGGCCACAGCAGCAGGGTCCGTCTCGGCCGCGTCGTTCGCGAGAGGTACCGAGTGTACGGCGGTCGCCTACCAGCGACCGTGCAGCCAGGAACCAGACCTCTGAGTCCGCTCAGCGTCAGGTTCACGGCACGGAGCGGAAGACTGGTGACAGGCCCCGCTCACGCGACTCTCACCAGACCAGCTCTCGCTCTCAGCGGCGAGCAGCTGGCTACCCGGGCGGACGTGACGGTCCATGACCGGGCCACGGGCTGAGGCTGGGAAGAGGTCCCCCCACCCCGTTCGCCGGCACCAGCCACGGCTGGTACCAGCGAACTGACGCACCGTGAGGATACGCACCGATCTCACGTACCGTGACAGTGGAGCTCGCCGGTCGCCTGACCGTCACTCTCACAGAGAGCGATCGGGTACGGCGACCAGCACCAGCTCCTCTGACACAACGAGACCGGGCCGCTGTTCTCGGTCCAGCCGTTCTCCACAGCGAGACGGCTCGACTAGGTCTGGCAGCTCGATCGCCACCGCGGGTTGGCGATCGCCTGCAGTCTTCCAAGCCCGCTGGTTCTGCCAGCGAGCGAGGAGGGAGCGTCAGGTCTTCCTCTCCCATTCCTTCAACCTCCTCGGGTTACACCGGGAGGGGCGAGGTATTGAGGAGTGATCGTGAGGGGTGCGCCCCTCAGGATCCCACCACGTCGTCATAGTACCAGGCTCGGTTCTCGGACCAGCCAGGTCGTACGCACATTTGGTGGTTGGAGGAGACCGAGAGGGGGTCTGTCGCTGCTCCTCTCCTTGAGGGAGGGAGGGGTCTCGGGAGGTGCTCCCTGTTAGAGGGACTGGACGGTCCGACTACGCAGGACGCAGTCACTCCTGAGATCCAGAGGAACTTTGCCGAGGTTATTGCGCTGATTCGTCAGCACAACGACCTCGCGGAAGATATCGCCGCTCCCACCATCCGAGCCCACGTCCCGGCTCGAGTCGTTCTGGGGCCCGAAGAGGGAACCCAGACCGGACGGTGGGCTTGCCGCGTTCTGAGCTTGCGGACTCAGTGCTGACCAGGTTGAATCGCTTGTCTCCGGACAAGACGGTTCGCTCAAGTCCTGGCAGGTCGAGCAAGCTGCTTCCACCTCCTCTGCTGCGACAGCGGCGTTTTACGTGCCATCTGAAGACCCGATGCCGCCCAAACAGGTGAACGGCCCCCCCGGAGTTAGCCAGGGCTGACTCCGGGTGTGTCTCTGCAGCAGCTCCTGTCCGAGAACCTGTTGGTTCTCGCAGCAAGAGGCACTGGGCGGCCTGGAAATCTAACCGCCATGGCAGCTTTTCCAGCCGTCTCCTGGCTAGATCTGTGGTCCCTCACAGTATCTAAGGTCGCAGCCAACTCCGGGGGAATTTCTCCCGAAGATGACTCGGCCTTCAGGAGACTTTGCCAGTCTGGGGGAAGAGCCATCTCCTTCCTTGCCCACCAGACGGTGAACCTGTGGGCCAACCTGGTTCTCCGACGAAGGGACGCTGTCCTTACTCGGGTTTCCAGGGCGGCCGGGCGTGAAGCGGCGTTGGGACTTCGCAACGGACCTTTTACGGAGTTCCACGTCTCTCTTCCCAGGAGAGATGGTGGACGCTGCGGTGGACAGACGGCGCACTGACGACAGTGACCGGCTGGTTCACCAGGCAGTCTCGAAGGCTTCTGGGCAGCCCTCGGACTGCGGCCAAGTCTAAGAGCTCGGCTAGCGCTTCCTCGGTGGCTAAGACGGTAGCTGCGTCGAAGCCCCGGGGAATGACTCTGTCTTCTTCGACTTCTGGCAAGGGGAGCCGTAACCAGCCCTCCTCCCAGCCCTCCTCCTCCCGTGGAGGCTCTGGGAAGAAGTCGAAGAAAGGGGGAAACGCTAGGGACGGCGTTCCCCCTCACCTGCTGCCGGAAGTGGGGGGTGCCTGGCCAGCCATTGGGCAACTTGGCAGCGCTACGGCGCCGAGACCTGGATTGTAGATGTCCTTCGGGAGGGATATCTATTACCCTTCGAATCTCGGCCACCCCTCACCTCCAACCCGGTCCAACAGCAGTCGTACGTTTCCAGGGTCATCGAAGGACGTAGCACTGAGACAAGGAGATCAAGACCATGCTGAGCAAGAGAGCTGTAGAAATCGTCACGGATCAGTCACCGGGCTTTTACAGTCGACTCTTCCTGGTGGAAAAGTCTACGGGAGGCTGGCGCCCGGTGATAGATCTCTCTCCCCTGAACCGGTTTGTTCGCCAGACCCGGTTCACGATGGAGACGGCACGCTCAGTGCTCGACTCCATCAGGGACAACGATTTCCTGCTTTCAGTGGACTTGAAGGATGCGTATTTCCAAATACCCATTCATCAGTCCTCCAGAAAGTACCTCCGCTTCATCCTCGACGGGACGGTGTACCAGTTCAGGGCACTTTGCTTCGGTCTCTCAACCGCCCCACAGGTGTTCACGCGAGTGTTCACTCTGGTGTCTGCTTGGGCCCATTCGCACGGGATACGTCTGATGAGGTATCTCGACGATTGGTTAGTCCTGGCAGCTCCCGCTCGCAGTTGCTACAGGACAGGGATCGACTGCTCGAGTTCTGTCACGATCTGGGGATCGTTGTGAACTTCGAAAAGTCCGATCTCGAGCCCAAGCAGAGGATGAAGTACCTGGGTATGCTGATCGACACGGTAGCAGGGCGAGTCTTCCCCGCAGACTCGCGGATCAGCAGATTCAGGGAGGCAGCCAACCAGTTCCTGTCTCGCAGGAACAGGTAGCTCAGCGATGGCAAGTCGTGATCGGACACCTGTCGTCACTCGAGAAGTTAGTCCCTCACGGGCGTCTTCACCTGCGGTCTCTTCAGTGGAGACTAAAGGAGAGTTGGTCACAGGCGACGGATCCCCCAAGCTTTCCAGTGTCACTGACACAGGAGGTGAGGCAGGACCTAGCCTGGTGGCTGGACGACAGGAACCTCTTAGAGGAGTGCCCCTGCGCACTCCCCCCCCCGGACATGCAGCTGTTCTCAGAGCGCATCGACCGAGGGATGGGGCGCACACCTGGAGAGTTGCTGACTTCAGGAGTGTGGACGAGAACGACAAGCACCTTCACATCAATGTACTGGAACTCAAGGCAGCGTTCCTCGCTCTCCACAGAGTTCCAGGACCGCTTGATGGGACACTCAGTGGTGTTGATGTGCACAACACCACGGTGGTGGCTTACGTCAACAAACAGGGGGGACTAGTGTCTCTTCCCGTTGTACCAGTTGACTCGGCAGGTGCACGAGTGGGCCGAGCACACTCAATAGAGCTGTCGGCACGCTACATTCCAGGGAAGAGGAATGTAGTAGCAGACACGCTCAGCCGTCGGGATCAGGTGATAGGGACCGAATGGCCTCTACAACCAGGACGTGGCGGAAAGGCTCTTCGACCTGTGGGGGCAACCATGTCGTGATCTGTTCCCGCCACCCGGCACAACAGGAAGCTCCAGTGTTTCTTCTCGGCCGTGCCGGACCCATGGGCAGCTGCAGAGGACGCTCTTCAACACCCGTGGGACAACCTCTTCGCCTATGCCTTTCCCCCTTTTCCCCCGTTCAGCCTGATTCGCAAGGTGATCAGTCGAGCACTGGTCAGCCCCCGAATCTCAGGATGATCCTGGTGGCTCCAGGCCATTTGGTATCCGGACCTGCTGGCTCTTCTCGCAGGAGAACCGAGAGAGATTGCCCCCTTGGCACAACCTTCTCGCCCAGCCACTCGAGCGGTACCAACCGAGCAGTCCAGTCTCTACGTCTTCACGGCTGGCTGTTATCCACCATCTCTTGCGAACGAGAGGCTTTTCTCGTAGCGCAGCAACAGAGATGGGCTGGAAACGTCCGTCAGTCCTCTGCAGCTGTGTACCAGGGGAAGTGGGCCGTCTTCTGTGGTTGGTGGTCGTAGACGGGGTCTATCTCCTCTCAGAGCCACTCTTCAGCAGGTAGCGGATTTCCTCGTTTTTTCTTCGCCGAGAGAACTCCTCTCAGTCCCCACAGTCAAAGGATACAGAGCCGCCTTTGGCGCTCGTCCTGAAGCTGAGGGGATTGGACATCTCGAACTCGTTCGAGATCTCCTTGCTTATGAGGAGCTTCGAAAAGGTCTTGCCCACCCAGGGAACTCAGGCCCCCCTGCGTGGGATGTGACTCTCGTCCTTAGGAGTCTGACTCGAACGCCGTTCGAGCCACTCCGAGAGTCGTCAGACAGGGATCTGACCCTCAAGACCCTCTTCTTGCTGGCCCTGGCATCGGCGAAGAGAGTAGGGGAACTTCATGGTCTTTCCTATGATGTACGACACTCCAGGGGATGGGGATCTGTGACGCTCGATTTCGTCCCGCAACTTCGTTGCGAAGACTCAGAAACCGTCGATCCCTGACGACAGGTTCGAGTCATTCACGATTCCCTCCCTATTGGACTTCACCGATAATGATGCGGATGAGATGCTGCTTTTGTCCTGTGAGGGCGCTACGGCGCTATCTGAAGAGAACTCGACACCTCAGGCCTGAGTGTCGACGCCTCTTCGTTAGCACGGGGTCACCAAGAAAGAAGTATCCAAGAACACTCTTCATTCTGGCTGCGTGAGGTCATCAGGAGGGCGTATGAGGCTGATGGTAGTGACGACATCCGTACGTCCCGTCCGAGAGCTCACGAAGTCAGAAGTATTGGCCCCTCGTTGGCGTTTCGTAAGAACTTCTCCGTGGCGCAGTCCTGAAGGCAGGGGTCTGGTCTAACCAGACTACCTTTACGTCCTTCTACCTTCGGGATATTGCCCACAGGTCCTTGGATACCTTTTCCTTGGGACCCGTGGTGGCTGCTCAACAAGTTGTGTAGCTAACCCAGACCCTCGCAGGCTGAAACAGCATCGAGTCCTGGTGTGACTGTGTGGATGGATGTGTGAGTGAGTGAGTGACTGGCTCTCTCTTCCCATCTTTTCCTCCTCCTCTACCTGTGGGCAGAGGGCCACGATCGTCACTACGCTGGATGAGGACGAGATGCAGGTGAGCTATATGACGAGCCCCATCCTATCCCTTTCACTAGGGAATAGGAGCAGATATCCACACTTCCCTTCTACAAGGGGGGGAAGTGGATGCCTACAAGAGTCCAAACCCATGACTTTATATTTGCTCCTGTACAGGAACAAGTTCTTACATTGCTGGTACGAAGAGATACGCATGCCTCTCTCTTAGTACTCGGTCCAGAGGTCTGACCATTGATCCTGCGGTGCACACCCCGATCAATCGGACAGAGGCTTGGATCCCTCCCTCGCTCTTACGACCAGGGAGGCTTCCAAGGTTGGGCGAACACCAGTCTGTTCACAAAAGACTCAGATTCCTCCCACCAAGAAGTGAGTCTTCCTATTGTAAAAGGACCGAAGGTTTGTATGCCGTGTCGGAACAAATGACAATTTGTCCAAATTGCATTTTTCCTAACTATACAAACCTGAGGTCCTTTTACACATAGCCCCACCTCATGCCACCCATCACTCTGCAGTTTTTGCTTGGGCCAAAAGCAAAAGTGATTTGTTTACCTCCCAGTCGCGCGCGCGCGCCTGTCGGACAAGCAGTTAACTACCGAACCCCTTGTTCGAAAGCTTACGACCTATCCAGCTGCCGCTAGTACCTTCCTATTGTAAAAGGACCTCAGGTTTGTATAGTTAGGAAAAATGCAATTTTTGGACAAATTGTCATTTTGCCTAACCCTGTGGTATGGCTTACGGGCCTAGAAGAAGTGTCTGCTAGAGGATTCATCAAGTAATCTTAGACTAAAGTGCTCGCTCTCCAATCAGTGTTGTGAAGTGTAGTGCCCCTTGTGTTGTGGAGGGGGCGTCAGATCGGCCCCATAATGCCTCTAGGCCTGGACCTCTGTCGGACTCCCAGGACTCAGGGGAGAGGGCATGTCGAAAGCCGCAAGAGGGTTACGGGGGCTCCCCACCGATCTGGCGTCCCTTCGGCAGAACCTGTTGACGCTTCCCAGGCTGCTAAAGATCGTGCACGTGCACGAATCTTGAAAGGATTGCTTCTCGTCCTCCGAGGCGTCCTCCCCCGCGCAAGGGTTGGAGCTCTCGGAAGGACTCGCGCCCTCTAAGAAGCTTTAGAGAAGAGGACGCTTCATGTCCTCTCTCTCGTTAGGAGGGAACGTCAGATCGGCCCCATAACGCCTCTAGGCCCTAGACCTCTGTCGGACTCCCAGGAACCAGGGAGAGGGCATGTCAAAAGCCGAAGGAGGGTTACGGGTGTTTTTCATGCTGATCTGGCTTCCTTTCGGCAGGTCCTGTTGTCGCTTCCCAGGCTGCCGAAGATTCGAGCACGTGCACGAATCTTGAAGGATTGCTTCTCGTCCTCCGAGGCGTCCTCCCCACACAGGGTTGGGGGTTTTTGGAGTTCTCGGAAGGACTCGCGCCCCCTAAAGAAGCTTTAGAGAAGAGGAACGCTTCACGTCCTCATCTCTCGTCACGAGAGGATGAAAGAGTAAAGAGACCACATTTTCCCATTTAGAAGAATGCACTGGCTCTTTTCCTAAGGGACATTTAAGGAGGCTCATTTCATCTTGCCAGAAGAGTGATTTGAGCCTCCTGCGAGTGAACGCTCATGTATACATCATTTTAATACATTATTAAGAGGCTCTTCATGTTGCCAGAAGAAGTGATTTGAGCCTCCCTAGTGAATGCTCATGTATACATCAATTTATACATTATTAAGGAGGCTCATTCATCTTGCCAGAAGAGTGATTTGAGCCTCCTGCTAGTGAACGCTCATGAAGTTAGAGTGTCTTTTTCAACCTCGCTAGCATTCCAAAAGAATTTGGTAATCAAGGACATTCTTGATTCCACCTTTTGGAGGAGCAACTCAGTATTCGTCTCCTCTCCTCATGGCGCTCCGTATACGTTATGTAACGTTCGCTTTACTTCGAAAAAGCAAGCTGATAAGTTTGACGGCCGGCAAGCTGCTTTGCACAGTCAAACAACTTATGTCTCTGGTCTGCATAAGAAGGGCAATTTAGTCGTGAGGAAGCTTTTGGAGGTGCTCGAACGTCCTGTAAGTAGAGACATTCTCCAGGACGCTCGGCAAGCACCTTGCGGAAGACGAAAGCCATACGTCTTCCTTTAGTGTTCACACTCTTCAGGAGCAGCGTGCGGCTCTCCATGGAGACTCGCATGAGGACGTCCCTTAAAAATATTCAACGTCATACGCAAAACGCGGTTCGTCATAACATTGAGATGTTGGCAAGGTCGCTCCGCCAGGACGCCTCTTGGCGGGCCTTGCATGCATCAAGGCGCTCAACGAGTTCCTCTCTGGAACGTCGTTCAGAAGACTTTGGTGTTCTCTGCTCAGAACCACGCTCGTAGCCTAAGCAGGACGTTTTTTTGAGGACGCTCAGCAGGCGCTTTCCACGGACGTTTAAGCAGGACGCTTTTTAAGGCAGCCCTGGACAGGACGCTTTTGAGGACGCTCGGCAGGACCGCTTTTGAGGAACAAGACTCAGCAGGTTTTACTCTTTTTGAGGACGCTCAGCATTGACGCTTTTGAAGACCTTCAGCCATGGAACGCTTTTGTGGACATTCGCCAGGACGCTTTCGGTGGAAGCTCGGCAGCCTTTGCGGAGAAGAGACTTGTTGAAGGCGTTCTTATTTGCTGTTGAGGACCATTTCTTTACAGAAATTTTTAAAAAGGATTCGGAGTTAGCGAAAGACATACCCGAATTTTTTCTTCGATCCCTCTTTCCTCTTCATCGATTTCTTTGAGAATCGGGAAGATTATATACTCGGTACCGATTCCTGGGTGACTTTCGGTCATGTTTAAAGGGTTTTTCCCTATTAGCAAAGTGCTAATAGTTTTGTCAAGTCCAGGACGTTTTTCCCCCCCCATTGTCATTTCGTGGGGGACCCCTCATAAATGGGGTAGTTCTCATTGTCATAGATTTTACCGTTTTTTATCGTTTTAAGCGGATAAACTCATTAACAAATTTCGGAAGAGCTCTCATTCATTTTCAGAGGCTCATCCGGGGTGGAGTAAGAAAAGACTTGGTAGACTAGATCCAGGAAGTCTTATGTCCAATATGCATAAGAACATTGAACGGTCCTTTTCGATCCTCGGTTCTCTTGATGATCTCTATTCGAATATTACTCCCTTTTCTTTTGGCAAAGAGTCTTGCAAAGAGTCCAAGGAGTTCTTTTAAAAAGTCTCATTCATTAGAACGTGGACAGTCCGGTTTCCCTTTCTTTCTCTCTTCCTCGTCGAGGAAAGATGTAGTAGAGAATTTGATGTTCAATTACTACAATACTTATGTAGTTTATCTTTGCGTCATTTTGCTAACGCATGGGTCAAGTCATTTACGCATATCGTATTTACCTCGGCGGATAGAAGCCGAAAGAACTGTTGTTCTAATGTATTTATTTGACACTACCCTTCAACCTTCCAAGAGTTTTCGGAGTAAGAACAACTCTTCAGGTATTGTTACTACAACACCAACTCAGCTTCTGTATTTAGCGAATTCTGTTTCGTTTAAATACGCCTGCTTGAGAGTTTCCTTTTGCTCGATAATATCATACCTATCCTTCGTAAGGGAGTAGCTGGCAACTCAGGCAGTTAGTATTCTGTTCACCATTGAAGCTTTTCCTTCGAGGAAAGACTTCTCCTTCACTCTCTTTGATAGAGATCGAAGGTGGTCGATCTCCAATCCTTATTTTGTTTTGTTTTCTTGAAGGAAAGAATTTAGGATGGAGATCGTTGTTCAGAATCCTATAAATATACTACTTATATTAACCTCGCAGCGACATGATTCTACTAAGGCAGTTGAATTGTCCGAGGGATTAGGGGCGCATATCCTAGTTTTTCTACGGATTGCGTCTTAGACGAGAAGTATTCTAATTGAACTGCAACTCGGGGTTGCCTGCAACCTCCCAGGAGTTTGTTTCAATTTTATATACTTATGGTTTTGTCACGACAACACCATTTCAACTTTTATATTTACCGAAATTCGTTTCGCCTAAATATAATTGCTTGAGCATATCTTTTATGCTCGGTGGTTCTAGCCGAACGCATTCCTGTGGAATATGGATTACCTGGCAACTCAGGATGACGAGTCAGCGGGAGCTCAGGCTCTGCTACTGCGTATTGAACTGCCTGTGCCTGATAGCCGCTCAGTATCAGCTGGGCCTCCGAGATGCACGGTTGTTTATGTCTCTCTCTCTCTCCCCTCCGCGTTGATTGACTACCGAACCGTATCTCTGCCCAACAATCTTGGACTTAGGTCTCTGATTAAAGGGGATTCTCGCAATTATGAGGACCATCACTTACTGCTGTGTGAACGATAGATTCCATCGCCTTCGATATTGCGAGAAATTTTCAACAGAGATATCTCTTAGACTTATTCATTTTACTGTTTTACCGCACGGTAACAGAAGTCCTGTACAAGTCTCCCGCGCTGCATCGCACTGATAATGCGAATGATTTTGCAGACATCTGAGTTTGTCTTTAAAATATCTCATATTCTGTAGGTGTACAATTGTTCATTGTTCATCCCGAATTAACAGATATGTCATAAAGACATCGCCTACTCTCCGACCCTGACAGCTCTACTTCCAAATGTTCAGCCCATGAGAAGCAGTCCTTCAAGGCGGCTTTCCCCTGTGTTTTCATTACTGAAGAACGCCCCGCGTTTCATTGCAACTACTACGTTCTCACCGGACAGCAATGAAATAGGCGTTTAGCGTTTTCAGTCATTTGTAAGCACAGGTTCAGAATCTTGAGAATCCTTCTCTCGATTCGTCTGTGAAGACGTAGGTTGCATTCAATTTCTACCTTCGTCTTCAACGGTACATAGCGATAAGATCTTCAAGAGATGGCAGTCTCTTAAGCCAAGGCAAAGCAGTGCTGCCTATTTTCAGTGTTTCAATCGGAGGGGGGAGGGGGCCGTTTCTGGAGTAAGTGAAGGGAAATGACTATTCCTCCAACTCAGACCTCTGTGAATTTCCTTATGGTTCTATCTTTCCGTCTGAAGTATGAATAATTAGCTAGAAGTCCTAACTATTGTAGAATATGCAAATATGTTGTTGACGGCCTCTAGGCTCAGAGATTCGGTTCTGTCCAAACAACAAAGCTTCACGATCTTTGAGGTCTGTGGAGATCTTGAAATTCTCTGGATCAAAGGTTCCGGCATGGAACTTTGAGACGTAGTCTTGAGTTTCTGATGCCAAAAGCATTTCGAACCTATCCTTTCTGCGAACGTTAATACACGTGACCAGAAAGGCTAATATTCTAACCGCTCTAGCCACGGCAAATAGTGAAGGGTTAGTGAGGTTTTAGCCATCTTCATAGGTTTTGGCTTTAAAGGACATAATGCGGTCTGTCCTCTAAGCCTTCCGTTCTTGATAAGAACGAAAACCTGTCTAACCCTTGACCCGAAGGCTTGGAGACCAAGGGGATGGCACAAATTATTGGGCAAGGGCATTAGAGTCCCTGTGCCCTGTAGGGTCTCTCAAGTTTTAATCTTGATAAAACTATAGAAAGTCAAGGTCAAACGGACAATCTGCGGTGCTGCCGTAAAAAGACCAGACTGGTTCATGTCCAAGAACACCCTGTCATTATAGCCAAGGAGTTCTTTTAAGAGGTCCTCATTCATTATGTTGGCATAAAGATTTGAGATTTTTTATTTTTCTTAATATGAATGCTCAAGAAGTGAGGGCGCGGCCTCGGAAGCATTTCAACAGAACATGACACTCAGTAACATCCTGAGTGCCACGCTTTAGCGAATCAACCTGGTGTTCGCTTCACACTCCCTGACAGTCAATCTGGCGGTTGTTCCGTAAAAGACCAGACTGGTTCATGTCCAAGAAAAACCCTGGCATTATAGCCAAGGAGTTCTTTTAAGAGTCTCATTCATTATGTTTTGGCATAAAGATTTGAGATTTTTTCTTAATATGAATGCTCAAGAGGTGAGGGCAGCGCGGCCTCGGAAGCATTTCAACAGAGCATGACACTCAGTAACATCCTGAGTGCCACGCTTTAGCGAAGCAACTCTGTGTTCGCTTCACACTCCCGACGGGACGTGAAGACGACATTTGAGATCTGTAAGTCGCTAGGACCATACATTTCCGTAGATATATTATTGGGGGCAGTTGGGGGCAGGAAGCAACACGAATCCTATCCTATAGAAAAGGGATAGGTGTGCTTTTAACTTTGAAGGGTTGGTCGCTTAGGCGCGTTCCTTTTCTTTAGCCTAGAAGTTATGGAACTAACTTTGATAGGTTAGGTCAGGTGGTGGTTTTAGCTTCGGTGCCCTCAGAAGTATGGTCATATGGTCCTAGTCACATTGTGGTCACGCCCCCGTTGACAGATCATCTAGAGCGCACCAGCATTACAGGTCTCTACCCTCGCTGGCAACTCTAGTAACGCAGAAGCAGACTTTGGTGACAGTAATCACGAAGTCGGCTATGCTAACAGGTGAGGAACCAAGATGTATATCATCTACTTAATTTAGTTTCCCAAAAATCCTATTCTGTCTCTTCCCACCATCCTAAGGTGGGATTCAGCTATATATATCTGTCAGGTAAGTTTCATGAACAAAATGTTATTGTTATAATACAATTAAGTTTGTTCATACTTACCTGGCAGATATATATAATAAAGTGCCCACCCGCATCCTCCCCTCAGGAGACAGTGGCAACTGATAAAATATGAATAGAAAATGGGAATAGTTCCTGATATGCCTCCCACGGCGGGAATGGGTACTACCACCTGCCGCCCACTGCGTGTGCCGCGAATTTTTAAATTCTGTCGGACTTCAGAAAATACTGCTATATATATACTGCCAGGTAAGTATGAACAAACTTAATTGTATTATAACAATAACATTTTCAGTTCACCTCCGTCTTGAATTTAGGAAACTTGGCTACTATAAGTACCCCTTTTTGATTTTTTGGTATCTTGACTTTTTGGATCGGTGCTAGGCACACGTTAATTGTGGATTTGATTGATTTTGGCTTGATTTCTCTTTAAATAAGATGTCTGGTTCTAGTTCGGTCTAGCGCCAGGTTTTGTACCAAGAGTGGATGTCGAGGTAGGCTACTGAAAGCATCAGTAGACCCTCAATACTTTGTGTAAGAGTTTGCAGAGAGCATGATTGTATGTATGAAAGTCGCTGCAAGGAATGTGAGTGTCTTTCTGATTCTGGATGGAGAGCGTATGAGTCCTATCTGCGTAAGCTTGAACGGGAGGGAATAGGTTAAGGAGGTCTTCCTCCAGGAGCGTTTCAGGTAAACGTCAGGAAGTTCATGTTTCTCCTACTAACCCTCCTTTAATCACTACTCCTAACCCTGTAGTGTTGCCTTCGGGCCCTGGAACAGTGTCTGTGGAGGGTAATACCCTTACACTTATCTTAGAGTCGATTCGTATTTATAATCTAAAGTGCTCGCCTTAGAAGGCAAAAGTGAAGGTGCAAAGTGCAGTGACAGTGCTCCTTCGTTGGTGGAGGGTGCGTCAGATCGGCCCCATTTCGCCTCTAGGCCTAGACCGCTGCCGACTCCCAGGTTTCAGGAGAGGGCATGTCGAAAGCCGCAGGAGGGTTACGGGGAACGCCCACCCGATCTGACGTGCCTTCGGCAGTATCTGTTGACGTTACACAGACTGCCAAGGAGCGTGCGCGTGCACGCCTCCGGAAAGAGTGTTTCTCTTCTTCAGAGGCTTCCTCCCCCGCGACAAGGGGTGGAGCTCTCATTCTATTTCACGCCCGCTGAAAAGGAGCGTTGGTGATCGTGACGCTTCACGTCCAGTTTTGGCTCTCGAGAGGCGATCATCGCCTGAGAGTGTGTTTGCAGCCTTCCCGCCACAGAAGAAGTGTAAGGAGTCATCGGATGATGACTTTGTTGAGCGCCCCAGTCGCTCTCGAGCGCGTGCTACGGCAGTTTCTGGGAGAAGGAAGAAGGCGTCCCCTCGCCTTCTCACAGGATCAGCCCGTCACCTGACAAGGAATCCTCTCCTACTGAGAAGATCCTGCGCTCTTTGCAGCAACAGCTTGCTGATGCTCTTGCTAAGAAAGGGACGCAACCACGTCCCCAGGAGAAAGGATGACCGTCTGCCTGTAAAGAGGTCTAGAAGGTCTCCCTCTCCCTCTCCTCGCTCGTCTCTCTCTCCACTTTCTTCGCCTGCTAGAGTTCGTGCGACTCCCCAGCGGCTCTCTGGAGGACGTGAAGAGGATTTTGCTCGCTCGGCGCATGAAGCGGTATTACCGCTCGTAAGCTTGCGGTGCGAGAGCTCGATACTTGCGTGAGCGCTTCGGTGCAAGTTCACGTTCCTGACGCTCGGTCGGAAGCCAAGCGAACGCCAGTGGCATCTAAGAGTGCACCAGCGGAAGCAGAGCGCGCACGAGATGTTAAGCGCGCCTTAGTAAATGTCATTCGCACGCCAGTGGACGCCAAGCGTGCGCCAGCGGACGCCAGCAGCGCGCGAGTGACGCCAATCCTCCCCGCGCTAGTTGCAGCCAGGCGGTGCGCCAGTGGACGCCAGGTGTGCGCCAGCGGACGCTCGGGTGGTGGCGAAGATGTGGAGTTTCGTCGCCTCCCACCTGTTTGTGATGAAGACTTTGCAAGTTACTTCGGGTCTTAGAGATACGACCGGAGTTTCTATCAATGAGTCAGCTTTGCCTTCCACTTCACAGCAACGCGCCTCGTGGAGACTTAGACCAGATAGTCTTGGTCCAGCCTATTTGCCTCCAACTTCACCTGTGTCGGAAGCAGAGGTTAGCGACGCTTCGGTTGAAGTGGATGATGAGAAACCTTTGGCGGCAGTCTCTTCCGACTACCAGGTTTTGACCCGCCTTCTTCAATCAGAGTTTGGAGAGACGTTTCACCCGGAAGCTCCTCGCTCTCCTCCTCACAACTTTCTTCTTCCAAGATCACAAGGTCTCGGCATTCGTCAGAATGAAGAAAGTCCCTTTCAACTAAGAGGGCTCTTCGTAAGGTCCATGACTGGATGGAGAAAAGGAAGTCTCAGGGAAAGACTTCTTTTTGCTCCCTGCCACCTTCGAGACCTTAGTGGGAAGGCTGGCATTTGGTATGAGACGGGAGAAGACGTGGGTATTAGACTTCCCTCGTCAGCTCAAGGAGACTTCGCCAGCATTGTGGATGCCTCGAGGAGGTCTCACCTGTCCTCTTCGAAAGTTTCCTGGTCGACTACGGAAATGGACTACCACCTTAAAGGCTCTTTCGGACGTTAGAGGTCTTCAACTTTCTTGATTGGTGTTTGGGAGTTCTGGATGCCAAGTCTAGGAGCTCCGACTCGATTAGTCTGGGGGAGCTGTCCAGCGTAATGTCGTGTATGGACAAGGCCGTCAGAGATGGTTCGAGGAGCTTACAGCTCACTTTTGCACAGGGCTCTTGAAGAAGAGATCCCTGTTTTGCAATTTTACAGCTAAATCTGTTTCTCCGTCACAGAAAGCAGATTTGCTCTTCGCTCCTTTTTCGGATCATCTCTTCCCCAGGCTATGGTAAAGACATTGCGACCAGCCTACAGGAGAAGGCCACGCAAGATCTCCTCGCACATCTTCAAGGAGACCTGCGGTTCCTTCGTCCTCGGGAGTTTCGATTCTCAAGAAATCGAAGCCCTTTCGAGGTAGTTCTTCCTCGAGACCAGCCCCTCGAGGAAGAGGCACTTCCAGAGGCAGAGCCACTGCGCTGGCCAAGAACAAGAAGTGAAGCAGAAGTCCTTCAGTCACCGGTTGGAGCCAGGCTTCAGCTTTTTGCGGCAAGCCTGGGAAGAGAGAGGTGCGGACAAATGGTCCTTGGACATCTTAAAGAAGGGTTACCGGATCCCGTTCCTGAAACCACCCCGCTGTCTTCGACACCCAGGACATGTCTCCTTCCTATCGGGGAGAAAAGCAACAAGTGCTTTACGATCTGTTAGATCAGATGATCGTGAAACACGCCGTAGAACAAGTCTCCGACTTGAATTCCCCCGGATTTTACAACAGACTGTTCCTGGTGCCAAAGCAGTCGGGGGAATGGCGGCCGGTACTCGATGTCAGCAACCTGAACCTCTTTGTCATCAAACAGAGGTTCAAGATGGAGACACCTCAGTCAGTGATGGGAGCCTTGAGACCGGGGGATTGGATGGCTTCACTAGATCTCCAGGACGCGTATTTCCACGTCCCCATCCACCCCCAGTCCAGGAAATACCTGCGGTTTGTCCTGAAAGGAAAAGTGTTCCAATTCAGGGCTCTCTGCTTTGGACTCAGCACTGCTCCCATGGTATTCACCCTACTGATGAAGAAACATTGCGAGGTGGCTTCATCTTTTCCAATGTCAGGATCTCTCTCTACCTGGACGACTGGCTCGTACGAGCCGCCTCGAAAGACCGGTGTCTGGAGGACCTTCACACGACGTTGACGTTAACGAAGTCCCTGGGGCTTCTGGTGAACCTCGAAAAGTCACATCTGACCCCTTCTCAGTCTTTAGTCTATCTGGGGATTCAGATGGACTCAGTGGCTTTTCGGGCTTTTCCGTCCCAGGGGCGACAACTAGATTGCCTAAGCAAAGTGTCAACCTTTCTGGGGAAGGATTCATGCTCGGTGAGGGAATGGATGAGTCTGCTGGGGACCATTTCCTCACTGGAGAAGTTTGTTTCCTTAGGGAGGTTGCACCTCAGACCTCTTCAATTCTTCCTTGCCGACAATTGGAAGCACCAAAACACTTTGGATTCGATTCTGGTGTTATCAGAAGAGGTAAAGGAACACCTAAGATGGTGGACCGACCCTTGAAGCTCGCAGAGGGTCTTTCCCTCAAGCTTCAGAACCCCGACCTAGTGTTGTTTTCCGACGCGTCTTCCACGGGGTGGGGAGCAACACTGGGGGGGGAGGAAGTGTCAGGCACCTGGAGAGGGGAACAGGTGTCCTGGCACATAAACCTCAAGGAGCTGGCAGCAGTTCATCTGGCGCTCCAGTTCTTTCAGAACGAAGTCTCCGGCAATGTGGTGCAGATCAACTCGGACAACACACCACAGCCCTGGCATATCTCAAGAAACAGGGAGGAACCCACTCTCGATCCCTGTTCTTCCTTGCAAAAAGGAGATCCTGTTATGGGCGAAGGCACACGACGTCTCTATACTGACGAGATTTCATATCAGGGGGTAGAAAACGTCCACCGTGCAGATCTGCTCAGTCGACAAGGTCAACTTCTGCCGACGGAGTGGACTCTTCATCAGGAAATATGCCAGAGGTTGTGAAGTTATGGGGATGTCCTCTCGTAGACATCTTCGCAACTTCCAGGACAATGAAGACTCCCGCTGTACTGCTCACCAGTTCTAGACCCAGGAGCAGTAGCAGTAGACGCCCTTCTTTGGGACTGGACGGGACTAGACGATATGCCTTTCCCCCGTTCAAGGTCCTAGGGGAAGTGATAAGAAAATTCGCGGCATCAGAGGGAACGAGGATGACTCTCATCGCCCCCTTCTGGCCAGCGACCGACTGGTTCACAGAGGTCATGTCCTTTCTTGTAGACTTTCCGAGGACTCTGCCTCCAAGGATAGATCTACTCAAACAGCCCCACTTCGAGAGGTATCACAAAAACCTCCCCGCTCTGAGTCTGACTGCGTTCAGACTATCCAGAAGTTGGCCAGAGCGAGGGGTTTTTCAAGACCTGTGGCGAAAGCAATCGCAACGGCAAGAAGACCTTCTTCTATTGCCGTATACCAATCCAAGTGGGCTGTTTTCCGGAGCTGGTGCAGGAAGAAAGACATTTCCTCCACCTCTACCTCTGTGAGCCAGAATCGCAGACTTCCTTCTCTACTTGAGAAATGAACGTTCGCTTAGCGGTGACTACGATAAAAGCTACAGAAGTGTGCTTTTTGTAGTCTTTAGGCATAGAGGACTGGACTTAGCCACCAACAGAGACCTTCATGATCTTCTTAAGTCTTTCGAGACTTCGAAGGTACCTCAACCAAGAGTCCCTTCTTGGAACTTAGACATTGTTCTAAAGTTTTTGACGTCCAGTATTTTTGAACCGCTCAACTTAGCTTCGCTTAGAAACCTTACAAGGAAGACACTTTTTCTAACTGCTCTGGCGACGGCGAAGAGAGTTAGTGAGATCCAGGCTATAAACAAGCATGTTGGGTTTAAGAACTCTGATGCTGTTTGTTCTTTAAGCCCTATGTTCTTCTTAGCAAAGAACGAAAACCCGTCCAACCCTTGGCCCAAGACATTTGAAATCAAGGGTTTGACAGAGATCGTGGGTAATGAGCCAGAGAGAGTCCTGTGCCCTGTCAGGGCTCTCAAATTCTATCTAGACAGAACGAAGGACTGTAGAGGACCTTCGGGCAACTTGTGGTGCTCGGTTAAGAAGCCCGATCTTCCCATGTCAAAGAACGCGCTTTCTTTCTTCTTGAGAGACACCATTAAGGAAGCTCATTCCACATGTAGTGATAGTGACATGAAGCTGTTAAAAGTGAATGCCCACGAGGTGAGGGCTATTTCGACCTCGATAGCCTTTCACAGGAATATGGCACTCAGTGACATTTTGAGTGCCACATATTGGCGGAGCACTCGGTGTTCGCTTCACACTACCTGCGGGAGGTGAAAGCGACATACGAACATTGCTCGTCGCTTGGACCATACGTCGCTGCAGACACTGATTTGGGGGCAGGAGGTAGCACTCATCCTTTCCTTTAGTGGTTAGGTGAGCTTTTAATCGTGTGTTTTTTTTTGGTTGTGTTTGACCGCCCGAGGCGGATCTCCCTTCTTTAGTCTAGTTTAGTGGTATACCTTTGGTAGACTAGGCCAGGTGTTTTTTTACTTCGTTGCCCTCATTGTATGGTCAATGGTCTAGTCACATCGTGGTCACGCCCCCGTTGACAGATCATCTTGAGTGCACCAGCTATATAGGTCTCTACCTCGCTGGCAACTCTATAGCACAAGCAGACTTACGCGGCAGTAACCACGAAGTCAGCTATGCTAACAGGTAAGGATCAAGATATCATTTATCTGCATATATATGTTCCTAAAATCTTCTATTCTGTCTACTCCCACCACCAAAGGTGGGATTCAGCTATATATATATCTGACAGGTAAGTTTCATGAACAAAATGATATTGTAATGATACAATTAAGTTTGTTCATACTTACCTGGCAGATATATATAATTAAGTACCCACCCACCTCCCCTCAGGAGACAGTGGAAATAAAAATTTATGAATAGAAAATGGGAATGATTCCTGATACCCGCCTCCCAGCGGCGGGAATGGGTACTAACCACCTGACTCCCACTACGTGTGTCGTAAGTTTTTAATTTCTGTCGGACTTCGAAAACTACAGCTATATATATATCTGCCAGGTAAGTATGAACAAACTTAATTGTATCATTACAATATCATGGGGTTGGGGTCTTCCGTTTGCTCAGGGTGGGGTTGGCCCCTCCCCCCTCGGTGTGAGGGGAACCCTCGTGTACCCAACTGTTGCTTCCTTCCTCAGGTGCTTCAGCTGCGGGAAACGACCTTGGTCATGGTGTGGGCGTCGTTGGGACTGCAGGGCACACCAAGTATCCAGGGGGCTGCTCCAGCATCTGGCGGGGTCTAGCCGGTCACTCATGGAGCGGTGACCACCACTACCACCACGATCTCGTCTCCAGGGTACGCCGCCCCTCCTCACCTGTTTTATACCCCCCATGTGATGTCGGTGACACCTACGGCTGCTGTGCAGGGCCTGATTGCTGCCTTACCAAGGAGGGGCGTGTCACCGCCGCCCTGGTTCTTCGTGCTGCCAACCCCGGACTTCCGCTGCCCAAAGAGACTCGCCCCTGGACCTGCCGCCGGTACCCAGGATGTCGCTGGCTCCTGCCCTGTCTCCTGGAGTGCCTACGCTGTCTGCTGTACCTGCCGCTGCTGCTGTTCCTGCACCTGCCGTCGCCATCCCAGCCCGTGGTGTTGCTGCCCCAGACCGCTGGTCATCTGGACAGGTGCAGACCGGCCCAGTTGCTTCGGCAACAGCAGCCCCGGCTCCATCCTGGATGGTGGACTTGACGTCTGTCCTGAGGGAGCTGAAGAAGAAGAGGAAGGTGTCGTCGTCGTCGTCGTCTTTGTCTCCTGCTGCTGCCTCTTCCCCCTCGACTTCCAAGGCTTCCAAGCCGAGGAAGAAGAAGGCTGCCTCCTCCCCCCCTAAGAAGGCTCCCTTGGGAACTTCTAAGGGCCCGTCCCACTCCAGTGGAACGGGGGGTCCTTCCGCTGGTCCTCCTGCTCCTTCGGGAACAGGGCCCGTCTCTCTTTCCGCAAGGAAGAAGAAAACGGGGACCAGAGGAGTTCCCCCCAATCGCAGGAACCAGCTTCGGCTGGTCCCAGCGGCCTGCAGCTCGATCGCCACCGGGGGTTGGTTCGATCGCCTGCAGCCCCTCGGGTTACACCAGGATGAGCGAGGCTATAAGCGTGCCCCTTGCGATCCTGCCACGATGCCCTATGTGCCAGGCACGGTCTTAGGATCGACCAGGTCGTACGCGCAAGTGGCAGGAGGAGACCGAGAGGTGTCTGTCGCCGTTCCTCCTTCTGAAGGAGGAGGGTCTTGGGAGCCGTTCTTGTTGGAGGGACTTTGACAGTCTTATTCCTCAAGATGCTGTCACTCCCGAGATCCAAAGGAACTTTGCCAAGGTCATTGCGCTGATTCGTCAGCACAAACGACCTCGGGGAAGGATCGTCGCTCCCACCTTCTTCTAGCCCACGTCCCCGGCTAGAGTCCGTTCTGGGGACCTAAAAAGGAACCCAGACCGACGGTGGGTCTGCTGCGATCGGAGCTGGCCGACTCAGTGCTGGACCAGGTGGACTCGCTCGTCTCCAGACAGGAGGTTCGCTGAAGTCTGGCAGGTCGTCTAAGCTACTTCCTCCTCCTCTACTGCGACAGCGGCGTTTCTACATGCCTTCAGAAGATCCGATGTCGCCCAAACAGGTTAAGCCGTAGCTAGCCAGGCTAACTCCGGGTAGTTTCTCTGCAGCAGCTCCTGTTGGAGAACCTTTGGTTCTCTCAGCAAGAGGCACTAGGCCTGGAATCACCGCTATGGCAGCTTTCCAGGCAGTCTCCTGGCTAGACCTGTGGTCCCTCGCAGTGTTTAAGGTCACAGCCACCTCCGGGAGTATTACTCCTGAAGCCTGAAGGGGACTGCTTTCAGGAGACTTTGCCAGTCTGGAGGTAGGGCCATTTCCTACCTCGCCCACCAGAAGGTAAACCTGTGGGCCAACCTGGTACTTAGGCGTAGGGACGCAGTCCTTACCCAAGTATCTAGGGTGGCTGGGCGTGAGGCGGCTCTCGGACTTCGCAACAGACCAGAGAGATGGTGGATGCTGCGGTGGAAAGGCGGCACACTGATGACAGTGACCGCCTGGTACACCAGGCAGTTTTCGAAGGCTTCTGGGCAGCCTCGAACTGCGGCCAAGCCTAAGAGTTTTGGCTAGCGCTTCCTCAGCTGCTAAGACTGTTGCCCCGTCTAACAAGCCCCGAGGAAAGACTGCCTTTGACTTCTGCCAGGGGAGGTTATCACCAGCCCCCTCCCACCCCGCCCTCCTTTCCACAGGAGAGGCAGGGAAGAAGTCGAAGAGAGGCGGGAAATGCTAGGGACGGCGTTCCCCCTCACCTGCTGCTGGAAGGGGGGTTGCCTGGCGAGCCATTGGGCAACATGGCAGCGCTACGGTGCTTAGACCTGGATAGTAGACGTCCTTCGGGAGGGATATCTATTACCCTTCGCATCTTGGCCGCCCCTCTCACCTCCAACCCGGTCCATCTTCAAACCTACGTTCCGGGAACATCAAAGGATGTAGCTCTCCGACAGGAGACCAAGACCATGCTGAGCAAAAGAGCTGTAGAGATCGTTAGGGATCAATCACCGGGCTTCTACAGCTGTCTTTTCCTGGTGGAGAAGTCTTCGGGGGACTGGCGCCCGGTGATAGATCTTTCTCCTCTGAACCGATTTGTTCGCCAGACTCGGTTCAGGATGGAGACGGCACGTTCCATGCTCGACTCCATCAGGGAGAACAATTTCATGCTTTCGGTGGATTTGAAGGACGCGTATTTCCAGATACCCGTCCATCAATCCTCCAGAAGTACCTCCACTTCATCCTCAACGGGACAGTGACCAATTCAGGGCACTTTGCTTCGGTCTATCAACCGCCCCACAGGTGTTCACAGCGAGAGTTCACTCTGGTGTATGCTTGGCCCATTCGTTTGGGATACGTCCTCTTGACGTATCTCGACGACTGGTTAGTCCTGGCGAGCTCCCGCTCGCAGTTGCTACGGGACAGAGATCGACTCCTGGAGTTCTGTTCTCAGACGCATCCAATGAGGGATGGGGCATACACCTGGAGGAGTTGCTGACTGAAGGAGTGTGGGATCATCACAACAAGCACCTTCACATCAATGTCCTGGAACTCAAGGCAGCGTTCCTCGCTCTCCAAGAGTTCCGGGACCGCTTGATGGGACACACAGTGGTGTTGATGTGTGACAACACCACGGTAGTGGCATACATCAACAAACGGGGCCTAGTGTCTCTGCCGTTGTACCAGTTGACACTGCAGGTGTATGAGTGGGCCGTGGCTCACTCATTAGAGCTGTCAGCCCGCTACATTCCAGGCAAGAGGAATGTAGTAGCAGACAAGCTCAGCCGTTGGGATCAAGTGATAGGGACCGAATGGTCCCTACACCAGGACGTGGCAGAAAGGCTCTTCATCCTGTGGGGGCATCCAGTAGTGGATCTGTTTGCCACCCGGCACAACAGAAAACTTCAGGTTTTCTTCTCAGCCGTGCCGCACCCATGGGCAGCTGCAGAGGACGCTCTCCAACACCCGTGGGACAACCTCTTCGCCTATGCCTTTCCCCCGTTCAGCCTGATTCGCAAGGTGATCAGCCGAGTGCTGGCCACCCCGAATCTCAGGATGATCCTGGTGGCTCCCAAATGGCCCCTGGCTGTTTGGTATCCGGACCTGCTGGCTCTGCTTGCAGAAGCACCGAGAGAGATTCCCCCTTGGCACAACCTTCTCGCCCAGCCACACGCAGAACGGTACCACCGAGCAGTCCAGTCGTTCTACATCTTCACGTCTGGATGTTTATCCACCATCTCTTGCGAGCGAGTCTCTTCTCTCGCAGCGCAGCAACAGAGATGGCTGGACACGTCAGACAGTCCTCTGCAGCTGTGTACCAGGGAAAGTGGGCCGTCTTCTGTGGTTGGTGTCGTAGACGGGGTCTATCTCCTCTCAGAGCCACTCTTCAGCAGGTAGCGGATTTCCTCGTTTTTCTTCGCCGAGAAAAGCTCCTCTCTGTCCCCACAGTCAAAGGATATAGAACCGCCCTGGCCCTGGTCCTGAAACTGAGGGGAGTGGATATCTCGGACTCGTTCGAGATCTTGCTAATGAGGAGCTTTGAAAGGTCTTGCCCACCCAGGGAACTCAGGCCCCCGTGGTGGGATGTGCTCTCGTCATTAGGAGTTTGACTCGAAGACCCTTCGAGCCACTCCAAGAGTCGACAGACAGGGATCTGACCCTCAAGACCCTCTTCTTGCTGGTCCTGGCATCAGCGAAGAGAGTAGGGGAGGGGACTTCATGGTCTGTCCTTCGACGTTGAACATACCAGGGGATGGGGATCTGTGACGCTCGATTTCATCCCGAACTTCGTAGCTTTTGTGTACCAGGGAAAATGGGCTGTCTACTGTGTTAGTGTTGTAGAAGGCGTCTTTCTCCACTCAGAACCACTATTCAACAGTTAGTGGATTTTGTTATTTATCTCAGAAACAGAAAAACATGTCTGTATCTGCCATAAATGGGTATAGGGTTGCACTAGCTTTGTTCTGTGAATGAAAGGCTGGACATCTTTTCATGGGAAATGGCTCTGTTAATGAAACTTTTTGAGCACTCCTGATCCCCGCAGGAACTAAGAGCTGCTGATTGGGATTTAACTATGGTACTGACTAGCCTGACAAAATCCCCATATGGACCATTGTGACAGGCCATGAAATAGAAGCTTGACCCTGAAAGCAGTCATCTTTTGGCTCTGGCCTTGACCAAAAGGGTAGGGGAGCTACATGGTCTGTCATATTTGGTGAAGCATTCCAGAGGTTGGAAGTCTATGGTCTTCGAGTTTATTCCAGAATTCGTAGTCAAAACTCAAAATCCATGAGTAGTAGGTGACAGATTTGTCCCCTTTTCAATACCTACTCTGGGAGAAACGTTAGCATATCTTAGTTTAACCAGACCACTAAGCTGATTAACAGCTCTCCTAGTGCTGGCCCGAAGGATTATAGTACAGGCAGTCCCCGGGTTACGACGGGGGTTCCGTTCTTGAGGCGCGTCGTAAGCCGGAACGACACTTGGAAATATGCCTTAAAACTAAGAAAAAATTAGAGAGACCTTACCTGTGTGGACATGCAAGTATTGCATGATGTGTAGTGTGGTGGTTATTTCAATGCCAAAGGATGGTTCTTGAAGGTATAATTCTTTATTAAACTCTTGTGACACTATAAAGCACAATCTTGAAGTACTATTACCAAGTCCTTAGTTGACTTTAATATACGTACGTACACTAGTATGTAGTATACTACACTTAATCCTTAGGGTTAGATTATAGTACACTAAACACTATTACACTGTAGTAGTACACTAATCCTTTGGTGTAGTATCCTGGAGTACACTAAAATCCCAGTCTGGTAGCTCTGGAAGGTAAAAGTATAACACAATTAGTACAAAATACTACACAAAGTCCTGAATGCAATATGTAAATTATAGATATCAAGAGTAAAAGAGTTAATGTATGTTAATTAATTCCTTACTTTTAGTTTATAATTCCTTACTTTGAGTTATATCAAGAGTAAAAAAGTTAATGTATGTGAATTAATTCCTTACTTTTAGTTTAAATTTGTCGTTCAAACGTAACCCTGGATGCACAAAGTCTTATGTGGCCCCATAGCCTACATCATTCAGGGGGTTCTGGAATGTACAAAAAATAATTGTCAGTAAGTAGTACTCTATGCATATAAAGTTACATACAGTAATATGCACCATACAGTGGTTTATATCACATATAACATGTATAAAACTTAGTTAATGTATGTTAATTAATTCCTTACTTTTAGTTTAAATTTGTCGTTCAACGTAAACCCTGGATGCACAAAGTCTTGTGTGTTCCCATAGCCTACATCATTCAGGGGGTTCTGGAATGTACAAAAGATAATTTTGTCAGTAAGTACTCTTTGCATAGTAAGTTACATACAGTAATATGCACCATACAGTGTTTTAATATCACTGGTATGCATGTTGTAAATGATTGGTCTACACCCCCTGTTCAGCAGGGAGTGTACGTAATTCCATGAGGGACCTTGATCACTTATCCCATGTGAGAGATCTTGGTCACTTTTTTTTAGTATAAAACTTACTTAATGTATGTTAATTACTACTATGTATAATTCCTTACCTTTAGTACTGTAGTAGTTTACTGTTGTCGTGCTATGTTATGTAGTAGTAGTAGTAACCCTGGACAAAGTTTTATGTGGCCCCATAGCCTGCATCATGGAGGGGGGTCCTGGTTTTCAGGAATGTACCAAAAAAAGTATCAAAGTTAAGTCATGTATGTATGTTTAGTAAGTTACATACAGTAACCATACGTACAGTGGTTTATAACATGTATGTACATAATCAAACTTGGTTGGAAATTCCTGTAAAAAAAAGTTATGTACGTATGTAATACTACTGTATGTAAAAACCTTACTGTTCATACTTTGTTACACTACATGTTACATTTGATACGATACTTTCCTGAAGGGTTTTTTTCCATCCAAAAATGGTGCTTCTACTTGTAGTTATCCCTTGATGGACACTTGTAGTAATTTGTTAGTAACAACTGGATTGTGTGAAAAATGTTGGTTCTGGAAGGAAAAAGTAACAAAATTAGTGTACAAAATATACACTACAGAAGTTGTGAATGCAATATGTTAATTACTGTAGATATATCAAGAGTACTAAAAGAGTTAATGTATGTTGATTAATTTCCTTACTTTTTAGTTTAAAGTTGTCGTTCAATGTAACCCTGGATGGACAAAGTCTTATGTGGCCCCATAGCCTACATCATTCAGGGGTCCTCTGGAATGTACAAAAAATAATTTTTGTCAGTAAGTCCTCTATGCAGAGTAAGTTACATACAGTAATATGCACCATACAGTGGTTTAATATCACATACAACATGTAGTATAAAACTTAATTTAGAAATTCCTTACATAACTTACCAACTTTTAGTCTCAAAGCTGTTACCTAGGTTGTGGGAGATGGAGGTGGAGGTGTAGAGCATTCATGATAAGGATGCATTCCAAACCTAACTTCAGTGTGCTTTATCACAGATAACAGGCTAGGATGATGGGCAGTCTGGAATGAAGAATTAATATTAAAGGACAGTATGTAACCACTTAGGTGTACAAAATTTATTGTACGTATGCAAACATTAAAACACAACTGAGAATTCCTTACCTTCAGCAAAATGAAGACATGTAGGCTATGTAGAGGTCTGTTTTATGTAAGTCACAGGTGCATGCCCAGTCTGGAATGATATGTAATACATATGATTATAGTATGTATGTTACATACATAACATGGTTATTACATATGTAATAATAAAACATTAATAAAAATATGTCCTTACCAAATTCTAGTGGTTGGCTTGCTTACTGGGATGGGCATATGGTAGATGAGTGGGTGGCTGGGCTATGGAGTGGGATGGGCAGGTGCTTGGGAGTCTGGAATGATAAAAAATATATAAAATGATAGAGTTACTACTGTAACTACTGCACATGTTATTACTGTTTGACATATGTAGTGTGTAATAGTATGTACAATATAAAAAATAAAAGAAGAATTCTTTTACCTGAAGGAATGGGAGAGGTGATACTACTCGTATCAACTGATTTGGCTCTGGAGAGGTGATACTACTCGTATCAACTGATGAGGGAACATCTAGATCTGGAAAAGAATGATAGGGTACATAAATATATAAGGGGTGGATGTAATTGTAGCATATGTACACTTTTAATAAAATTTCTATTAGCAATTTATAAACTTTTATACAAATTTGTTAAGGATTCCTTACCTGATGAATAGGGCGAGGCATCAAAACCATGGAAAGGCTCAGGGTCATCTGGGTCGCTGTCACTATCAAAGGGGTCTGAAATGAAAAAAAAAAAAATAAAAAAAAATAATGTTATGCAACATCAAACACATTGTACCACTATGTAAATTAGTGTACGTATGTATGTAGGGTGTAAACAATTTCCAACATGAAAATGAGAAAATGAAATTGCTTACCTGATTGTACACGTACAGGTGGACGGGCTTGCTACAGAGGGTCCAGGTACAGGGGGATCTGGAACTGTCACAGTAGTACAGGGAGATCTGGAACTGTCACAGGTAGTACAGGGAGATCTGGAACTGTCACAGGTAGTACAGGGGGTGATCTGGAAACTGTCACCACTTCTGCAGTAAAATTACAAATGATGAAAATGAATGAAGTTACAATTTACTCTTACATTTAGTTGTTACATTAAAAAATGAACACATTTTAATATGCACACTATGTAAACACATAAATTAGTAAAACAGTTCAGAATTCCTTACCAGGACTAGGAGTGGGAGGTGGTGGTACTGGAGACTTGTGAAAGAAAGTGTCAAGCCTGGACTGCACACTTCTCTTCGTCTGCTTCTCCTTCAGGGTCTCCTTGTAGAAAGTTACTAAGTCTAACATTCACGTTTTATTTTGTCAACCTGGCAACGTTAGGGTCTTCTGCCTCAAAAGAAGCCAAGGCTCTCTCCAGATAAGTAAAACCCTCTGACAAGCCTTTCACAGTTAATGACCTGGGTTTGGCTCTGGTGCTGCCTACCTCCTCCTCAATCATTTGCTGTTCAAGTTCAAGTAATCCTCTGCAGACAATTCCTCTCCATGGGAAGCCAGCAGCTCTGTTACATCATCAGTTCAAGATCTAGTTTCAGCCTCTTGCTTAGCCCCTACGATCTTCCTCGTCACAGTCTCGACGTCTTCTGCCTAGTCAAAGCCTTCAAAACTGTGCACAAACTGTGGACACAGTTTCTTCCAGGCCCCATTTAAAGTGGTCGTCTTCACCTCGTCCCAGCACTTGCAATATTTTTCACTGCATCAGCAATGTTGTAAGCCCTTCCAGAATTGCTTCAGTGTCAACTCCTTGTTAGCTTCTATGGCCCTCAAAGCAAACGTATGGTCCTTCTAAGGTAGTAAGCCTTGAAATTAGCTATTACTCCCTGGTCCATTGGCTGTATCAGCGATGTGGTATTGGGTGGGAGGTACACCACCTTCACATTAGGGTGCATGTCGCTCAAATTTGAAGGGTGACCAGGGGCATTGTCCAGGACTAAGAGGCCTTAAAAGGCAGAACCCTTCGAAGTCAAATACCGTTCCACTGCTGGCACTAAATGGTCATTGAACCAATCTTCGAAGACCATCAAGGTAACCCAAGCCTTCTTATTTGATTTCCAAATCACAGGGAGTTGACTCTTGAAAATGCCCTTGAATGCTTTGGGATTCTCTGCCAAATACACCAGCAAGGGCTTCAGTTTCAAATCGCCACTTGCATTGGCCCCAAACAGCAAAGTCAGTCGCTCCTCTCCAGCTTTATGGCCAGGTGCTGACTTCTCCTCCTTGGAAAGGTACGTTCGATTTGGCATTCTTTACCAAAATAATCCAGTCTCATCCACATTAAAGACTTGGTCAGCCGTGTAACCACCATCCAAACCACCTGGAAAACTTTCTGCTGCTTCGCTATCAGCACTAGCAGCTTCACCTTGCAGCTTCACATTATGCAAATTTGTTGCACGAGCCTTAAAACGGTTAAACCAACCTCTACTCGCGGAAAATTCACCACCAGCACTGCCTTCGCCAAACTTTTTCACTACTGCCTCATGCAGCGCTCTAGCCTTCTCCTGGATCACACTTAAGCTCAACCGGAACACATCGCTGGTTCTGTCCTCCAGCCAGGGATCATGAGCAATTTCTCCATTTCAACAATGCTCTGGCTACGTACGTTGCTTCTCGTTTATCACCGTTGACTTCATCGGTGCAGCATCCTTAACGTGCTTCAGAATACGTTCCTTGTCCTTCACAATGGTTACCACCGTGGTCCTGCGCAAGCCTAAAGAACGGCCTATTTCGGTGTTAGTTTCTCCCTTCTCCGAACGCTTCACCACGTCATATTTTACCTCCATCGTGATGACCTTCCTCTTCTTGGATGAACTATCATCGAGGAAGTACTTTGGCGTTTAGGAGCCATTGTAAATTTGCGAAAATGACAAGGAAAATCAGCAACGTCTTAGCACACAACCGACTGAACTTCAGGCAGACACGCGATTGAAGTGGCATCCTTTGGTATTGTTACGCTTAGCGTCCTTGACCGTCCGAGGTCGTTGTTCGGTATTCAATTTACCATACATTTTAATAGCGTTAATTAATTTATGCGCCTCCGCTCAAAACTAGTTCTGCGTATGAGGTATCGTTAAAAAGCATAACAAAAACGTCGTAACCTTGGAATTTGCGTTGTAATCTAACCAGAAACTTAGTTTTTTTAATTATGTACTGGAAACAAGCAATGATTTTTCATTATTTGCGCTTTTGGACTATTTTAAACTGCGCATCCCAAGCTAGTGTATTCATTCGCCCGCAACTAGTTCTGCGTATGCGGCGTCACTAAAAAAAATTTAAAAAATACAAAAAAAAAAAAAAAAAAAAAAACAAAAAAAAAAAAAAAAAAAAAAGGTGTCGAAAATCATCATAACCTCAAAATTTTTGTTGTAATGTAACCAAAAACATATTTTTATAATATACTGTGCTAAACTATAAAGGATTTTTATCATAGCATGCGTTTTTAAAAGCGTCGTTAACTCGGAGCGTCGGAAGCGTCAGCGTCGTAACCTCGGAACAAGCGTTTGTACCCAGGACGGATTTTCCATTGAATATTTAAGAAAAAGCGTCGTAACCTCGGAACGTCGTAAGCCGGAGCCGTCGTAAGCCGGGGACCGCCTGTATATTTTTACTTGGCTAGAAACCAATTTGTTACCTATCAATGGGACCTACAGCTTATTGTGGGATCCGAATCACATTATATCGAGAAATGAATTTCTATCACCAGAAATAAATTTCGCGTTGGCCGAGCCGAGAATCGAACTTTGAACCACTGGATTGGTAGTCAAGCATGAAAACCACTCGTTCCAACGAGGAACTTGTGGGTGAAGACCCGGAAGAAATGTGATGTCCTGCCAGGGTACTACAACCTTACTTAAGAAGAACTCGACATCTCAGACCGGGATGCTGAAGACTTTTTTGTGAGTACAGGATGGGTCAAGAAAGAATTGTCCATGAATACAGTATCGTTTTTGGCTGAGAGAAACGATCAGGAATGCATATTTGACAGAAGCTGGAGGGTCAAATAACCTTGGGAGAATTAGAGCTCACGACTTCAGAGGCTTGAGCTCCTCTTTGGCATTTGAAGAAAATATATCTGTGGAGAGGATTTAGAAAGCGGGTGTTTTGGCTCCATCAAATAACTTTCACTGCCTTTTATTTAGATTTTTTCCCATCGATCCTTGGACACTTTTTTCCTTGGGTCCTGTGGTGGCTGCTCAACAAGTAGTATAGCTCATCCACTGCCCTGTATCTAGTATATCTAGTCTAAGATGAAAGTATGAAAGTAGAATGAATGAGATAACTTGTCTCGCTTCTTTCCTACATTTTCTATCTACGTAGTACTTTACCTATGGGCAGTAAGAGCGAGAACACCATCATAAGCTGGAACGGACTAGATACAGTTGAGTGAGAGCCATACTGTTAATTAAGGTAATCAATAGCATAGGATGCTTTCCAGTACCATCACACCCCTCTTGGTAGCAAGGAGAGAGAGGGGTGATAATAAATCCCCATACAAGAACGTGAGTTTTATTACAATATCATAAGCTATGATATTGTATAATACACACTGGGAAACCAATGGATCTCTTATATCTTTGGCTCTGAGGGTGTAGTCCATTGTCTTAGAGTATGGTTATTCGGAATGGATTAAGGTGGCAAACTCCCAGTCAGTTGAAGATACTCACCTTCCACCAGTGAGTAAGTCTATCCTAATGTTTAAGACTGAAGGTTTGTTTTTGTATATGAACAAATGACAAATTTTTTAATAAATTTTTATTTTTCATAACTAAACAATCCTGAGGTCTTAACATATAAAGGCCCACTTTGAACCAACCCCCTCTTAACAGTCTAAACTGGGTTGGAAGAGTAACTGATAGGTCACGGGATGGCCTGGGCATTGTGGGAACTACCAATACCCCCGTGATCAGGTACAGATGCCAATACAGTGTTCCCCCCGTATTCACGACTCGCACATTCGCGGATTTTTCTTTGAACCTATCTAGAAATTATTTGCAGACGGACTCGCCCATTCGCGGAATTTTTTTCCGGCGAAAATAATCACTAATTAGTGTATTTTGATGTTTATTTTCATGACTAAATACATTTTTATGATACAAAAATGATTTACTAATTTTCAAATATTAATTTTGATTAATACTGTATTAGTAAGTTTTAATAAGTTTTAATGAATATCACATAATAAAAATAATAATTCTCTCTCTCTCTCTCTCTCTCTCTCTCTCTCTCTCTCTCTCTCTCTCTCTCTCTCTCTCTCATTTACTGAGACTCAAGATTTTTTATTGTACTTTACTATTTGTTTTTTAATGCTTTCAAATAATAATAATAATAATAAACTGTAATTATAAAATTCATATGTGATAGTATTTTATAGAAATACAATAGTAATCTATCCATGTCACTTTTAATTAAGGTTAACTCTCTCTCTCTCTCTCTCTCTCTCTCTCTCTCTCTCTCTCTTGCACACAAGATAATGTGTCATAGTGGTAACTCCCTCCCTCTCTTTCGCTGGAAGTGTTATAAGTATTTTTTGAGAGAACAGAGAGAGATAAACTCTCTCTCTCTCTCTCTCTCTCTCTCTCTCTCTCTCTCTCTCTCTCTCTCTCTCTCTCACCGAGATGAAAGAATTTTTTATGGTACTAGTATGTAAAATGTTTATTGATAATTTCAGTTATTTAATAATAATAATAATAATTATGAATTTTGTAATAATAATTACAAAATTCATAATGGTAGTATTTTAAAGAGATGAAAATGACCTTTCCATTTCACTTGTAAGGATAACCCCTCTTTCTTACTGAGATGAGAGAATTTTTTATGGTAGATGCACGTGTTTATTTTATTTTCAAATAATAATAATAATAGAAGTAGTAATACATAATACAATAACTAATTTCAAATGAAAATTCTTCCCTTCGTCTTTTCTGTATCAAACTTCCCTACCTCAACTCCAGTGACGCTCGGAGCTGGGATAGTAACAATGCCATACAATGGTCAACGAATTTAATGGTTTTATGTAATTCTCTCTCTCTCTCTCTCTCTCTCTCTCTCTCTCTCTCTCTCTCTCTCTCTCTCTCTCTCTCTCTGCTATTGGCTGTTTATATATTTCTAATGGTAAAATGTTTAAGATTACTTTAAAATGATATTAATAATACCAATTCAATGGTATATTTGATGTAGGATAATACTTTAAGTAGACATTTGGTATTTGTGATTTCACTTCCCTTGTAAAAAGAAAATGGATGTCTCAAATAGTAACAGTATGAAAGAAAACGTGCATGACTGAATACTTATGGGGGGACTGAATTATTTTCACATACGTAACTAAGTCATTCAGTACGTACATAGTATGTATTTATGTATAAACATAAAATGTAAGATTTACTTTAAAACAGTATTAATAATATTTCAAAGATTAATATGAACCATAATAGGATATTTTATGTATATTTGATGAAGGATGGTCTTTTTTAGGGATACTTTGGTGTTTGCATGCTTAGGATTAGGAGTTTATGAGCATTTTTACGAGGGGGGTTCCAAACATTCGCGATTCTAACTATTCTCGGGGGGGGGGGGTCTGGTATGCATCCCCCGCGAATACGGGGGGGACCACTGTAGTCCCTGGATCACACAAGTTTTATATTAATTTTTACGGGATTTCCAGCTGGCACTAGTTAGTATATATCCTAATGTTAAGACCTCAGGTTTGGTAGTTATGAAAAATACAATTGATTAAAAAATTTGTCATTTCGATTACCTAAAGAGGATTGTAGAACTTGAATTTAATTTTACCATTTGAGTACTTTGACATGAGTAAATTCATTCTTGTAATTATGTAATGTAAAAATTCTCTTTCAAGATTTTTTTTTTATATCTTGAATTGCTATTCATTCATGGCAAACCTTCTGTTGGTTCAGATTCTCATACATCACCCCCAAGTATAAGCTATCTATTGTTAAGACCAAAGGTATGTTCCGCATTTGAACAAATGACCAATTTTTTTTTTTTGTTAATTTGTATTTTCATACATTCAACTTCCCTGTCAGATATATACTTAGCTATAGACTCCGTCGTCCCCGACAGAAATTCAAATTTCGCGGCACTCGCTAGAGTTAGGTCAGGTGATCTACAGCCCTGCCCTGGGTGGCAGGACTAGGAACCATTCCCGTTTTCTATCAGATTTTCTCTGTCGCCGGTGGTGTCAACATTGTTGTTACTACCTCCTGACTGGAATTCTTTTTTCAACACAATTGATCTTCTTTCGGCCGACTTTTGGTACATACTTGGATCGTTGTTTTGGCATTCGCTATCGTGGACTTGCTTTTGGATTTTTCTTAAAAATGTCTGACTCGAGTGTTGGTGAGTGTGTGTGTGAATGAAGGCTGCAAGGTGAGGATGCCGAAGGTTTCGGTAGATCCTCACACTGTATGCCGACGTTGTAGAGTTGTTGAATGTTCTTTGGCTAACACCTGTAATGAATGTGAAAGGTTGAGTGCTGAAGAATGGAAGACTCTAACTTCTTACTTGAAGAAGTTAGAGAGAGACAGAGTGAGGAAAGCGGCTTCTAAAAGCCTAAGTAGATCTAGATCTAATGAACCTTTGTCTAGTTCTGTAGTTTCTTCTCCTCATAATATGAATTATTCTCCCTCTGTATCAGGCCGATCACAGTTTGCAAAACCGACAGATTCTGCATCGGAAATTGCAGACCTGAAAGCTTCTCTTCAAAGGAAACAAGAAAAAATGGCGGCTTTGAAGGTAAGCAAAGTGATGGTGATATTTCAAGTGATGTAAGTGTCCCCAGTGTAGTGGAGGGGGCGTCTGGTCGGCTCTGCGACGCTCCCAGGCCTAGACTTCTTCTAAGCTCCCTGGCCCAGAGGAGAAGGAAAGTCGAAAGCCTTACGAGGTTGTGGGAGATTCCCCACCGATCAGGCGTCCCTTTGGCAGGCTCTGTATCGCCTCAGACTGCCAGGGACCGCTATAGAAAGTGTCCTGCGTGAGTGCTTCTCTTCTTCAGGATCTCCCTCACCGAAACGCGGTGGAAGGACACGAATCTTTCTCGCCCATTGAAGAGGAAACTGGAAAGAGCCTGCTTTGGATTTTAGACCCGAGCACTTTTCAGAAGAAGAAGCGCCCTCGGTTATCAAGAGAGCTAGAAAGAGTCGACTCCCTTTGCTGCAAGGGAACCTCAAGGCCGCCTTCCAGATCTCCCTCTCCTCCTTATGAAGAGGAAAGAGAGCCTTTCGACCAAGAAGATCCTGTTAAATCTACAGGAGCAGCTAGCTTCTTTGGTGGGAGCCCTATCCAAAGAGCCTCCTCGTAGAAAGGACAATAAGCTGCCTATCAAAAAGGTCTAGACACCGATCTCCTGCCAGGCCCAACGAACCCTCCAGGGAAGATGTCGCACAGGTGGCCATCTCTGTTGGAACGAAGCACTGGACAGGCGAGAGGAAGAAGAGGAAGAAGCGCCAGCCAGCGCCAGGCAACACCTGAAAGTGATTCGCTGTACAAGAGAGAAGTTTTTGTAAAGGTAATCACTCGTCATTACTCCTTTTAAATATACGTAAAATGTATTATTATTCATCATCATCAATCTCGCTAAAAGATGATATTTTACGCTATTGCGAGGTAATGCGACGCCTCTATAACTAAAAGCGATAGTTTTTGAACATTGGTAAACTCGATCGATATCTTGAATTTTAAACGTGAAAAAAGTTGGATCGCGTAACCAGTCATTTTTTTCGCAACGAGGAATTTTTTTATGAAAAAGGTGTTGAAAAGGGAAAAATAAATGTATGAAAAAGGTGTTGAAAAGGGAAAAATAAATGTAACTTTTCGTACAATTCTGAACGGTTCGTAATGTAACGTTCAAAGCTTTTAAAATTAGAATATGATGATGATGTATTACTATTATTATTCATTGCAATAAAAAAATGATATGTGGTGGTTATAATAATAATAAAATATATATATATAAACTTTTTATTTTTTGAATAATGAAAAAAAAATAATGTAATAATAATAATGATGATAGTGTTTATATATTACTATTATTCATCAACTTGGTAACATAACAATTATGCCCAGTTGTAGAAAACCATCACCGGAAAATCTTAACGTGTCGACGACAAACAATGGTAATAATAATAATAATAATGTTTTAAATCCGGTCGTAGTGGTAATGATAGAAGAAGAAGAAGAAGAGGATGAAGAATCAGATAGCGACGACGACTCCTTTTATGATGAATTGGGAGAAGATGATAGTGACGGATGGAAGAATTAGAAGATGAGGATGATGAAGATGATGATGATGATGAAGAATTGGACAGTGATGAAGAGTCCTGGGATGAAGAAGAATTAGACAGAGGAGAGATTTCCATTGCAACCATTTATCTTTTTTTGACACTTTTAAATGAAAAAAGGTTTGGATCATTTTTATAAAAAAAAAAAAAGGAAAGCCTTACGGAGGTTGTGGAGATTCCCCACCGATCAGGCGTCCCTTTGGCAGGCTCTGTATCGCCTCAGACTGCCAGGGACTGCTATAGAAAGTGTCCTGCGTGAGTGCTTCTCTTCTCAGGATCTCCTCACCGAAACGCGGGTGGAAGGACACGAATCTTTCCTCGCCCATTGAAGAGGAACTGGAAAGAGCCTGCTTTGGATTCTAGCCGAGCGCTTTTCAGAAGAAGCGCCCTCGGTTATCAAGAGAGCTAGAAAAGAGTCGACTCCCTTGCTGCAAGGGAACCTCAAGCGCCTTCCAGATCTCCCTCTCCTCCTTATGAAGAGGAAAGAGAGCCTTTGACCAAGAAGATCCTGTTAAATCTACAGGAGCAGCTAGCTTCTTTGGTGGGAGCCCTATCCAAAGAGCCTCCTCGTAGAAAGGACAATAAGCTGCCTATCAAAAGGTCTAGACACCGATCTCCTGCAGGCGCAACGAACCCTCCAGGGAAGATGTCGCACAGGCGGCCATCTCTGTTTGGGAACGAAGCACTGGACAGGCGAGAGGAAGAAGCGCCAGCAGCAGAAGAGGCATATGGTACGAGACTGGAGAGAACATGGGACTGTCTCTTCCTGCTTTGGCGGAATCTGACTTCTCGATCTAGTAGACTCGTTGAGGAGGCATGCCTTAAACTCGGCTCGAGCGACATGGGGACTTTCTGAATTGGTTCACCTCCTCAAGGGGCTTTTCCACGTCTTGGAAGTGTTTCAGTTTCCTGGATTGGTCCCTTGGGGTTTTGGCCAAAAAGACCATGAAGCAGAAGGCCTAAACCCAGAAGTTTGCTGAGCATCCTGGCATGCATAGATAAAGCGGTCCAGGATGGTTCGGGAGAAGTCACCTCTCTCTTTGGAGCGGGGATTTTAAAAAGAGAGCGGTTTTCAGTTCATTCTTGACTAAAGCCGTCTCTCCCTCGCAGAGAGCCGCTTTACTTTTCGCTCCATTATCAGAGCATTTGTTACATTCTCACTTAGTGAAGGATATTTCTCATTCTCTAACTGAGAAGGCGACTCAGGATCTGCTCATGCAATCTTCGAAGAAGAATAGACCTGTGGTGATTGAAGACAAGAAAGGGGCTCGTACATCGCAACAGCCCTTTCGAGGAGGCCCTCTTTCTAGAGCAACCTCCAAAAGGAAAGCTACGGAAAAACGAGGAAGAGCTTCCTTCCGACCCTTTTAAAAAGGGTAAATGAGATCGAGATCCTCCAAACACCAGTAGGTGCCAGGCTTCAGGAATTTGCGGAAGCCTGGGCACGGATAGGAGCCGACACCTGGTCGCTGTCAGTCATCAAGAAGGGATATTACATCCCCTTCAAAACTTTGGTAGATCCTCACACTGTATGCAGGCGTTGTAGAAAGTATGAATGTTCTTTTTCTAACACCTGTAAGGAGTGCGAGAAACCTGAGTGCAGAAGAATGGAAGAATCTTACTTCTTATATGAAGAAGCTAGAAAGGGATAGGCTGAGAAAGCTTCCAAAGCCGAAGTAGATCTAGGTCTAGCGAACTAGTTTCTAGCTTTCTAGCTTCTCCCCATGTATGCATTAATTAATCCTTCTCCCCCTATTTCTGCCCTTTCACCCATTTTAAATCCTACAGATTCAGCATCGGAAATTGCGGATCTGAAGGCTACCCTTCATAGAATGCAGGTCAAAATGGTGGCATTAGAAGGTAAGAGTGGTGAATTAACAGTGGACAGTGATGTGAGTGTCCCCAGTGTAGTGGAGGGGGCGTCTGATCGGCTCTACAACGCTTCCAGGTCTAGACCTCTTCCAAGCTCCCTGGCCCCAGAGGAAGAAGGAATGTCGAAAGCCGTACGAAGGTTGTAGAGGTTCCCCACCGGTCAGGCGTCCCTTCGGCAGTTTCTGTTACGCCCCAGACTGCCAGGGATCGCTACAGGAAAAGCATCCTTCGTGAGTGTTTTTCGTCGTCAGAGTCGCCTTCACCTAGAAGAGGGTGGAAAGACACGAATCTTTCTCGCCCCTTGAAGAGGAGCTGGAAAGCTACGGCGCTTGACTCAAGTCCAGAACACTTTCCTGAAGAGGCTTCTTCAGTAAAAAAAGAGAACCTTTTTGACTCCAAGTGCTGTAAGGGAATCTCAGACACCTTCCAGATCTCCCCATCCCCTCGTTCCGACATGGACGGGGATGTGACTACTGCTCAGATCCTACAAAAAATGCAGGAACAGATCTCCTCATTGGTTGGAGTTCTTTCCAAGAAACCTCGTAGGAAGGATAACTCCCTTCCTATAAAGAGGTCCGCGGCGCTCTCAGAGGTGCCTCCCTCGAACGAGAGGTTCCTAAGATTGTTCCGTCTTCTCCCAAGCAATGAGCTCCTATAGATGAGTGGTTTTCTTCAGACCCGGAAGAACCATCTTGGCGAGAAGCGCCAGTTAGGACAGAAAAGCCCTTTCCAGGCAAGGAGAATTTTCCGGGAGAGAGGAGAGTAGAGAAGAGTTTTATAATCGTAAGGCTCCTTCAAAATTAACACAAATGTCCAGACACGAAGAAGTAGACGAACTGAAGGACCTTTCCATGGATTTTTCCGAGCAAGAGGCACCTTCCAAAGGTGAGGAGCCTATTAGGCGCTTGGAACTGGTCAGACACACGGAATCTTCTACGATAACAGAACGTGCCAAACACGAGTTTCCTTCCAAGCGTTCGGAACATCACGGACGTTCCGAACTCACCTTACCCGTGGAAGAACTTTCCATAAGATGTCGCGGAATCTTCCAGGCGAGTGGAACATTCCAAACTTTCCAGGCGCGCGGAACCTTCCAGATGCACAAAAGCTTCCAGACATGATTCGCCTTCCAGGCGCTCGGAACTTTCCACTCAAGCGGAATTTTCCAAGCGCTCGGATCCTTCCGAACAAGCGGGAACTTCAAAGCGTGGATCGTCTTTAAGACACTTGGGACTTTCCAAGCGGGAATCTTTTTCCAGGAAGAGTGGAACAGTCCAAACGAGCGGATTTTTCCGCACAAGAGGAACTCTCTAAGCGCGAAGAACTTTCTACAAAGGCGGAATGTTCCAGACATGCGGAACCTTCCAGGCTAGAATCGCCTTCCAAGAGGAGTTCTCCTTGGAAGCGATCTTCCTCTTTGGGACTTTAGAAGGAAAGATCGGTGATATCATGTAAGAGAATAGAAAGGACTTCCAGCTCTCTTACAAAAGAACGTAGAGAGAGTTTTTTCCGCCAGTCCTTCCCCGAATAGAGGCTCTCCTAATTCAGAATATGTGCGACCTACGGAGTGTTTGTCCGTTGCAAGAGATCGTTCTCCTTCAGCTGGGCTCGAGCTAGAGGATATCTCGGAAGACGAAGCCCCAGCTAATGAAGGACTGTCGAATTTATAAGACTTTATCCGCACTTCTGCTCCAGGAATACGGAGAGTCGCTGAGCCCTGCCGCACCCGCCTTTTCCTCGGTCTCTCTATTCGAGCAATAACCCGCCATATAAGTCCTTTGCCTTCTTGAAATGAAACCGGCCATTTCAATAAAGAAGGCTCTCCAATCTCTCGGTTCTTGGATGAATTCCAAGAAAGAATTAGGAAAGACTGTCTTCTGTATGCCTCCCTCCAGACTGACAGGTAGAAGAGGCATTTGGTACGAAACAGGAGAGAATATGGGCCTGTCTCTTCCTGCTTCTGCGGAGTCGGATTTCTCGAGTCTGGTAGACTCTTCTAGGAGACAAGCCTTATCCTCTACACGATCTACTTGAGCATGTCTGATTTGGATCATCTCCCAAGGGACTCTTCCACGTGCTGGAAGTATTTAATTTCTTAGACTGGTCCCTTGGGGTAATTTCAAGAAGTCTCAAGAATCGGAAAGTCTTAGCCCAGAAGTGCTTCATAGCATTCTGGCCTGTATTGATAAGGTGGTCCAGGATGGTTCTGGAGAAGTATCTTCCCTCTTTGGAGCAGGGATACTAAAAAAGAGAGCGGTTTTTGGTTCTTTTCTGACCAAGGCTGTTTCTCCTTCTCAGAGAACTGCCTTGCTGTTCGCTCCTTTATCAGAACATCTGTTCCCTTCTCAGTTAGTGAAGGAAATATCCCACTCACTTACTGAGAAGGCGACACAAGACCTTCTTGTCCAATCGGCAAAGAAGAACAGAACGGTTACGACGGCTGCTAAGAAAGTCTCACATCCGTTTCAACAGCCCTTTCGTGGAGGTCCCAAGACACGACCCCCCTTCAAAAGGAAGACTTCCGACAAGCGAGGAAGATCAGCCTTCTGTCCCTTTAAGAAGGGAAAATAGCATGCAGAACCTCCAAACACAAGTGGGCACCAGGCTCCTGGAATACTCGGAAGCCTGGGCAAGAGAGGAGCCGACCCTTGGTCGATGTCGGTTCTGAGGAAGGGATATCGCATCCCCTTCAGGGACAGACCTCCCCTGACTTCTTAACTCCTCGGGAACTTTCAGCTCGTTACAAAGACCCTGTGCTGAGAAACACGCCTCCTTCAGATGGTAGAGGAATGTGGAACAAGGGAGCCATCGAGCCGGTGCTAGATCCACTCTCCGGGATTTTACAACCGCCTTTTTCTAGTCCCGAAGGCTTCCGGAGGGTGGTGGAGACCGGTTTTGGATGTAAGTGCTCTGAACCGATTTGTAGAAAAGGGAGAAGTTCCGTATGGAGACTTCTGCATCGGTGATGTCAGCCCTACGTCCAGGAGATTGGATGGTCTCCCTGGACTTACAAGATGCCTACTTCCATGTTCCCATTCATCCCTCGTCAAAGAAGTACCTTCGTTTCGTAATGATGGGGAAGATTTTTTCAGTTCAGGGCCCTTGTGTTTTGGCCCTATCCACAGCTCCTCAGGTCTTTACGAACCTAATGAAGAATGTATCGAAGTGGCTTCATTTAAAGGGAATAAAATCTCCCTTTACTTAGAACGACTGGCTAATCAGGGCCAAGATCGGAAACACCGTGTGTGAGACCCTAAAAACGACCTTAGACATGATTCGATCTCTAGGATTACTCGTGAACCTCGAGAAGTCTCAGATGATCCCCAGCCAGAACCTGGTTTATCTGGGGATTCAGATGGATTCTCAGGGTTTTCGAGTTTTTCCTTCGCAGGAAAGACTCATACGAGGCTTTATGAAAGTCTCAAACTTCTTAGGGAGAGAACAAAGTTCACGCAGGGAATGGTTGAGCCTTCTAGGAACTCTTTCCTCGCTGGAATAGTTCTTCCCCCCCCCTAGGGAGACTTCATATTCGCCCCCTGTAATTCTTCTTAAAGAAAGTATGGAACTGGAAGTACAGGACAACTTTCGGACTCGTTCCAGATACCTCTCTAGGTAATCACTTGAGATGGTGGTTACCCCTCTCAAAAAGAACGAGGGAGTGTCCTTATCCGTGCCGAACCCAAACCAAGTGTTGTATTCAGACGCTTCGGAAACGGGATGGGGTGCGACGCTAGGAACAAGAGAAGTGTCAGGCACCTGGACGAACGAGCAGATGTCATGGCACATCAACTGCAAAGAATTGATAGCCATACACCTTGCCTCAAGTACTTCGAATCAATAGTCAGAGACGGGGGGGGTGGTCCAGGTCAACTCGGACAACGCCACCGCTCTGGCATACATTCGAAAGCAAGGCGGGACTCATTCGTTCTCCCTCTTCGAACTGGCGAGGGATCTCTTAGTTTGGGCAAAGGAGAGAAACATCATCCTCCTCACGAGATTTGTCCAAGGAGAGAGGAAACGTGAGAGCAGACAAACTGAGCAGGAGGAACCAGGTCCTTCCCACAGAGTGGACCCTCCACTCAGAGGTCTGTCGACGTCTTTGGGCTCTATGGGGGTGGAGACCTCACATAGACCTGTTTGCCATGTTCCTCTCCAAAAGGATAGACATCATCTGCTCTTCAGTAGAAGATCAGAGAGCATTCGCTGTCGACGCCCTTCTACTAGATTGGTCGGGCCTCGATGCATACGCCTTTCCCCCATTCAAATTCTGGGCGAAGTAATCAGAAAATTCGTGGCCTCAAAGGGGATGCAGATGACTAATAGCCCCATATTGGCCAGCTCAAGATTGGTTCACAGAGGTACTGGAAGATGGACAGTGGACTTCCCCAGATCTCTTCCAAACAGAGCAGATCTGCTCAGACCAACCCCACTTCGAGAGGTATCATCAAAACCTCCCCGCTCTCGCTCTGACTGCCTTTCGACTATCGAAAGACTCGTCAGAGCGAGAGGCTTTTCTCAAAAAGCTGCAAAGGCTATCGCTAGAGCCCGTAGACCTTCGACTATACGAGTCTATCAATCGAAGTGGGAAGTCTTTAGGAGATATTGTAAATCGAAGAAGCTGTCCTCCTCCAATACCTCTGTGAACAACATTGCAGATTTTCCTTCTGTTCTTAAGGGAGGATCGCATCTTTCCTATCCACTATAAAAGGGTGCAGGAGTATGCTTTCACCTGTTTTCAGGAACAGAGGCCTAGAAATAGCTGATATAAGGATCTTCATGATCTGATCCGGTCTTTCGAGACTTCAAAAATCAATACTCCTAGAACCCCGAGCTGGAATCTGGACGTAGTCCTAAAATTTCTAACCTCGAAGCGGTTCGAACCTCCACACCTTGCCTCCTTCAGAGACATTACGAGAAAATGTTTATTCCTGTTGTCTCTCGCTACAGCCAAAAGAACGAGCGAGATACACGCTCTTGATTCTAGGGTTGGTTTTAAAGGAGAGGCTGCCATTTGTTCGTTCCAGACTTTATTTCTGGCGAAAAAATGAAAATCCTTCAAAGCCCTGGCCCAGGAGCTTTGAAGTGAAGGGCCTGTCGAACCTAGTAGGCAAAGAAATTGAGAGGTCCCTCTGCCCGGTCAGAGCCCTTAAATTTTACCTGAGTAAAAAGAAGCAGCTGGGAGGTTGTCAACAGGGTCTATGGTGTTCTGTAAAGGATCCTAAAAGACCCATGTCTAAGAACGCCTTAGCCTTCTTTGTAAGAAGTGTAATTAACTGAGGCTCACAATGATTGCCCAGATGACTCCTTCAAACTTCTTAGAGTTAAGGCTCATGAAGTTCGAGCGGTTGCTATGTCTCTAGCCTTTCAAAGGAATATGTCGCTGAAGAATATTCTCGAAGCGACATATTGGAGATGCAATTTCAGTTTTTGCATCTCATTACCTGAAGGATGTCAGGGTAACTTATGAGAAGTGCTTCTCTCTTGGTCCGTTTGTGTCAGCGGATACGGTGCTGGGACTTGGAGCAAAGACTGATCCTTAATTATTGTGTTTGTACGTAAACCCTATAGTTAGAGATGTTCTTGGTTTTCGACTGTCAAAGGCACTAGGCGTCGCACAGGCGACCGTTGCTTTTTGTCAGAAGGAACTGAGGAATATCCGACAAATAAGGGTGTACAAAAAATTTTTTGGTACTTGTGTGTGTGCGTATATGGTGGTGTTGAGTTTTTGGGTTGTTGTCAGGAGTTGGGGTATACTCCTTACAATCTTTAGAACTAACACAGGTGTTAGGATCAGGTGGTCGGGATGTATGTTTTTTGCTCCTTGTATATGCTTTTTAAAGCAGGTGTATTGTCATATTAGTGGATTAGCACCCATTGACAAAGGCCTTTAGGCTCTGCCGAGTAATTGTGGATAAGACCCCATTGGCAGACCCACAAGATCTCTTAGCCATAATCTACTATCTCGCTGAGGCTCTTGAAGCGAAGCAGACTCCTGGGCAGTAGCCACGAAGTCTTCCGCTTAATCAGGTAGGAAGCAAGGTTTATTTGTACCTATAACATATGTTGTTTACCTGTCTATTTTCAGTATTTAGCTGTCTCTTACCCACCACGAGGGTGCCAATCAGCTAAGTATATATCTGACAGGTAAGTTGAATGTATAAAAATGATATTGTTATGATACAATAAAGTTTTATACATACTTACCTGACAGATATATACGATTAATGGCCCACCCAGCCTCCCTGCAGGAGACAGGTGGTAGAGAGAAAGAATCTGATAGAAAACGGGAATGATTCCTATTCCTGCCACCCAGCGGCAGGACGGTAGATCACCTGCCCACCTCTAAGAACCACCCCTCTTGTAATCGTAGGTTGGAAAAAAGACTAAATATGTCACGGGGTTCAAGTGTGGTCACTGACCGACCAGCTTCCACCTCATCTACACCTTAGATGTCAGATGCCACAGATTTCTTGCATATACAATTTTTTTTTTTTTATTGCTTTTAACTGGTTTCCAGGTGCACCAGAAGGTTTATCCTATTGTTTAAGATTTATTAAATATTTGTCATTTTGATATTACATACAGCATTATTATATATTGTTAAAATACCACCAGTGATACCTGTAGTATTTTCCTCTTGAATATCCATTGTTAATTATTGTTTATTATAAATTTTATTTCAGGAGGGTATTGCTCTTGTGCTGGATGTTAGTCCTCATGTCCGAGCAGGTGTTGATGAAACTTCTTTTCCCTCTCCAAGAAATGTATAATAAATATCTTGCAGCGTAAGGTAAGCAAGCAGCTAGGAGGCTGTGATCAGTGTTGTATAATTAAATAATCTAAAGACAACCCATATGATATACATACCCATATTTAGAAGGTCCATAATACAGTATACTATCTTGAAACTGTTTTTTGTACATATACTGTGTTTTGTAACTGGTAACCTTGCATAAGCATGTTTTGTAAGATTGTACTTACGCCAGTTTACATTCAAAATTCTAAGCAAATATACAGTGGAACCTCAGTTTTCATACATAATCCATTCCAGAACCTCCAACGATATCCAAAATGTATGAAAACTGAATCAATAATTCATATAAGTAATACAGGCGGCCCGCGGTTAACGGCGCAATCACTCAACGGCGAATCGTTTTACGGCGGTGTCGTCAAAAATATTCATTAAAAAAAATAAGGCATTTTAAAGGTATCTTTACGGCACAAATTTCAGTTAACAGCGCCGCTAGCGCCGTTGTCTAACGAGTTCATACATTTGGTAGAAATGCCGTTCAGACCATAAAAGGTTATGCAAATTATATTAACAAATTTTATGGAGAGTTTATTACGTAGGTATTGGGTGGTAAAATATAATGCCTCTGACGCTGTTCTATGCCCAAAATATCGAGTACATAAGTGCAAATTTAGCTATGGATGTGTCGATTCATAAATGGTTTATGCTTTTGTTTAAATGTATGAAAATGTATTACGTGAAAGGCATTTTTATTTCTGTACAGAAATATGATACAAAGGCAGTTTTTGAAACTGCCCTTCACGTTATCAGATACGATATTTTTTTCATGTTCTTCTTGTAAGCCGCCGCCTGCCGCTCTTCCGAAAATATCGATTTAAAGAAAAGTGCAAATTAGCGATCGATGTGTCGATTTTATAAATGTTTATGCTTTTATGTTTAAAATATGTATGAAAATGTATTACGAATAGGTATTTTTTATTTCTGTGCAGAAAATATGATAAAAAGGCAGCTTTTGAAAAAACTCCTTCTTCAAGTTATCGACTACATGTTTTTTTTGTTTTTTTTCAAGTTCGTTCTTGTATGCCGCCGTCTGCCGCTCTTCCGAAAATATCAAGTTAAAAAGAGTGCAAATTCAGCGATCGATGTGTCGATTTTTCAAATGATTATGCTTTTATGTTAAAATGTGTATGAAAATATATTACGTAAGGTATTTTTCATTTTTGTACAGATTATAAGATACAAATTAAGGCAGCCTTTGTAACTACGCTCCACGTTGTCAGGTGATGGTTTTTCATGTTCGTTCTAGTCCGCCAGTTCCAAAAAATGCATTGTGTTATTTTATTAATTATGCATCTTTTCCATAAATCCTTTAAAAAGTTATACATTATTTCACTGTATCCAAGGAGTATTATATGTATTCTCATATTATTGTATTTTAAAATACTACGGCAAACGTAAGCCCGTATTCCGCGGATGCGGCTAATGTTGTGGTTTGAAATCAGCTGCTGAATACGAGTTTGTTTCACCATAACGCAATTCTGAGCGAATGCTCTTGTGCTTCTAGTTAGCGTAAACGAATATCTATATACTTGACTTATATGAGACAAAGTTATTTTTCCTTATACAGCGTGTTTTTAGGTGGAAATATTTATTGAATATGTCTCATTGTGAATGTGAACTACTATTTTTTTCGTTAACAGATTACGTTGGCGGCATGTTTATTGCGTAAAAATTACGTGATTCCGTTCGCGAATAATCCTTTATATCATCGTAATACAAACTTTACGTTTTTATTTATCTTATATTGGCGTGAAACCAACAGTAAAAATGGTGTTCTTTGAAGCACAGTAGTTTTGATTAAAATGATTTATCCCATTTATCTACAGTTGTGTGTGATGGCAGACGTTTACTGCAGTTTTGTCCTTGTTGCCGATGTACGATAATAGTCCATTAGCAGCTTGAACAGTTTTCTCAGCTTCAGTTATAACTAGGTTTAAATTTAATAGTATATTTCCCGATTGATCTATACTCTATATTGATCTCTGATCTATAGCGAATAATGTTATTACAATAAGATATCTCAGTTCTATTCTATACATAACGCCATTTATAACAAATACGGCAATGTTTGTACTGTAGTCGATGATCGAAAACAAGCCAAACAGATGTTATCCAGTTTGGTTGTACTTAGAAAAAAAAAGTTTCTTGTTCGGTTGTTGTTCATGGCTGTACACGTTCACGCAACGGAGTATAACGTTGTTCATGGCTGTACGTTCACGCAACGAGTATAACGTTAAACCATACTTTCATCATTCTCTTTTGCTGTTATTGAACTTATGTAACTAGAAGATGGATAAAGTTAGGCCATTGTAATTTGATCTCTCATTAAATTGGACTATCGTAAGACTAATGATCGTAACCTGAACACTACAGCTACCTGTACACTGTATAAACTTTATTATATCTTTACATACTCTAGACACCCACATGTACTTGTACCGTAAATTCCATAGTACTATACTGCATAAAATATAATTTTACTTATTGCGCCGTTGTGGGATTACGGCGCCTTTGACTGGTCTAGAGTTTTGAAAGAAGGTGTGCGGCGGCCGTAGGCTTTAAAATCGCTTGGTGTCGTGGCCAGGAACGGAACCCCTGCCGCTATCCGAGGGCCGCCTGTAATGTAAGTAGTATTAATACGTTCCAGACCCCAAAATATATTTTTTAAAAATACATTTTTGTACATGAACTTTCCTGACAGATATATACTTAGCTTACGTCTCTGACGTCCCGACAGAATTCAAAACTCGCGGCACACGTTGACAGGTAGGTCAGGTGATCTACCTTACCCGCCGCTGGGTGGCGGTGTATGAACCAGTCCCGTTTTCTAGTCAGATTTTCTCTGTCACTGGAACCGACTACACCTGTTGTAGGTTCCTCCCGAATAGTTTAATTCGCTTTCTCGCTGCCTTGGATTGTTTTGGACTGACTTTTGGTGAAGTACCTGATCTTTTTGGCTTGGCATACGCTGTTTTGGACTGTTATTGATTTCTCTTTGGATTTTTCTCAAAATGTCTGATTTGGAAGTTAAAAATCTGCTGTATTTAGAGTGTGTTTTCTGTGAGTGCTTGTAATGTGAGGCTACCGAAAGCTGCGGTAGATCCTCACACTGTATGTATGAAATGTAGAGGGAATGATTGTTCTTTTGTTAACCCGTGTAGGATGGAGGGGTTGAACGAAGAGGAATGGAAGTCTCTTCTTCCTACTTGAGGAAGTTTGAGAAAGATAGGGTTCGGAAGGCTTCGTCCAGAAGCTCTAGCAGGTCTGCGTTTTTTAGCACCTGCTCCCTGCGTCGAACCCGAAGATACGTCTTCGGAGGTGGCCGCTATGAGAGCCACGATTCGTAGCATAAGCTTAAGATCCGCTCCTTGGAAGGTAAGAGTGACAGTGCTAGTGATTTGTGCATTGACCCCAGTACAGTGGAGGGGCCGCCTGACCAGCTCCATAATGCTTCCAGGCCTTAGACCTCTTCCAAACTCCCAGTCCCAGTGGAGGAGGAAAGTCGACAGCCGCAGGAAGGTTAGGGAGAACCCCCACTGGTCAGGCGTCCCTTTGGCAGGACCTGATGTACGTTCCCAGGCTGCCTCAGATCGTGCCAAGAAGGAAGTACTATGCCAGTGCTTCTCTTCGTCGCCTTCGTCTTCTCTGAAGCGTGGATGGATCTCCTCGGAGGCATCGCGCCCTTTGAAGAGAGCCTGGAAGGCACCCTGCCCCCTTCCCTCCAGCCCGGAATTCTTTTCGGAAGAGCCTTCTTTGGATGTTAAGAGGCCCAGGAAATATCAAGATGACTCTTCTCCTCGTTTGCCTCTCTCTCCATCCTTTCCCGGAAGAGGAACCTTAGAAGTCTCCCGCTCAGATTCTAAGCGGGTCTGCAAGCGCAGATTTCGGCTCTGGCTGACTCCTTGGCACGCCCAAAGCCAGTTGAGCCCCAACCTTACGCTCTTGTCAGACGCATCGGACAAAGGGTGGGGAGCTACTCTGGGGAGAATGGAAGTGTTGGGACTTTGGTAGATTCATCAGAGAACGCTGGCACATAAATCTGAAAGAGTTGAAGGCGGTTCATTTGGCTCTAATGCACTTCAGACAGAGGTAATAGGGAAAGTAGTGCTGGTTCAAGCAGACAACACCACGGCTCTCTCTTACATCAAAAAACAGGGGGGGACACCCTCGTTCTCTCTGCGCGAGGCAGCGAGAGACCTACTCATTTGGGCGAAAGAGAACAAGGTTGTCTTGAGCACAAGATTTTTTTATTCAAGGCTCGAAGAATGTAAAGGCAGACATTCTCAGCAGGAGAGGACAAGTCCTCTCCACAGAGTGGACTCTACATCCTCAAATATGCAAGAAGCTTTGGGGGATTTGGGGATGTCCTCAGTTGGATCTCTTCGCCACGAACAAGACAGCTCGTCTACCACTGTATTGCTCCCCAGTTCCAGACTAGGAAGCGTTTACAGTGGATGCCATGCTTCTGGACTGGTCAAATCTGGATATTATGCCTTTCCTCCGCTTTCAAAATGCTAAGACTAGTTCTGACAAAGTTCAGAGGTCATCAGAACGTCAGGATGACTCTGATAGCCCCTTTTGGCCGGCCTGGGAATGGTTTCTGGACCTACTACAGCTGTTGACGGACTTTCCGAGAGAGTTACCGTTAAGGAAGGATCTACTCAGACACCCCACTTTCTGAGTTCCATCACAACTTGTCTGCTCTTCGACTAGTCGCATTCAGACTGTCAAGCATCTCCTCAGAAAGAGAGGATTTTCAAAGAGGGCTTTCAAGGGCTATTGCTAGACCTGAAGAGAATCCTCTGATCAAGTGTACCAAGCTAAGTGGGTCCAATTCAGAGCTTGGTGAAAAGAAGAAGGAATTTTGTCTTCTAAGACCTCTATAGCTCAGTTAGCTAACTTCCTTCTTTTTCTTCGTGAGAATAAAAAGCTTTTCTACCCAGACGATTAGGGGTTATAGAGCTATGTTGTCTTCTGTGTTCAGACATCGAGGATTAGACATCTCTAATAATCAAGACCTATCAGACCTGATTCGTTCCTTTGATACGACCAAGACAAAGGAGTCAAGACAGTAGCTTGGAACCTGGATGTAGTTCTCAAATGGCTGATGTCTGATAGATTCGAACCGATCTCCTCTAGTTCTTTTAGAGATCTGACTAGAAAGACACTTTTTCCTTGTGCTTTAGCATCAGCTAGAAGAATCAGTGAGCAGCATGCTATTGATAAGAGAGTTGGATTTGCTAAGGGCAATGCCATTTGCTCATCAATGCTAGGGTTTTTTTGGCTAAGAATGAAAATCCCTCACGTCCTTGGCCTCGTTCTTTCTCTATAAAGAACATTTCGGAGTTAGTGGGTCCTAATGAGCTGAATGTCTTCTCTGTCCAGTGAGAGCACTTAGACATTATGTGCAAAGGACCAAGTATAAGAGGTAAGAGTGATAACCTGTGGTGTTTAAGTGAAAGATCCTTCTCGTCCTCTTTCTAAAAATGCGCTCTCCCTCTTTTTAAGGAATTTGATTTCTGAAGGCACACGGACAATGTCAGGACTCAGATATCAAGTGTTTTAGAGTCAAAGCTCATGAAATTAGAGCAGTGTCTACGTCTATGGCGTTTAGATGTAATCTGTCTTTGAAAGACATTATTAAATCTACATTTTCATACAATCAACTTACCTGTCCAGATATATACATAGCTAAGACTCCGTCGTCCCCGACAGAAATTCAAATTTCGCGCCACTCGCTACAGGTAGGTCAGGTGATCTACTGGCCTGCCCTGGGTGGCAGGACTAGGAACCATTCCCTTTTTCTATCATATTTTTTCTGTCGCCGGTGGCATCAACATCGTTTGCTGCTACCTCCTGACTGGAATTTGCTTTTCTAAGACAATTGATCATCTGTTTTTTGGACTTTTTGGTGACGTACCTGATCGTTGTTTGGCATTCGCTACTGTGGACTGGATTTGGACTTGCTTTTTGATTTTCTTCAAGAATGTCTGATTCAAGTGGTTGTGTGAGAGTGTGTGTGAATGTAGGCTGCAAGGTGAGGATACCGAAGGCTTCGGTTGATCCTCACACTGTATGCCGCAAATGTAGAGGTTTTTGACTGTTCTATTTCTAACACCTGTCATGAATGTGAGAGGTTGAATGTTGAGGAATGGAAGACTCTAACTTCTTACTTGAAGAAGTTAGAGAGGGATAGAGTCAGAAGGGCTGCATCTAAGGGTGCGGGTAGTACAAGGCCTATTGAGCCTTTTAATGATTCTTCTTTAAACTATGCATTTGATTCTAATTCTGTATCAGGGCCCGCACTGCTTTACATTCAGATTCAGCCTCGGAAATTGCTGATCTGAAAGCTACACTTCATAGGATGAAATCCAAAATGGCTGCCATGAAAGGTAAGGATTGTGAAAGTGATTATTTTAGTGAAGTGAGTGTCCCCATGGCCTAGACCTCTTTCAAGCTCCCAAGCCCAGAGGAGAAGAAAAGTCGAAAGCCGTACGGAGGTTGTGGAGAATTCCCCCCGGTCAGGCGTCCCTTCAGCAGGCGCTGTGTTAGACAGACTGTTCAGGATCGCTATAGGAAAAGCGTCCTCAGAGAGTGCTTCTCTTCGTCCTCCTCCCTCTCTCCTAAACGAGGGTGGAAGGATTCGGACCTTTCCAGGCCCCTGAAAAGGCACTGGAAAGAAACCTATATTGGATTTCAAGCCCCACCCGAACGGTTTTCGAAGAAGCGCCCTCCCTCGATCAAGAAAGCTAAGAGGGTTTTGACGTCCCCTGGCTTGGACAAAACTCCTTCGAGGTCTCCTCTGCGAACCCGTTGAAGAGCGCCGGAGAAGCTTCAAAGAGGATTATTTTGGCTGTACAAGAACAGTTTATCCGCATGGTAGGAGTCCTTTCGAACAGGATCCTCCTCGTAGGAAAGACGTGAGGCTTCCTGTCTAGAAGTCTCGTCTTCCTTCTCCCGCCAGGAGTGAGGCTCCTGTGGGACGTGAGGCTTCGTGAGATCTCTTCTGATAGAGACTCATACAACGAATATGGAGCGCCAGACAAGCGCGAGGCGCCAGTCAGCGCGAGTTTTTCTTCCAGACGAGAGCCTCTTATAGGATTGAAGCGCCAGATAAGCGTCAAAACCTCCCCGCTCGAGGCGCCAGACAAGCGTCATCCTTACAAGGATATAGCACCAGAAAGGCGCGAGGCGCCAGCCAGGCGCGAGGTTTTAGAGAGGCGCGAGGCACCAGTCAGGCGCGAGGCGCCAGCCAGGCGCGAGGCGTTCAGCCAGGCACGGAGGCGCCAGCCAAGCGCGAGGAGCTAACCAGGCGCGAGAACGTCTGATTTGTTTCTTAGGGGCTCTGTACATGCTCTTAGCCCCTCTCCAATTAGGAGTTTGTCTCCCGCAGAGAGAGTAATTGGGCAGGAAGACCCAGAACGAGAATTGAATTCTCCTTCTGATCCTATCTTGGAAGAGGGACTCAGAAGACAGACCTCACGCATAGAAGGGCTGTCTAACTATAAAGTTTTGACACCTCTCCTTCTTCAGGAATACGGAGATGCCTTGACCCCTGCCGCTCCTCCTTCTCCTCGCTCAATTTTTTCATGCTCCAAGACGCCAAAGTCGTCGGCTTTTCTGAAGATGAGACCGACGATTTCTATGAAGAGCTCTTCAGTCTCTGGATAGCTGGATGCTAACCAAAAAGGAGTTAGTTTAGAACGGTGTTCTGCATGCCTCCCGCTAAGACTTGCGGGCAAGAGAGGTATTTGGTACCAGACTGGGGAGAATATGGGGCTCACTTCTCCCAGCTTCGGCTGAAGCGTGACTTTTTCCAGTCTGGTAGACGTCATCCAGGAGACATAGCCTTCATACGGCTAGAATAACTTGGGGTCTTTCGGAGTTGGATCGTCTCCTCAAGGGACTTTTTCTATATTTTTGGAAGTATTCAACTTCCTGGATTGGTCCCTTGGGGTGATGTCCAAGAAGGCCCATGCCTCGGAAGACTCGATCCTGAAGTACTCCTTGCGATCTGTCGTGCATTGACAAGGCGGTACAGGGACAGCTCAGGGGAAGTCTCTTCTTTATTTGGAGCCGGTCTGAAGAAGAGATCTGTTTTTAGCGCTTTTCTGACGAAAGCAGTTTCGCATTCGCAAAGGGCAGCTTTGTTATTCGCTCCCAGGTCTGACTTTCTGTTCCCTTCGCAGTTGGTGAGGGACATTTCCCCGTTCGCTGACGGAGAAAGAAAGACACAGGATCTTCTCCTGCAATCGTCCAGGAAAAAAGAGACCAGTGATGGTGGGAGACAAGAAAGGTGTTACTACGCCTCTGCAGCCCTTTCGAGGAGGTCCTCCCTCTAGAGCTCCCTCTAAAAGGAAAGCGACTGAGAAGAGAGGTAGAGCTTCTTTCCGTCCCTTTAAAAGGGGAAAGTGAAGTGACGTTCCTCCAAACACCAGTAGGTGCCAGGCTCCTGGGGGTTTGCGGAAGCCTGGACTTTCATCGATACAGACGCTTGGGTCAATGTCCTGTTCTACAGAAAGGATACCTCATTCCTTTCCTGGACAATCTCCCCTGATGTCAACTCCGCGGGAATTGTCCGCCAATTACAAGGACCCTGTGTTGAAAGATACTCTTCAACAAATGGTGGATCAAATGTGGGACAAGAGAGCAATAGAGCTAGTGCTGGATCAAAGCTCCCCAGGGTTTTACCAATCGTCTTTTCTTGGTTGCGAAAGCCTCGGGGGGCTGGAGACCAGTTCTGGATGTCAGCGCTCTGAACAAGTTTGTTCAGAAACAGAAGTTCTCCATGGAGACTTCTGCATCAGTCCTTGCGGCTCTTCGCCAATGGGGATTGGATGGTGTCTCTGGATCTCCAGGATGCCTATTTTCACGTCCCGATTCATCCTTCGTCGAAGAAGTTACCTCCGTTTCATGACGGGGGGAAGGATCTTCCAATTCAGAGCCTTGTGTTTCGGCCTTTCTACGGCTCCTCAGGTCTTCACGAGCCTTATGAAAAATGTGGCGAGATGGCTTCACCTGAAAGGTATCAGTATCTCTCTGTACCTGGACGACTGGCTCATCAGAGCAAAAGTCAGAGAAACAGTGTTTGGAGGACCTTGCTTTGACACTAAACCTGATAAAGACCTTAGGATTGCTCGTGAACCTCGAGAATGTCCCAACTGATCCCCAGCCAGAACTTGCTCTATCTGGGGATTCGGATGGATTCTCGGGTTTTCAAGTATTTCCTTCTCAAGAGAGACTAACGAGAGGCTTAGAGAAAGTCTCTCTCTTCTTAGGGAAAGAACGTACTTCGCGAGGGAATGGTTGAGCCTATTAGGGACACTTTCCCTCGCTCGAACAGTTCTTTCCTCTAGAAGACTTCATCTCCGTTCCGCTTCAGTTCTTCCTCAGAAGATCGTGGAACATGAAGACAGGACTTCTTTCGGACAGTTTTCCATTCCAGTTTGGATGAAGCGCCACTTAGAATGGTGGTTACTCCTACTGAAGGAAAACAAGGGTACTTCCCTAGAAACTCAGAACCCAAACCTTGTATTGTTTTCCGACGCGTCGGAAAAAGGTTGGGGAGCAACCTTGGGAAAGAGAGAGGTGTCAGGCACCTGGAATGCTCTTCAAGTGCCCTGGCACATAAACCTGCAAAGAGCTGTTTGCCGTACACCTGGCCCTAAAGAGCTCGAACCTTTAGTGAGGAACAAGATAGTCCAAGTGAATGCGGACAACACAACCGCCCTTGCTTACATTCGAAAGCAAGGAGGCACACACACTCGTATGCCCTATACGAGCTCGCGAAGAGACCTTCTTTGTGGACATCACAGAGGAACATCTCTCTTTTGACGAGGTTTGTTTCAAGGAGTAAGGAACGTGAGAGCGACAGGCTGAGCAGGAGGAACCAGGTCCTTCATACCGAATGGACCCTCCACTCAGAAGTTTGTCGGAATCTCTGGTCTCTTTGGGGACTCCTCATGTCGACCTCTTTGCCACGTTCCTCTCAAAAAGACTGGAAGTTTTTTGCTCAGTAGTAGAAGACCCCAGAGCTCTAACAGTAGACGCCTTCCTTCTAGATTGGTCTCATGTAGACGTTTACGCATTTCCCCCATTCAAGATTCTGGGGCAAGTGCTCAGGAAGTTTGTGACATCAAAGGGGACGAAAATGACCCTGATTAGCCCCCTTTTGGCCAGCTCAAGACGTGGTTCACATAGGTGCTGGAGTGGATGGTAGACTTCCCCAGATCCCTCCCACAAAGGAAGGATCTTCTCAGACAACACACTTCGAGAGGTTTCATCAAAACCTCCCCTCTCTCGCTCTGACTGCCTTTCGACTATCGAAAGACTTGTCAGAGCGAGAGGCTTTTCTCGCAAGGCAGCAAGCTCGATCGCTAGAGCCCGGAGAACTTCCACTATCCGAGTTTACCAATCGAAGTGGGAAGCTTTTAGAAGGTGGTGCAAGTCGAAGAAGTTGTCCTCCTCCAGTACCTCTGTAACAGAAATCGCTGATTTTCTGTTATTTTTGAGAGAGGAATCTCGTCTCTCCGTAGCCCACTATAAAGGGCTATAGAGTATGCTTTCGGCCGTCTTTAGGAATAGAGGCCTAGATCTGGAAATGATAGAGATCTACATGATCTGATTAGATCTTTTGAGACCATGAAGTCTAAGATTACTTCTCCCACTAACTGGAATCTCGACGTGGTCCTGAAGTTCTTGTCCTCAGCAAGATTTGAACCTCTGCATTTGGCCTCGTTTCGTGACCTAACGAGAAATGTTTGTTTCTTTTGTCACTGGCGACAGCTAAAAGAGTTAGTGAGCTACACGCCCTTAGTGATAAATTGGGTGGGGTTTTCAAACTAGATTCAGCCATCTGTTCATTCAAAGATTTATTTTTGGCGAGATGAAATCCTTCGAATCCCCTGGCCGAGAAACTTCGAAGTTAAAGGCTTATCGGGTTCTCCCTCGGCAGGGAAACGGAGAAGTCTCTTTGCCCAGTAAGGGCTTTAAAGTTTTACATGCAGAGAAAGAAACAGTTGGGAGGTTCTAGACAAAGGTCTCTGGTGCTCGGTGAAGGATCCATCAAGACCTATGTCCAAGAATGCTTTAGCCTTTTTGTCAGGAACGTCATTACTGACGCTCATAAGGCTTGCACGGATGACTCTTTCAAACTCCTGAGAGTAAGAGCTCATGAAGTGAGAGCAGTAGCTAAGTCTCTCTCTTTTCAGAGAAATATGTCACTAAAGAATATCTTGGAAGCGACATATTGGGGAGGTGTAATTCAGTGTTTGCTTCTCACTATTTAAAGGACGTTCGTGTGACCTACGAAAAATGTTTTTCTTTAGGTCCTTTCATGTCTGCGGGCACAATCCTGGGTAACAGGAGCTAACACGAATCCTTTAAATAATACATAAGTCTAATAGATATGTTCTAGACTTTCTGTTGAGCAGGTGCAGGTGCCGCACAGGCGGCCAGTCACTTTCGTTCAGTAAGGAACTCTTGGTGATATCTTTTATTAGATGAGTATCATAAATTTTTTTTTTGGAAAATTAATGTATGCGTGTGCAATTTGGTTTAGAGTTATGGTTGTTGTGAAGAGTTTGGGGATAACTCGGAGCAATTTTTAATACTAACATGGTGGTTAGGATCAGGTGGTCGGGATTGGTTGTGTGCTCCTTCATAAGGCGTGTTGTCATATAAGTGGATCAGCACCCATTGACCAAAGTCCTTTCAGGCTCTGCCGAGTAAGTGGATAAGACCCCTTCGGCAGACCCACCCATAACTGGCCATAGATCACATACTCGCTAAAGTTTCTTGAGGTGATGCAGACTCCTGGGCTACAGCCACAAAGTCTACCACCTATCAGGTTAGGAACCAAGTTTTTTTTTTATACCTACAACATATGTTGTTTTACCTGTCTATTCCAGAAGTAGCTGTCTCTTACCCTCCACCGAAGGGTGCCAATCAGCTATGTATATATCTGACAGGTAAGTTGTTTGTATGAAAATGATATTGTTATGATACAATAAAGTTTCATACATACTACCTGGCAGTAATCTACGATTAGGGCCCACCCAGCCTCCCCGCAAGGAGACAGGTGGAAGAGAAAAAAATATGATAGAAAACGGGAATGGGTTCTAGTCCTGCCACCCAGGGCAGGCTGGTAGATCACCTGACCTACCTGTAGCGAGTGGCGCGAAATTTGAATTTCTGTCGGGGACGACGGAGTCTTAGCCATGTATATATCTGCCAGGTAAGTATGTATGAAACTTTATTGTATCATAACAATATCATATTGGAGAAGAAACAATTCTGTCTTCGCATGTCATTATCTGACAGATTTGCAAACCACGTATGAAAATTGCAATACAATGGGGCCATTCATTGTGACTGACACGGTATTGGGTGAGGGAGAGAAGGGATGTACCCATCCTCACTAACTTTTCTCCTTGATTATGGTTTTGTATTTTTAAGGTTGTCTGAAGATACAGGGAGTTTTTTGAGTATCTTTCAGTCCTTTAATGTCTTGGTGTATTTCTTAACCGGGTGTGGTGATCCCTCGTTTTTCATTGTGTTCTGTGGTGATTTGTACTGCGCCCTGAGCAGGGGCATTATAGTCTTGTAACGGCTGTGGTGATTTGTACTGCTGCTCCCTGAGCAGGGGCATTATAGTCTTGTCCGTTACGTTCACTTCCTCAACGGCAAGTACTTATTATTGTGTTCCAGCACACGGGGTAAGGAACCTATATCTTCGGATAATTCCAACAGTTGTTATTTTAGCTGCCATTGTCCCACCACCAAAATGTGTCATCAGCTAGATGTACCACCGGGTAAGTTATATAAGTGAAAATGACATTTTTATAATAATATAAAGTTTCACTTATACTTACCCGGTGGTTACACAACGAAGCCCGCCCTCCTCCCCTCAAATGGACAGGTAGGGCATGAAAACTTCTGATTTATTGTTGGAATGGTTTCCTGGTACCTAGTAGAGGGATCACCTGTCAAACCATTAGCGCTACCGCGAATTTCAAATTCTGCCGTGACGTCAGGAGACGACAGCTAGATGTAACCACCGGGTAAGTATAAGTGAAACTTTATATTATTATGAAAATGTCATTTCACACTGCTAATGACTAAATTATTGTGCATCAGTAACATGGATGAAACTCAACTGCAAGTAATAGGGGATAAAGTATTTTAATCGGAAATACTGGGCATGAAAGAACACATTTTAGTGTTATTCACGTCGATAAAGAATAAATATATAAGCTCGTATTATGATGAAAAGGGGGGAAATAGCAAACGGAATTTGTTAATTTGATAAGAAGAAAAAAAAATGCTCCCATTGCCATCTATTAATAAAAAAAAATAATAAATCTACTTCACACCAAGATGTATTTAAGTCATATTTCAACCTAAAAACACTTCATTTAACAAAAAATAACCATGTTCCCATATAAATAGATTCTGGAGGTTTATTTATGCTAACTAGAAGAAAGTAAATTGCTCTGAATAGAGTTAAACATGGCAATATAAACTTACCTTTGCCCTCAGCTGATTTTTCCCAACCAAAACATTGATCGCTTTGTTCATATTTGATAGTATACAATAGTTATATGAGACTACATGCAGAATTATTGGATACAGTGAAGTAAAGCATAACTTTTATAAGATCTAAGGAAAAGATACATATTCGTTATGTTTGTATTTTATTAGGGTCTCATGGGGCTTAGACTAAGCCGCCGATAACCAGACAACCTTACCATCTATTAAAGAAAAACATAACTAAATGAAGTTCACAACAAGACGTATTTAAGCCACACTTTGACTTAACCCCTTTGGCACTGCATGATGCATAATCGGTTAGATGTCCTATCCCATGTTTTCCCAACTTACCCTATAGGGGAGTGTATAACCCTGAAAGAAAAGGTTTTACTATCATCCATCCTGATTTATATATTGATGGAAATGAATGTGAAGTCAAAACATACACACGTGCATATAGTATATGTATACACACACATACTATATATATGTATATACATAAAAAAATTTTGAAATACGAGCTGCAACTCTGTCCATATTTTTGTCCAAGATACAAGTGGAATTCCGAGATAGCGCGACCAGCATCTCGTTCATTCTCACATGTTACCCGCAGAATCAAGACAGATCTTGTGTGCTGTACACGTTTTTTTGCATCATTTTTGCATTCTTTCTAAACTTTTTTTTGTGTCATCATGGGGCTGAAGAAAGTGAGTATAAAGGACAGTGGTGAGATGAAGAAGAGAATGATGTTGATAGAAGTGAAGCAAGAAATAATAGAAAAACATGAGCATTGTGTACGTGTGATTGAACTGGCAAGGCTGTACAACTGCAGTACATTTACAATTTGTACCATCCTTAAACAAAAGGATGCCATCAAAAGTGCAACACCAGTGAAAAGAACTACAATTTTGTCCCAATTAAGGACAAATATCCATGAAGAAATGGAGAAGCTTCTGCTGGTGTGGGTGAAAGAGGAGCTGGCAGGAGATACAGTGATGGAGACTGTAGTATGTGAATAGGTGCATATTATTTACGCCGACTTGAAGAAGAAAGTGCATTTTTTTTACAAATAATTTTTTTTTTTCATTTCAAGTAAGGAAAGCAGAATTATAGTAGTTTTATTTAAAGTAAAGAAAATGCAGTTTTAGTTTACATTGTGTCATGAAAGTGCATCCCTTCCTCCCTCCTCCGCCATTCACCTCTGTTAGCCGCATTCGTCTATCTCCAAGGTAATCTTAATTAAAACATATCTTTGTTTCATAATTTAGGGTGGTTTGGGGATGTTTCACAGGGCTGGAACAGATTAAATCTATATTTCAGTTATTTTAAATGGGAGAAATTTCTTTGACATATGAGTAGATTGACTTACAAGCTCGGTTACAGAACGAATTAAACTCATGTCTCAAGGTATTACTGTAGGTAGGTGCAGAATTTCTTCTATACTTAGATGACTGGCTAGTCCTAACCAGGTTTTTTGAGGGTTTGGTCACAGATTTCATATTCAGTCATACTGTAAAGTTGGGAATATTAATGAATATTCAAAATTAATCACAGTTCCTTCCTGACTGGAATGAAAATACAGTGGACCCCCCATATTCACGTTCTCCGGATTCGCAGACTCACACATTCATGAATTTCTCTCTGGAAAGTTTCCCTGCATTATTCACAGAAAATTCGCCTATTTACAGTATTTTTCTATGAGAAATAACCACAAATTCCCTTTTTTTTTCTCTCTCTCTCCATTATAAAATGCACTTTTTGTGATAAAACTTAAAAAAAAATCAGGTATGAAAATTTTTAGCGGGTTTTTCTTGAGTTTTAACAAACATAGGAGGTTTATAGGGGTTCCAACTTTTTGCGGGTTCTAACTATTCATGGGGTCCCGTCTGGATGCATCCCCTGCTAATATGGGGGGAACCACTGTACTTTTATTTATTTATTTATTTTTTTTTACAGTTTCTGGGCTTTCCCGTCATAGAATTTTGATCCTCCCAAAGTTTCTTCCCTCAGAGGTCTTGCCAGCTTAGAAATGGTTGGTTGTTTTTTCTAAGATATGTCTTCACTGGAGAAGTTAATTCCCCTTTCCATTTTCAAGACTTAGACCAGTTCTATTTCATTGGAAGGACAGGTCTTCATCCCAGATGCTTTTAGTTCCAATTCCATCAGTTATCAAAGAATCTCGATGGGAGAACAGATGATTTCTCCAGAGAGAAATCCCTTTGGTGAGAAGAGTCCAGACCAGACAACAGGGGACGACCAAATCCCAAGTTACTGTTATGCTGATGATGGAACTCCAAATTGGTCAGAGTCCATTAAAATACTTTTGATGTCAGAGTTACTTCCAGGTGAGAAAAACATTTTGGCAGTTCAGTTTCTAGTTAAAATTGGGTAAACCATTCATGATTTCTATGGTTTGTATTAGTACCTGCCTTTACCAAGTGCTGCTCTATCCTGCAGTCCTAGTTAGTATGGTAGTCAGCTATAATAATGTTAGGTAAGATTTATGGAAGTAATACTACCCTACTATTAAAATTGGTTATCTCAATGTTTACCAAACATTCATAGTTACCCACCTAGACTTTCCACAATCCAGTGAGCAAAAAAACTGAGGCATTAAAAATTAAGTAACTTTCTCCTTACTTGCTGAAGGGAAGGTGAACAGGAAGATGAGGTATGCTAATAAACCAGATTAAAATCCTCTAATTTTTGTATTTTTTCTCATCTGCTGAGTAAGCATGCAGCTCAAAACTCGTAGCAATATGAAGATAAGTATTAGAAATAATAAATTATAGCTTGAAATTGGTATTATGTCTTTTTAATCCAAGTTGTACCTGACCGCTGTGTTGAAGAATTTACAGTTTTGGTAATATTATTCTCAAGAACAGTATTTACACATTTACAAGTACTCTATGCTACTGTATGGACATAAATTGTAAAAATAGGAAGTCTGTTTTAATAGACTTACTATATTGTTACTTAAGATAGTAGACAAATAGTTACTCAAGCTTTTTAAACTTTTGCTTGGAAGAAATAAGGTTGACTTTGATATTTCCCTACAGATGTTTGCTGAAAAATGCAGAGATGAGGTTGCTGTCATCCTCTTTGGGTCAGATGAAACTGAGAATTCACTAGCAAAACCTAATCAGTATCAAAACATTAAAGGTAAGAGCAGTGGCAGCTCTTGACTTGAATTGGTGTGGTGCTGCTTCAGAAAATTTTAGGCATGATTTATTTTGATATTGTGCAAAATGAAATACATACATACACAAAGAAAATTTATATGTATAATGATGAAAGCCTTGGCTTTCTTAGCCTAGTACATATGTGTATGTACATACTGTATGTGTTAAATTTATAATTTTTGTTGAAGTAACTTACCAAGTAATTACAGTAATACTTTGGGTTACGAACCGATTAGTATACGAATTTTTTAACTTACGAAGTGACGACCTCATTCTGGAATACGAATTTCGCTTGGATACGAATGCGCGAATTTCCATCATGGGAGGCCGCTGATTTGTTTACATCAGATGAGCGTGGGATCTGCGAACGCATTTTTTTCCGCCAAAACTTAACGCCTGCTTTGTTTACATCGATGAGCGTGGATCTGCGAACGCATTTTTTCGGCCAAAACTTAACGAGGGTCACGTGACTTCCTCCTACGTATCCTTGACCCTTTTTAAACCATAACTCTTTCAATATCTCACTGGCGGTAATTATTGAACGCATCTGTCCGTGATACGCTCTCAAATTTGTGGCATTAGTGATGTTTGCGCACGTTGTTGTGTTTCCGTAATAGTGCTTATACATTTTCTGGGCTCAGCTCGTGTCGGCCTATGAAAGTAATCCTTAATATCATCTTTCTAGTAAAATATCCTAAAATTACCAGAGAAAAAACAAAATTAAGAAAAAAGTCAGTAAGACTGACTCGCTCACTCTTAAAAAGAAAGTGTCGTATGAAATAGGGGCGAGTGTGAACACTACCACGAGACAAACACCAATTAGAACTTCCTATCAGAATCCCCCTAAGAGAGAGCCGATACCAACGGGCGATGCAGCCTCTACTACTACTACTAGAGGACGCCACGGACAGCAGCGCCCCTAGCGGTCATCCTTAATTTTTTAGCGCCAGCATCTTGACGCTGTTTTCCCTCGTGCTATTATTATTCTGGATTTATCTTCGGTTTTTCTACGATGGAACGTTCAGCAATTGCCACGGCTAAGTTAAGTAACTCATAAGTAATATTTTATCATAGTTTTATCTTCCGGGTACCAGTATTTTCCTTTTTATAGGTCATATACGGTTCCCCGGTTGTCTCGTGGCGGCCATGCTGCCTCGTAAGAATTCCCGGTCCTCCATACTGGGACTTCTTATACTTATGGGCTTATTTTTCACGTTCATTGTTTTACATCGAGTTTTTAGCTAGTTTAGCCCTCTTACCATTCTCTTAGCTTGGTATTTAGGGCTATCATTATATTATTCTGGCCCAGCATCCCGGCTCTTGCTCTACATCGCTATCGCTGGCTCCGAGTAGCTACTGTTTCTTGGAATAGTTGCCTCCTCCTGGGCTTCTTTCTCTCCTAAAAGTGTCTCTTCCACCTTTCGATGTATTTTATTATTATTATTTAGGGTGTTAGCTAGCCTAGGTGCTTGTTCCATGTATTGGTACAGCTTGGTTCACGTGGCCCTACCACGGTTGTGGTGATCGCGGCCTAGGCCACTAGTGGTCACGTGTTCCATAGCACCTCACCCTGCCCCTTCCCCCTACCTCTCTGATGTAGGGAGGGAGCTGGGGGACCCCTGGGTTGTCATAACACCTCATAGCCTTCTCTCTCATTCCGGAGGTGCCGGGAGGAGGTTCCACCAGCAGGGGGTTTAGGGCGACCACTATGAGGTACCGGGTCTCCATACGGGTAGTTGGTGAGGTGGGGAGGAGTAGGCCATCCCTTCCCCCTTTCCTCGCTCCCCGCCGTGTTTCACCGGGACCTCCTTCCCCCCATACCCATTACTCAGCCACCTCCCTTACGATACGAAAGGAGCCTTCCGTCGCAGCGGGCCCCTTTGGTTATAGGTTATTGGCTCCACTAGCGGGTAGGGTGGGTGGGGACTATGGATGGTCGTTTGCTTGCCTACTATATCCTTATATCTCTCCCCCGCTACCGGAAGGAGCTTACCCTTACCTACGCATTCTTCTAGTAGACGGGTGGAGAGAAGTTGGTTTTGATGTTGTTACTGTACTATGTTAAGGATATATACCCTAATTTAAGATATTTTGCAATGAATTGTGTTTTTATATTATTATTGTTATCAACCATCCCCGCCATTTTACGTTGTGGTTTCCTTTACCACCACTCCTAGTTGTTGATTCTTGTGCCTCCGCCACTGGCGGAGCCATAGCCTTTCTTCCAACATGGTTACCACACGTATTTTAGCAGGGCTCTGGTTTCATCTAACTTTATCGCTCCGGCACCAGCGGAGCATAGTTAGCTGTAAGTGTTTACTCTGTACTCATGTACGTTTCCACTTACAGGCTACCAACTGTCAGGTCCTCGCTTGCAATGCGACGCTGCATGACCCCTGCGGACACGATGAGTGCAGGTCTACGCCCCTTGTGCCACCCTGTTCAACGAGTCCATCGTCTGGCATCCCGAGGCCTGCACCATTTGCTACGACCTGGTCGGTCATGCTGGTTGATGGGGTAAGTAACCATTATAAGACTATTTTATCAATTTACTAAACACTTTTAGTTCGTAAGTTTGTTAACCCTGTCCGCAATTGGTAGCTAATTCAGCCTTTCTTTCAGGCTAGCGGTGTGCGGGAAGTCGCCCTCGCCACTCTGAAAGCGTGGGTAGGCGGCTTTGGAAAGAAACGCCGCCAAGGGGCCAGCCCTACACTACTGATAAAAAGCTGGCCATCCAGATCTTCCCTGCGGGCAAGTCGACGGGCTACGTCGACCCCTTGTCCGCCGCCCCCGTAAGGTAGCCGCCATCCAGCAAGATCTCCAGCAGGTCGTTGGGGGGGCTCGTAGCCGCCCAGGAGCCAGTCCCGGACGTCGCCGGCCTGGACCTGAACCTCGAGCCGATGGCGGTAGTGAGTGAGGATTTGTTGGTTGAGGTAGGTTTGTCGGGCGCCCAAGGTCTTTACCTTGGCGCTCCTGGATCTTCTCCTGTCCCTTCTTCTTCCGCATCCTTTCCAAGGCTTTCCGGGATCTGAGATCCCTAGCCGCACTTCCCGCTCTCTCTGTACCTCCTAAGGAGAAGGGAAAGAGAGAACCGAAGACTCCTGTCTAAAGTCGACTTCTAGAAAGTCGTCTTCGTCTTCTTTCGGCTAGGAAGTCATCGGACTTCTTACGCCGACGCGGTGAGGCTAGCCAGCTCTTCCAGCGAAGGCTCTAGAGGCAAGGACTTCGAAGGAGGAAAGCTGGCGCTACCTCCGAGTCCGTTGCCTTCTCCCGCCTCCGTTGCCCCCTCTCCGGCTATGCCGGCAGGGGTAGCAAGCACCAGCTCCTGCGTTCCTTCTCCTGTCTCACCAGGAATGATGGAGCAGGTAGGAGTGATGGTTGGTTCTCAAATCTCAGCTTGGGGAACCCGCTTTGAGCAGATGTTCGCACAATTGTCGAGCACTCTGTCTCAAACTGGACAGGACCGTCCAGGAACTCTCGAATAGAGTAAGAGAGATGAGGATCGGATGACTGGGCTATCCCAGGCTCCTCCCCCAGTATCCCCTGCTTCTAGCACGGGGATCCTCCAACTCCCGTCTTACGACTCTCTGCCAGCTTTCTCTATGGAGAATCCATGGAGAGTAGCGGCCTACGCTCCCTTTAAGGACGGGATGATTTCGATCCCGGAGTTTGGCACTCGAAGGATTGAGGACTCGTGATTCTATCCTCCGGGTCTGTCACAGCCTTTCATCGGGTATGCTAGGCTGACACCAACGGCTCTTACAAGGGAGGACAAGATCTCGAAGGAGTCTGTCCTCTACAGTAGAGACCACGCCCAACGGGAATGGGTTCACTGCCTTGAGGACTGGGAGTGTACGAATACTAAACTCCAGGCCTATAAGAGCCCCTTCACTATTTTTCGCCACGGAAGAGGAGGTCTCTCTTCCGTTCGCCACGAAATTTGGTGGAGAAGGCTCTTCAGCAGTCCTCAGGATGAGCCCCTTCCGCAGCAGTTGAGAGAGTCGGAGTCCACTTCTCCACTCTTTCCCGCCTTCGGAGAGTTATGGGAAAACCTGCCTGCTACTTTCACGCAGGGTAAACTCAAGCCGGACTGCGCTATGGACCAGTTCGGTGAGAAGTTGCCTAGGCTGCCGGACTCCCTAATCCAGGCAGAGTTCGATGCGCGGACTAGGTTTGGCAGGTCCCTTAACTCTATCATAGTCACGGAAATGGCTGCGCTGTCTTATGCGAACGAACCGCTATTTAAGATCTTAGCGAAATCACAATTTCACACGGTTCTGCTAGACGCTTTTGACTTCTTCCAAGCCAGGAAGAACTGTCGGAAGCATGTTCTTCAAGAGTGTACTATCAGGCACGAGCCTAATAGACTCTTGACTGCCAGCATGTGGGGAGCGGATCTCTTCCCAGAGTCAGCAGTGAACGAAGTTCATCACGAAGCTGCTAGACTCAACCAGAGCCTTAGAGCTAGTGGGGCATTTCCTCTAAGAGGAAACAGGAATCCGTTCCTACTGCTGGCAAGAAACCAAAGAAGGCTGGTAGGAGGTTCCAGCCATACAAAAAACTCCAGCCTCAGCAGCAGTTTGTGCAGGCGGTCCCAGTCACCCAACAAGGACAACCTGCTACAGCTAAACAAACTCAGCCTTTCCTCCTGGTGCCCCAGCAATCCCAGCCTTCGACCTCCTATGCCATCTCGCCTGCCTTTAACCCTGCTTATGAGGTTCAAGGCTACTCTCATCGAGGGGTAGGGCGAGAGGTTACTTTCGTCACCGTGGCGCAGGAAGGGGCGCAAGGAGTAAACAGTTCAGAGGAGGGCGTGGTGGCCAACCCGCCATCAGCAATGAGGCTCTCCAGGTAGGAGGGAGGCTGTTCCTCTTCCGCCACAGGTGGGGGTTCAGCAGTTGGGCACAGAGCATAGTGTCCAAAGGATTAGGCTGGAGCTGGATCCAAGATCCTCCTCCAATCAAATCATTCCATCAGGTACCGTCAAAGGAATTGATAGATTACGCGGAAGAACTCCTTCAGAAAGGAGCTATTGCGAGAGTCAAGCATCTAAAATTTCAAGGTCGCTTATTCAGCGTTCCAAAGAAAGGCTCAACAAAAGAAGGGTAATCTTAGACTTGTCAAAGCTAACTCTTTCATTCGCTGCGACAAGTTCAAGATGCTTACCCTCTCGCAAGTAAGGACCTTACTGCCGCGTGGAGCCGTCACATGCTCCATCGATCTTACAGACGCATACTATCATATCCCTATAGCCAGGCACTTCCGCCCATTCCTAGGATTCAGGCTAGGAAATCAGACATTCTCATTCAAAGTGATGCCCTTCGGTCTGAATGTAGCCCCCAGGGTATTCACAAAGATAGCAGAAGTGGTGTACAACAATTGAGAGCTCAGGGAATCATGGTAGCGGCATACCTCGACGATTGGTTAATCTGGTCATTTTTCAACAGTCGAGGAATGTCTCAAAGCTACCAAAAAGGTAGTTCACTTTCTGGAACATCTGGGGTTCCAGATAAACAAAACGAAATCCGAGACTTGTTCCGAATCTCGTTTTTCAGTGGCTGGGAATCCAGTGGGATTTGTCCTCCCACAATCTATCAATTCCAGTAGCCAAACGGAAGGAAATAGCAAAATCTGTCAGGCAATTTCTCAAGTGCAAACAAACGTCAAGAAGAAACCAGGAGAGAATCCTAGGGTCTCTTCAGTTTGCTTCAGTACAGATATCCTTCTCAAAGTAAGGTTAAAAGATATAAATCGAATTTGGCGGTCAAAAGCAAACTCCAAATATCGAGACAATTTGTCATGATCCCCCAGACCCTCCGCAACCAAACTACGTCAGTGGACCACGAAACCCTCCGCAACCAACTACGGCCTGGTCAAGAGTACAGAACCTAGCCAAGAAAGTACCCCTTCAAATATCCCCTCCCAATGTTAACCATTCACAACGGACGCATCCCTGTCCGGTTGGGTGGGGGGATACTCTCAGTTCAAACAGGTTCAGGGGACTGGTCAGTTCAATTTCGCCAGCTCCACATAAACGTGTTGGAAGCAATGGCAGTATTTCTTACTCTAAAGAGACTTCTTCCCCCGAAAAAGTCTCTCTAAGGCTAGTTTTGGACAGTGCAGTAGTAGTTCATTGCATCAACAGAGGAGGGTCCAAATCCAAGCATGTGAACCATGTCATGATAGCCATCTTTGCATTAGCAAACAAACACAGATGGCATCTGTCTGCCACTCACCTGGCAGGAGTAGAAATGTGATAGCGGACGCCCTGTCCCGGTCAGTCCCTCTGGAATCAGAGTGGTCTCTGGACGTCGGGTCATTCCAGTGGGTAGGCCGGAGAGTCCCAGGTCTCCTAAGTGGACCTCTTCGCCTCACAAGCGAACCACAAGCTCCCTTGCTATGTGGCCCCCAACCTGGACCCTCTGGCTTATGCCACGGACGCCCCTGTCGTTGGATTGGAATCAATGGAGGAGAATTTATGTTTTTCCTCCAGTGAATCTTCTCCTGAAAGTCCTAGACAAACTAAGGTCTTTCAAAGGGATAGTAGCTCTGATTGCACCGGACTGGCCCAAGAGCAACTGGTATCCACTTCTCTTGGAATTGGGTCTCCGACCTCAACGGATCCCCAATCCCAAAACTATCACAATCAGTACAAATGAGGACTGTGTTCGCTTCCTCAGGAACTCTCCAGACCCTAACTTTATGGACTTCATGAAGTTTGCGGCTAATAAAGATGCTGACATTGATCCACAGAATATTCTCTTCCTGGAATCAGATAAGAGGGAGTCAACCATCATACAATATGACTCAGCTGTTAAGAAATTAGCATCTTTCTTGAGAGAATCGAACACTACAACCATGACAGTTAATTTGGCTATATCCTTTTTCAGATCTTTATTTGAAAAAGGTTTAGCAGCTAGCACGATTACCACTCACAAAGTCGGCTTTGAAGAAAATCTTTCAAGTAGGTTTTCAGATAGATTTAACTGAATCTTATTTCACATCTATCCCTAAAGCCTGTGCTAGACTTAGACCTTCTCAGAGGCCTACTACAGTTTCATGGTTCTTGAATGATGTTCTCAAACTAGCTTCAGATACTGACAATCATCTTGTACATTCATAATGCTCCTGAGGAGACTCTATTCTTATTAAGCCTAGCCTCAGGAGCAAGAATTTCAGAACTGTCGGCTCTATCCAGATGCGGGTCATGTGGAATTCCTCCCATCAGGAGAAGTTCTACTTGCTCCGGATCGTAGCTTTTTTAGCCAAAATGAAGATCCTCTTGCAAGGTGGGCTCCTTGGAAGGTTATCCCACTTCCACAGGATCCTTCTCTCTGCCCAGTATCAACCCTTAGAGCCTTTCTATCTCGTACTTCTTCTAGATCCTCGGGTGCTCTCTTCATGAGAGAAAAAGGTGGTACTTTGGTCAGTTTAAAGGTATTAGGCAACAAATCCTTTACTTCATTAAACAAGCCAACCCTGAGTCATTCCCAAAAAGCACATGATATCAGGGAGTAGCCACCTCTATTAACTATTTCCAACATATGAACTTTGAGGATCTTAGGAAGTATACTGGATGGAAATCCCCGACAGTCTTTAAACGGCATTATTTAAAGTCCTTGGAATCTTTAAAGTTTTCAGCAGTAGCAGCGGGAAACATAGTTTCCCCTGATACTGCTTAGTAGTTGTAGTATTGATCCAGGTCTCCTTTCTACCTACTTCAACCAACATGCCTCAACCTATCACCAGGCTACTCATCATCATAGCCTTAGCCGTTGTGTGTTATAGTGGTTTGTCCCTTATTTTTTTGCTAGGGACAACCACATTGGTACTGATATGTACTCCAGTGGTCCTAACCTTATTTTTATGCTAGGTTAGGCCACAATATGTTTGTATAAATTTTCCATTTAAACTTGTGATAACTTCAGTCACAATGTGTTTGTATATATTTGAATTAGTTGTTTTATTTGTATTAATGATGGATTTGAGTGTACCTACCCTTATTTTTATGCTAGGTAGGACACATGTATGTATATAATTGTACCTATATATTCTAAATAAGTAAATTCAAACTATTTCTTTATTTTACATACATATTATGTCATTGTTACTACCATTTAAGTACTTTAAGTTTACTAACATTCTGTTATTGTTTACCATAGTTAGTTTAAGTACTTATTTTGTATGCTGTATTTGATTTACTTATATTATATCCATCATTTTAACATGTTTTTCATTTTTTTCCTTTTCCATCTTGTCTGTTTCTCTGGTACTCTTTCATAGGCCGACACGAGCTGAGCCCAGAAAAGGGATTTTGACGAAGGAAAAATCTATTTCTGGGTGATTGGCTCGTGTCGCCCTATGAAACCCATCCCCTTTTTATGGTTTGCTTTCCCCCCCTTGCAGGACAAGATGTAATTATATGTTAATTAAGGATGACCGCTAGGGGCGCTGCTGTCCGTGGCGTCCTCTAGTAGTAGTAGTAGAGGCTGCATCGCCCGTTGGTATCGGCTCTCTCTTAGGGGGATTCTGATAGGAAGTTCTAATTGGTGTTTGTCTCGTGGTAGTGTTCCACACTCGCCCCTATTTCATACCGACACTTCTTTTTAAGAGTGAGCGAGTCAGTCTTACTGACTTTTTTCTTAATTTGTTTTTTCTCTGTAATTTTAGGATATTTTACCTAGAAAGATGATATTAAGGATTACTTTCATAGGGCGACACGAGCCAATCACCCAGAAATAGATTTTTCCTTCGTCAAAATCCCTTTACTATTACCCAAATACTAAAAGACAATGGCTCCCAAGATGACGAAGGCAAGCAGCAAGAAGGAAAGCATAAGAAAGAAGGAGATGATTACAGTCGAAATGGAGAAGGAAATTACCAAATGCATGTAAGGCGAGTGCGTGAAAGACATTGCAGCAATTCTTCAAAAAGGCGAGTGCGTGAAAGACATTGCAGCATTCTTCAAGCAGTCGCAATCAACGATCTGCACTATTTTGAAGAAAAAAGGAAGAAATTAAAGCCAGTAAAGCATCAAAAGGTGTCACAGTATTGACGAAACAACGGCCTTATATTCTCGACGATGTAGAAAATTTGCTCATAGAAAAAATATTTTTTTCAAAATTGTTGAAAGACAACATAGTGTTGCGTAAGCGTAAAATTAGTGATCGTAGTGAACGTGCTCTCTAGAGAAAGAACCAGAAAGTCTTCCAGAAGTGTTCACGGAGGGAGATTTCCCCCCCAAGCCCTAACCCTCTCCTCCTCACCCTTCCCCTCCTCCCGTCTCCGTCAAGCCAGCAGCCATACTCGCCAAAGGTAAAGTTCAGGTTTTATTACTGTGCATGCATATTAAATCTAGTGTTTATATTTAATTTCATTCTTCAATTTTCTTTTATAATTTTATGTAATTCCTACACGAAATTTTTCAACCTTAGTGAACAAAAATAAATGGAAAAAATATGAATTGAAATGGTTATTCATGGTCGGGTGGAACGCATTATTTGCTTTTTATAACATTCTTATGGGAAAATCCATTTGGGTTACGAATTTTTTAGGTTACGAAGCAGGTTCTGGAGCGGATTAAATTCGTAACCCAAGGTTATTACTGTATATAGCTAAGAATTTCTAAGTCATGTACTTACTTGGTAAGTATAAACAAAAGATTATTATAAAAATATTGTATTATAACTATCATCCTTCTTCAGTTTATTCATCATTGTATATTCAATGTACAGTGGTTATATAACCGGCCCCCACTCGGACGTAACGAAAAGGCTCAACTTACGAAAAACTCGAGATACGAAAGCAAATACGAAAAATTTTACAGCTCTACATACGAAAAGTTTTCAAGATACAAAAGGTTGCTGCTGTAAAGTCCCGAGATTCGCCTGGACCACCGAGAACAATTTTAAAACTCCCGCGCCGCCAACTGAGTAAACTCGCCACCATCCTCCCGCTCTCCCATTGGTTCCTGATGCTAGTCACCCCATAAGGTCCTGCTCTCCTATTGGTCAGCATCTACCCCTTGTGCTTTAAGTATTCTATTGGTAAAAGGATGCTGTAAATTGAAAAACTTATTCATGCAATACATTTAATAAAAAAAAAAATTAGGTAAAGGTAGAATAAAGAATAGAAATGAATGGTTATTATACTGTTTGGCAGTTTCAGTAGTTGAAGAGAGATAATGAAAATTTATGGCTTACTGTGTAAAGTGATTGCTTGGCGATCGTTCGATACTCGTAAGTGCTGGATGTAAACAGAAGTTTGGAAGCTTTTTTTTTGGTTGTTTATTATAGTTATTGGTTACTTAATAATTATTTGAAATGAGTACATGCAATACATTTAATAAAAAAAATTGTGAATTAGATATCATAAAATATAAAATAAATCAGACTGCCAACAAATACATATTTTTTAGAATTCTTCTGTTTTATTATTATGTACGTTACGTATTCGTATGTTTCATTATAGCTCTCAGTAACTCGGTATCTCCATTAGGTAAAGATAGAATAAAGAATAGAAATGAATGGTTATTATACTGTTTGGTAGTTTCATTAGTTGAAGAGAGATACTAATGAAAATTTATGGCTTACTGTGTGCTAGGAAAAATGATTGCTTGGCGTTTGCTCGGTACTCGTAAGAGGTAAGACGGGTAAGAACTGAATGTAAACAATCGATTGGAAGTTTTTTTTTTTTTTTTTTTTTTTTTTTTTTTTTTTTTTTTTTTTTTTTTTTTTTTTTTTTTTTTTTATAGTTAATGATTAATTAATAATTATTTGAAATGAGTACATACTGATTATTTATACATGTTATTGGCATATTCTAAGCTTTTAGCTCTTAGGTTTAGATGTCAGAATCATAGACTAGGCTACAGTAGCAACCGCTAACATAGGCTAGGCTTATTGCTAAGGGACATATGCTAAAATCCTAATATATGCAGTAAAAATGGGGTTGAACATTACATGCAGTTGAATATTACTCAAGTATGTACAATATTTTGCCTTTTTAGAGTCATATTTCTTTCGTCGGATCGGCGTCGTAACCCTAGAACATGTGTGTTAGGCCTGGAAATATAATTTACTGGGGTGTTTTTGGAGGGCTTGGAACGGATGAGCCATTTTTCATGTAAAATGTGGTCCAAGATACGAAAACTTCATGATACGAAGGGCGCCTCGGAACGGATTAATTTCGTATCTCGAGGTACTACTGTACGTACTTTAATTGTAAGTATGATACATTACAGAGGTCACATAGATACAAAATGTAAACACAGTCTCCCACTCAGACAAGAGGATTGTGAGCAACAGTGCTTTTCTCCACTCCCTCAAACATGGGCGCATACATAGAACAGCCAAACACCATGTCACTGGAACTATGAAGTTCACAGTTCCATACAAGCATTTTTGTAGTTTCTTCACAAATGAGATGAGTGACGATGACCACTGACGTTGTGAATGATTTATCATAGTATTATATATTATTTACAAGTATTAAAGAAAGAAAGATAAAAATAATTACCCTATGTTATTGTAAACATTGGGTGCTGCAGTTCCATAGTGCCATACACGAGCTGCCTCTGGGTAAGAGTACATAGTAATGCTTCATAATACATACAGGTTTTCCTTAAAAATGGGGAGGTCTGTCAGGCAGTTTTAAGCTTTCAAAAGATTATTGTCCTAATCATATAATTGGGTATGTTAATACATTTGTCACTGACAGATGTTAAGTTGACATAGTACTCAAACTTCTTATTATCCCGAGAAGATTAATTGAAAATGTATAGTAGTATTGTTACAGGGATAACTTAGATAATTACCTTCTGTATAATGAACTTATCCATTGAATTGCCAAGGTTATGCATTTCATCTTTGGCAGGTATTGCTAATATATAAGTAATTATTATAATTTTGTGTTCTCTCTTTTTCCCTATGAAAAATTATGATTAACTTATTTCATCAGAAAAACATTTATTTTTGGAAAATTTTTTAAATGTACCAAAGGGTTTAAACTTATTAATCTGATTTTACAAGCTGTACTTGAAAGTTGTTCTTTTATGTTTTAGAAAATTTCACCTTACTTTCACAAATCTTAAGGCTTATGTTTTTTTAGCATTCTTACATATGTATATATTATATATATAATATATATAAATAAAGGTCTAAGCCACCCTTAATTTCTCATGTAAGTCAGTTTGTTTGCTGAGTATAGGACGTTCAGTCGAAAGATCTTGCAGAAACACTGTTGTTTATGTTTCCTTTGTGGCTTATACCTTTGTTTATGGATTTATCACATTCCAAACTTTTGTGATTCAGTTATACATTATATATATATATTATATATATATTATATATATCTATATATAGATATATATATATATATATCTATATATATATATATATTTATATTTATATTCTCAAGTACCCTTCAACTTTTCTCATCAGTTCTGCAAGAGCCACGTCTAGTTTCATGGGGAGTAATTAATGAAGTAGAACGCATAACTGGGGGAAAAAAATCTGGTGATTGGTTGGATGCTTTGGTCGTGGCTATGGATCTTCTGCATGATCCAGAGTAAGTACATAAAGTCCTAGATCTTTGGAAATAGTATAATACTGGCCATTCCATTTATCTTGTGTCTACTGGAACCACAGTTGTGCTTGATGTAGTATAGTGAAATTCCGATATGAGCAAGAGTTTATGGCAGTTTGTTCCAAAAAGATAAGTCTTTTGTACTTTCTCTTTGTTGATCATTTAGTTTAATTTAATTTATTAATGTATTTTTTCTTTTTTAATGTGTGTTATCTCTCCTTTCTGTATTTCCCTTTACTACCTTTTACTACTTCCTAATGAACACCATATTCTTTGGAAGCTTGAATTCAAGTCAATGGTCCCTTTGGGCTTGTTCCATATAAATAGGTTTCATCTTCCAGATAAGAAGATAATAATTAATAGATGAGCATATCCATTTTCAGAGGGAAATTACAGTACTCTGATGACCCATAAGCAATGTTATACAGACATACTGTAATATTACAAATTCTTAGGGGAATTTAAAACAAATATTACCTTTTCTTTACATTTTATTATTTAGCTCTATATGTATGGTCTTTCCTGAGAATTGAATTCAAGTTTTCCCTAGCTGTGTAGCACATTGTGCAAAGTATTTATTGTAATACACTCCCTGAACACCTGAATTAGCCCTGGTCACTGACCAGCCCAAACTATATCCCCACATATTTACCCACTAAGTGGGTAATTTTAACTGTCAGCGTTACCAATGCTGCAGGTATAATCTAGTCAGATGAGTTACCTGTGTTCCCGTTGGCAACGCTGCTGCAAATACCGGCCACCAGAGGCTTGTCCCCTCAATTGTTATTCGTTCGCGTGGTGAGCCGGACGTGGTCCTGCTCCCAGCGAACTTTTGGTCATGTAGCCCGACCCTCACAGTGTTTACCGAGGCCTTGATTGGGTTTTGATATCCTTGCCTTTTGTTTACAACGTCTCTTCCAATTTTCCCTGATTTGGATCGTATTTCGATTGTTTTTGGAACTTCTCTGTTATCGTCGGGATATGGCCGAGCCTCATCAACAAATCCTTACTTCAATCTCTGCTTCATCAGCCTCGCCTCCAACAGCTGCTGGTTGAGATGTCGGCATACTTCGTTCCTGTGCTAGTACAAAAAAGGATAAGTACACTCAAATGACAGACGTTCCTCTTGTTCTAGCTGTAGGGAAGTGCAATGTATGTCATACAGAGGTGTATAGAATGTAAGGATTAGTTCATTAGATCACTTAGGACTACCAAGAGCATATAGAAGATAGCGGCAAAATCGCAAGAGTTAAGCTAAGAAGAGCTACAGTAGGAAGGGTTCAGAATTGGAGGATAGAAAATGCCTAAATTGTTTGCTATTTCATGACAAAGCTAATTGAAATAAAGATAGCAGCAGTAGCGTAGGTGATACTAATCGTTCTCTTTGTTCTGATACGTAATACAAACCTTTTGGTCCTTTAACAATAGGAATATACTTTCGGCGTAGCTGGAATTACGGCCGTTGAATCTTGAACAAGGTGGTTAGACAGTAACTACCGTGGGGCAGGCTAGCTCTACTTGTGTAAAGAGCCGGCGGCTAAGGGTATGCCGACATATTATTTACATTCTTTCGCCCTTTAATACTGGCTCAGACCTGCATGAGGACGAGAAGGACGAGATATGTATTTATCGTGAGGATGAGGCATGTATTTAACGTAAGTGGTATTGATCCTATAACGGGACATGTATTCATCCGGAAATTACCCTTACGCTTGGGAATTACCAAGGGAACTGCAAAGGTTTGTCCATGTTTTGTTGTTATGGTAATTTCTCTTCTCCTTCTTCCTTTCACTTACTATCGGAAGAAGGTAGAAGGATGGGCGTGCGGTGTGCTGATGTTGGGGGATCTCTCACTTCGGAGGCCGGCGCCCTTGAATGTGTGAGGAGTATCCTCATTACTTTAATATTTTTTTCCTTATTTTACAGACTAGTGGTGATTGTGTTTTCAGCAGCATTGGTTGGATGCTCTTCGTATTGGTTATCCTAACCTTGGAATTGTACCTATGACTCGTTGCATATTGCGTACCGATCCTTGAGTGTGTGTGTACTGATCCCCTGCTGATAATCATTTTCATTACCACTACTACCTGGTATTTTTATGTCACTGGACGAAGCTGTTGCTCTGCCCTGTGAGGTTATTTACTCCTGATGGTAGAAGTCTGGCAGAAGGAACCGAAGAGGAAGAGAGCTCGTCAAGTGTCGTCATCCTCCTCTTCAAGATCATCATATTTGCAGGCCTCACCCCCCTTAAACTTTTAAGGCTTTGCCGTAAAAAGGTGGCTCCCCCCCTAAGAAGTCTCGTCACGGGACTTCTAAGGGTCTGTCTCGCTCCGGTGAGACAGGTGGGTCATCCGCGGGTCCTCCCATTCCTTCGGGAACGAGGCCTGTCTCTCCTTCCTCGGGGAGGAAGCAGACGGGGACCATGGAGGTATCGGCCACCGCTGGTATCTCCTCTCCCGGTTCCGAAGGTTCCACCTCCGGACCGGGAACCGTCTCAGCCACCGGCTTGCGAGCTTTACTGAGTGTATGGTCACCTATGGGTGACCACGCAGCCAGGGTCCAGACTGCGAAGTTCGCTCCCCGTGTCAGGACCCAGGCACAGAGCGGAAGATGGTAGGAGTCACTCCGGTGACTCTCGCCAGACAGGTGATTGCTCTCGCAGCTATCGTCCGGTGCCCAGGGTTGACGTGACGTTCCCGCGGGTCCATGCACGCAGAGACCGGTGGAGGTGGGCCATCCAGCCCTCTTTTAATTAATCCTCTTCTTTCAGTGACAGCCCCACCCAGACGATGGTCGCGTTCGCACGACCTACCAGTCTCGGGGGTGGCAGATGCTTCACCTGCCAGGTAGGAGTTTCTTAGCCCTCTTTGAGGAAGCGTTCTTTCCACTGCTACTCCCGCAGGTCCCTCCGGACAGGTGCAGTTGGGCCGTGTTGCTTCGGCAGCTGCCCCAACTCCGTCCTGGATGGAGGACCTGTCAGTTGTCCTGAGGAACTGGCGAAGAGGAAGTCCAGGAAGAAGAGGAAGGTGTCGCCGTCGTCTTCTGCCACATCTTCCCCTTCGACTTCCGAGGCCCCCCAGCCGAAGAAGAAGAAGGTAGCCTCCTCCCCCCCTAAGAAGTCTCGCTCAGAGACCTCTAAGGGTCTGTCCCACTCTGGTGGGACAGTTGGGCTTCCGCTGGTCCTCATGTTCCTTTGGGAATGGGGCCCGTCTCTCCTTCCGCAAGGAAGAAGATGACGGGGACCGGAGGGGTACCGGCTAACCGGTACCTCCTCTCCTGGCGCCAGAGGTTCTGCCTGGATGTCAGGTACCGTCTCGGCCTCTCGTGCGAGAGGTACCGAGTGTACGGTCACCTGCGGGTGACCGTGCAGCCAAGACCCAGGCGACCAAGTTTGCTCGGCGCCAGGATCCAGGCACGGAGCGGAAGACTGGTGGGAGTCGCCCAGGTGACTCCCACCAGGCCAGCGATTGCTCTTGTGGCGAGCTGTCAATACCCAGGGTTGACGCGACGGTCCCAGACTGGCCGCAGGCTGAGGCGAGGAAGCGGTCCCCTCGGTCACTTGGACCAGCCGAGGCTGGTCCAAGCGGTGTGATGCGCCGTGAGGACAGGCCTCACTCCCACCGCGACAGCGGACTCTGCCGGTCCCCTGACCGCTGCTCCCACAGGAACCGGACGGAAAAGGGAACCAGCAGCAGCTCTTCTGATGCTCAGGACCGTCGCCGCTGTTCTCGATCCAGCTGCTTGACCAGGCCTGCAGATCGATTGCCACCACAGGTTGGCGAGCATCTGTAGGCCCCCCCCCCCCCCCCCCCCCCCCCCCCCCCAGTACGCCGGTTCAGCTGGTGGGCGAGGGGGGAGGGTCAGATCTACCTATCCCATCCCTTCAACTATCTCGGGCTACACCGGGAAGAACGAGGCGATCAGGAGTGATCACGCCCCTCGAGCTCCCACCGTGACAGCGGACTCTGCCGGTTCCCTGACCGCCACTCCCACCGGGACTGGATGGATAGGGGAACCGGCAGCAGCTCCTCTGACGCTTGGGACCGTCGCCTCTGCTCTCGGTCTAGCTGCTCTCCCCCGGATAGCTTCTCGACCAGTGCAGCCCGATCGCCAGCAGCTCTCCTGAAGAGACTCCGTTCTTGGTCCAGCGTTTCCCTGCAAGAAGAGTGCTGGTCCAGACCGGCAGCTCAATCGTCACCGTGGTTGATGATTGCCTACAGTCCTCCCAGCCTACCGGTTCTGCTGGTAGGCAGGGGAGGAGCTCTCGTAACAGCTCCTCTGACATAAGAGACCGACGCTCCGTTCCTTGGTCCAGCGTTTCTCTGTAAGAAGACCGCTGGTCCAGACCTGCAGCTCGATCGTCACCGTGGTTGATGATCGCCTACAGTCCTCTCAGCCTACTGGTTCTGCTGGTAGGCAGGGGAGGAGCTCTCTTAACAGCTCCCCTGACATAAGAGACCGACGCTCCGTTCCTTGGTCCAGCGTTTCTCCGCAAGAAGACCGCTGGTCCAGACCTGCAGCTCAATCGCCACTGTGGATTGGTGATCGCCTGCAGTCCTCCCAGCCTACTGGTTCTGCTAGTAGGCAGGGTAGGAGCGTCAGGTCTTCATCACCTGTCCCTTCAACCTCCTCAGCGGAGTGATCATCACCACCGTTCACGTGACGGTCCGGCTGGACCACGCACACAGAGACCGGGGTGGGCTCCCCCTTCGGTCCTCTTGAGAGGTTTCAACCTTGACGAGGACTGGGACGCGTCGGACCACGGTATCGACTCTCTCCTGTCAGGCGCTTGCTCAGCCCCACCCAGACAACGGTCACGGTGGCGGCAGACATTTAGCCTACAGTACGAGTTCGTAACCCTCCTCGGGAAAACGTTTTCTCCAGACAGTAACGTTTTCCTAGACTCTGAGCGGCCATCAGCGGCCATCACCGCACGGTGATGGCTGTCCGTACTTGCTTCTCTGACTGCTAGTTCCGCTGGGAAGGCAAACGAGTATCCAATCTTCCTCCCCCATTCCCTCTCTCCCTATGGCTGCCAAGGGAAGGGGAGGGATCCTGCAGAGCATTCTCCGTGGGATTCCACGTTGGTGACTGCTTTCCTGGCGGAACCTTCGGGTCCTACCGGACGAAAGTCCCCATTGTTGAGGAAGGATCTTGCCCTATCCTCGATTTCTACGGGAATCGGGAGGACCACCACCCGATATCGTCTGACGAATTAGGTGGGGGTTTCACCGAATGCTTAGAATTCTTTGAAATTTCTAGCACTCTCTGAGTGTTCTGGTCTTCTGCGATCTGCAAACACTTGGGCGAAACCACGGTCCAGAGTGGGCGAGACGAGAATCCCAGATAATTGTTACTATGATAATCGGGAATCTCGCCGAATGCTTGAATTCCTGGAATCTCTAGCATTCGAGAGAATTACTGCTGCTGAAGGAAGAATATCTTGGGAGGGGCTCAGCCTGGATGGACCTAACGTCTCCTCAGTAGGCGACCAACCCCGGGATAGAGAAGAATGGGTTTGAGCATCCAGTTCAGCTTGAACTATCGTCTTCGGTATCATTTTCACCATAGAAGTCTTCCTTCGGGAAAACTTCTCCTTCGCTCTCTTCATTAGAGAATGAAGGGTGTCAGCTTCCAGTTCTTATTCTTGTTCCTCGAATGGAGGAGAATTTAGGATGGAGGTCTATGTACAGGAACCTACAAATATACTATGTATATTGCCCTCGTGACATGCTTCTGTTATCAGTTGAATTGTCCGAGGTATAGGCACATACCGTAGTTAACTCTACGGGTTGTGACCAAGACGAATAGTATCTTCTTAACCCTTAAATGTTGAAGCGGTATTTGAAAAATCATCTCCTGTATGCCGGTGGCGTTCGCGACTGAGCGCCGAAGCGGATTTTTTTTTTTTTTTTTTCCAAAAAAAAAAAAAAAAAAAAAAAATCACAGCACGCTTAGTTTTCAAGATTAACCCTTGAAGGCCAAAGTGGTATTTTACAAATCGTCTCCCGTATGCCGGTGGCGTTTGCGAGTGAGTGCCGAAGCAGATTTTTTTTTTTTTTCCCCCTCAAAAATAACAGCGCACTTAGTTTTCAAGATTAAGAGTTCATTTTTGGCTCCTTTTTTTTTGTTGTTGCCTGAAGTTTAGTATGCAACCATCAGAAATGAAAAAAAAAATCATTTTCATATATAAATATTGGGATGTATGACAGCGCAAAAAGATTTCATATATAGTAATTGTATACAAATTGCGCTGTGAGCAAAATGGTTAAATCTAACGAGTTAATTTTTTCCTTGTTGTACTGTACACTAAATTGCAGTCATTTTGGTATATAACACATTGTAAAACGCGCGGACGTAAAAAAAAGCAGTTTTCAAAAATTCACCATAAATCGAAATATTGTGCTATAGACTAAACTGTTTGTTGCAAAATGAAGGTAATTGATTGGATATTACCAGACTGTAAGTGTTGTATCTTACAATTGCAGTTTTCGACCATTTCGGTCGAGTTAAAGTTGACTGAAGGACGAATTTTTTCTATTTATCATTATTTATATGAAAATTTTTGTACATTCAACTTCCCTGTCAGATATATACTTAGCTTTTGACTCCGTTGTCCTTGACAGAAATTCAAATTTCGCGGCACATGCTACAGGTAGGTCAGGTGATCTACCAACCTGCCGCTGGGTGGCAGGACTAGGAACCATTCCCGTTTTCTAATCAGATTTTCTCTGTCGCCGGTTCCGTCAACATCGTTGTTGGTTCCTCCTGACTTGATTTCCGTTTTTCATCGCCATTGATCTTCTGGACTGTCTTTTTTGGTGACGTATTGTATCGTTGGTTTGGCATACGCTTTGAGAGTATGTGTGAATGAAGGTTGTAAGGTGAGGCTACCGAAAGCTTCGGTAGATCCTCACACTGTATGCAGTCGGTGTAGGGAGTATGAATGTTCGTTCACTAATACGTGTAAGGAATGTGAGAATTTGAGTGAGGACGGATGGAAGACTCAAGTTAGAAAGGGATAGAGCTAGGAAAGCTTCCTCTAGAAGTTTGAGTAGGTCTCGCTCTAACGAGCCAGTTAGTGTCGAGTTAACACCTATCCTACAAGTAATTGTTGCATCCTCTCCCATGATATCAGCTCCTTCCTTCACAGATCCTGCAGATTCTTCTGTGCAAATTGCAGATTTGAAAACTGCCCTCAAAAGGATGGAGCTTAAAATGATAGCTCTTGAAGGTAAGCACAGTGCAGTGGAAAGTGATATCAGTGTACCCAGTGCAGTGGAGGGGCCATCTGATCGGCTCTGCAACGCTCCCAGGCCCTGAGGAGAAGGAATGTCGAAAGCCATACAGAGGTTATGGAGGATCCCCACCAGTCAGGCGTCCCTTCGGCAGGATCTGTGTCGTCACACTGCCAGGGATCGCCGTTGTAAAGGCATCCTGAGAGAGTGCTTCTCTTCTTCCGACTCCTCGTCGTACAGAAGAGGTTGGAATTCGGATGATCAATCTCGTCCTCTGAAGAGAAGTTGGAAAGCGCCCACATTGGATTCAAGCCCTGAACGCTTCCCAGAAGGTTCGCCGATGGATAAGAAGAGAGCCAAGAGGGCCTTGCATTCGCCTACTTTCGGCTGGGAATCCCATTCGTCCCCCGAACCTCCTCCTTTCAAAGAGAGGGAAGATCCTACGACAAGAATTCTCCTTAACATGCGGGAGCAAATCTTGTCCTTGGTGGGAGTACTCAAGAAGGATCCTCCTCGTAGGAAGGACTTCTCTCTCCCATTAAGAGATCCCGGATCCTGGACGTACCGAGGTGCGAGGCGCCAGACATTTTGCCTTCTGAGATAGAGCTTTCTTCGAGACGCAAACGAGTTTCTGGAAATGTCGATGACCTTGACAAAGGCCCAAGATGTCGCACAGGCGGCCGTCGCCTTTGTCAGGGCGGACATGAGACACCTTCCAGACTCTCCGAGCTACTTAGAAGAAGCCCTTTTCCAATAGAACAGAGGACTGATATAGCAGGTGACTCCTCTCAGAATAAGCGCTCACCTTCTGTTGATCGCGATTCCCCCATCAAGATGAGACAAGAACTTGAGGATATTTCCGATGAAGAATCCCCAAGAGGTGCGGCGCTTTCGGATTACAAGACCTTACCGGCTTTACTACTGCAAGAGTTTGGAGACACGCTCAGTCCAGCCGCCCCTCCTTCTACTCGTTCTTTGTTCACCAGCACAAAGACTTCTAAATCATCCTCCTTCCTGAAAATGCGTCCGACTATCTCCATGAAGAAAGCCCTACAGTCAGTTGGGGCTTGGTTCAGCTCTAAGGAGGAGGCAGGTAAGACTGTCTTTACCTGCCCTCCCTCTAAGCTTTCAGGAAGGAGGGGCATTTGGTATGAGACAGGGGAAGCCATGGGACTGGCCCTTCCTTTGTCTGCAGAGGCAGATTTCTTGACTCTTGTGGACTCGACGAGGAGACAGGCACTGTCTACAGCCAGACCCACATGGGGTATGTCGGAAATGGACCATCTCCTCAAGGGATTATTCCATTTCCTGGAAGTTTTTAACTTTTTGGACTGGTCTCTTGGGTCGTTGGCCAAGAAGACTCAGGATCAGGACTTCCTTAGCCCCGAAGTACTTCATAGCGTTTTGTCCTGTATGGACAAGGCTGTCCAAGACGGCTCTGGAGAAGTAGCCTCCCTTTTTGGAGCAGGGATACTCAAGAAGAGAGCAGTTTTTAGCTTATTTCTGACAAAAGCTGTCTCTCCAGTTCAGAGGGCTTCTCTTCTATACGCTCCTCTATTGAACCGACTGTTTCCTACTCAGTTAGTGAGAGACATTTCTCACTCACCCACTGAGAAGGCGACCCAAGATCTTCTAGTTCAATCAGCGAAGAAGACTAGAACTGCTGTACCCTCTGCCAAGAAGGGAACTAGTACTCCTCAAACGCCCTTTCGAGGAGGTCCTTCTTCGCGATCCTCCTATAGAAAGAAAGGACCTGAGAAGAGAGGGAGGTCATCCTTTAGACCTTTTAACCCTCTTACGCCTAAGCCCTAAAAACCAAAACGTCTCCCGTATGCCGAGGCGGGTTTGGAGTGAGCGCAGAAGCGGAAAAAATAATTTTTTCAAAAAATCACAGCGCGCTTAGTTTTCAAGATTAAGAATTCATTTTTGGCTCCTTTTTTTGTCATTGCCTGAAGTTTAGTATGCAACCATCAGAAATGAAAAACTATATCATTATCATATATATATATATAATGCGATATATGGTAGCGACAAAATAAAATTCATACATAATTGTATTCAAATCGAGCTGTATGAAAAACGGTTGAAGCTAACAAGTTAATTTTTTGTTGTTGTATTGTACACTAAATTGTGATCATTTTGATATATAACATATTGTAAAACAATCAAAGCAACACAGAAAAAATATTATCACAAAATGATGCATGAATTCGTAACGCGGACGTAAAAAAATGTTTTTTTCAAAAATTCACCATAAATCTAAATATTTTTCTAGAGACTTCCAATTTGTTTCAAAATGAAGATAAATGATTGAATGTTACGATACTGTTAGCGTTTTAGCTTAGAATTGCAGTTTTTTACCATTTCGGACGAGTTAAAGTTGACTGAATGTCGAAATTTTTATATATATTTTTTTATATGCAAATATTGCAAAAATGAGAAAAGCTACAATCTTTAAATATTTTTGTTTGTATTCTTCATGAATCTGCGCACATTTTCATATGTGAAACTCTATAAAATGCCTAATATGAAAAGGAGCAAATATTAGGAGAAAGCAAAGTACGCATTTCGGAGATTTGCGGCCGCGAATCGGCGCGCGGAGGGAAAGAAAGTTTTTTTTTTTAAATTCACCATAAATCTAAATATTGTGCTAGATGCTTCGAATCTGTTTCAAAATGAAGATAAATGACTGCATATTACTAGATTGTAAAAGTTTTAGCTTACAATTGCGTTTTTCGACTATTTCGGTAGAGTCAAAGTTGACCGAACGTGGTTTTTTTTCTGTTTATCGTGATTTATATGCAAATATTTCAAAAAAGAGAAAAGCTACAACCTTCAATCATTTTTCGTTGTATTCTACATGAAATTGCACACATTTTCATATATAAAACTTTATGTAACGGCTAATTTTAAATGGTGCAAACATTTCAACAATCGCATGAAAAAATTTCTGATTTTTTTCGGAAGAGTTACTGCGCGGACGTAAGGAAATTTTTTTTTTTTTTTTTCATAAATTCATCATAAATCGAAATATTGTGCTAGAGACTTCCAATTTGTTGCAAAATGAAGGTAAATGATTGAATATTACTAGAATGTAATAGTTTTAGGGCGTTAAAAGTTGCGTTTTTTTCTGACCATTTCGGTAGAGTCAAAGTTATATGACGGTATGGGGAAATTTTGGCACTTATTGTTATTTATATGAAAATATTCCAAAATTTATAAAAGCTACAACCATGAGTATTTTTTTGTTGTATTTTACATGAAATTGCGCACATTTTCATATAAAATACTTCATGTAAAGGATAATTTAAAACAGCAAAAATTATTTCAAAGTGACGAAATAATTTTTAAGATGTGTCACTGATTTCAGTGCGATAAGAAAGAAATTCGCGCTTGCGCGCCTTCGTAACGATTGTAAACAAAACAACAAGTTTTTGGCTGGTATGCCTATAAGTATTTTTTTTCCGCGAATTTTTAAAAAAACTTTTTTGAGTCGACGTTTAATACGTCCAATCTGCATACGGGAGACATTTTGACTCAACGTATAATACGTCCAATTGGCGTAAGAGGGTTAAGAAAGGAAAGTGACTCTTCAGTCCTCCAAACACCAGTAGGAGCCAGGCTTCTGAAGTTCGCGGAAGCATGGACTTTGAGAGAGACAGACCACCCTTGACTTTGACTCCAAGGGAACTGTCAGCAAAGTACAAGGACTCTGTCATGAGAAGAACTCTCCTGTAACTTGTGGATCAGATGTTGGAAAAGGCGGCCATCGAATTAGTACAGGATCCCCACTCCCAAGGCTTCTACAATCGACTTTTCCTTGTTCCGAAAGCCTCGGGAGGCTGGAGACCTGTGCTAGTCGTGAGCGCACTGAACCGATTCGTAAAGAAGACGAAATTCTCTATGGAGACTACCACCTCGGTTCTTGCGGCTCTACGTCCTGGAGATTGGATGGTCTCCCTGGACCTGCAAGACGCGTACTTTCATGTCCCCCTGCATCCTTCATCAAGAATGTTTCTTCGGTTCATGATACAGGGCAGGATCTTTCAGTTCAGGGCCTTGTGCTTTGGCCTTTCCACGGCCCCTCAAGTTTTTACGGGCCTTATGAAGAACGTAGCCCGTTGGCTGCATCTGAAGGGGGTGAATATATCGCTTTATCTCGACAACTGGCTCATCAGAGCCAAGTCGGAACATCAATGTTTGGAGGACTTGACAACGACTCTGGACCTGGTACGGCCCCTTGGACTTCTTGTGAACCTCGAGAAGTCCCAGATGATCCCCAGCCAGAACATTGTATATCTGGGGATTCAGATGGATTCTCGGAGTTTTTGAGTTTTTCCATCGCAAGAAAGGCTCGTTCGAGGCTTGGAGAAAGTCTCAGCCTTCTTAGGGAAGGAACTAAGCTCAGCGAGGGAATGGCTGAGCCTGCTGGGAACCCTTTCCTCGCTGGAGCAGTTCTTTTCTCTAGGGAGGCTCAACTTGATACCCCTACAATTCTTCCTACAGGTGTGGAATCGAAAGACAGGAGATCTGTTGGACTCCTTTCCAATTCATCAGGAGATAAAGGACCACCTGGCGTGGTGGGTGGCCCCTCTCAAAAAGAACGTAGGCATGTCCCTTGCGATTCCGAGCCCGCGCCTAGTGTTGTTCTCCGACGCATCGGAGACAGGATGGGGAGCAACACTAGGAACAAGAGAAGTGTCTGGCATTTGGACAAAGGATCAGGTGTCCTGGCACATCAACTCAAAGGAGCTTTTGGCTATTCATCTAGCCCTAAAGTCCTTCGAAATGGAAGTCAGAGGCGTGGTAGTCCAGGTCAACTCGGACAACACCACGGCTCTGGCCTACATTCGAAAACAAGGAGGGACTCACTCTCTCTCCCTCTACGAGTTAACAAGAGATCTTCTCATCTGGGCGTAGGAACGAGGCGTCACTCTCCTGACCAGGTTCGTTCAGGGAGAAAGGAATGTGAGAGCGGACCTGCTGAGCAGGCAGAACCAGGTCCTTCCAACAGAATGGATCCTTCACCTCAAAGTTTGCCAAAGGCTTTGGGCCTTGTGGGGGAAACCACAGATCGACCTTTTCGCCACGTTTCTCACGAAAAGGATAGACAACTTCTGCTCTTCAGTCGAAGATCCGAGAGCCATAGCAGTCGATGCCCTCCTCCTGGACTGGTCGGGCATAGACGCATACGCCTTTCCCCCATTCAAGTTAGTGGGGGAAGTAATAAGAAAGTTCGTGGCCTCGACGGGAACAAGAATGACACTCATAGCTCCCTTTTGGGCCGCACAAGATTGGTTCACAGAGGTACTGGAATGGACAGATCTGCTCAGACAACCCCACTTCGAGAGGTATCACAAAAACCTCCCCGCTCTCTCCCTGACTGCCTTTCGACTATCGAAAGACTCGTCAGAGCGAGAGGCTTTTCACGGAAGCTGCCAGCGCAATCGCCAGAGCCTGCAGGTCTTCAACCTTGCGGGTATATCAATCGAAGTGGGAAGTCTTCCGTAGATGGTGTACGTCGAAGAAGCTGTCCTCTTCCAATACCTCTGTGACCAACATTGCTGATTTTCTCCTCTTCCTGAGAGAAGAATCACGTTTAGCTGTATCGACTATTAAGGGATACAGGAGTAAGCTCTCTGCTGTCTTTAGAAATAGGGGCCTACAGATAATGGCGGAGAAGGATCTTCATGATCTATACGGTCCTTTGAGACAACCAAAGATTAGGACCTCACGTACACCTAGTTGGAATCTTGACGTAGTCAATCAGATTTCTTACGTCCGACAAGTGGAACCTCC
>NC_061098.1:26022262-26045514 GCF_015104395.2 Macrobrachium nipponense | reverse complement strand
TTGAACAGCTGGTAAACAGGACACGGGCTGACGGCAGGGTTGCCAAGTTGGCAACTTTGGTGCCAAAATCCTTAAAGTTGGCAACTTTCTGAGGTGGTTGGCAACAGAATTTTGTGGTTGGCAACTACCACCAAAATTGGCAACTTGTTGGCAACTTTCGGTTATCAAAAATATATTTGTTGCTTTTCTGAACGATTGTTACAAAATTTCTACTGCAAAGTCCACAATTATGCTTTGCCGCTTGCCATCACAGCCAGAATAGCTTGAAATTAACTTCTTTGCCAATACAAAAAGGTCAAACCTCCACTCTGACCTGAGTAATTAAGAATTAAGAATGACGTTTTTGCCGCCACGGCCACGTTTGTTGTGTTGTGTTGGAGAGTTGCTGTGATATTTTGCTTGGTTTCATAGAGTTGTAAGTGATATTACTACGATTTATTGTTGTGTCTGTGTGTATAGTATCTCCTTTCTAGATAACACGATCATAAAAATTGACGTAGACCTTTCTGTAGGTTTACACATCTTATGACGTTTGAATTATAGGCCTATCTTATATTCAACTGGTTTATTTTGGTTCTTGTGTTTATTCTTGTTTTTGTTGCTGCTGTTATAGTTCTTGTAGTGTCTTCGAAAATTTTTCATATGGTATCCTAACATTGCAGAATAAACATAGACCTATTCATAAAATATTGGCGCAAAGAATTATCCACCTACTCTTAACTGAAATTTAGTAATGCTTTAATTAAAAGTAATCGAGATCTTTATGAATATTGTCTGCGCTAGAATATTCTCCTAACAAAGAGAGAGAGAGAGAGAGAGAGAGAGAGAGAGAGAGAGAGAGAGAGAGACTGACTCAATAAGAATGCCCCAAAACCAAATGATTCATGGGCTACTCGCAGTCGCAGACTGGTTTGGATCATCTCATACCTAACTTTCAGCTGTCATACATTTTTCTAATTTGTTAAGTATCTTATGATGCCTTCCCACCATAGCCTTCATTCTCATAGAAACGCTACAGCAGCCTTATATTTACTCGTCACAGCAATATAATTTATCCCTTTAGTAAATATATTTTCAGTATAGTTCATTGAAAGCAGTTTGATAGTTGGTGTAAGGCTGAGACAGTCCTAAGATTTGGCCATCCGCGCATGTATGTGTATGTGATCTTGCTTATAAGTGTACATTCCACTTTATGCATATACATTAGATATCGAGGAGTTGAAAGTTTCAACTTGAAACTACTATATTAATAACAAGGTAGCCTACCCTATTTCCAACAGACACGGGTAGAAAACCATTTGCAATAAGAAATTGATGTGGAGGCCCATGCCCTGTCATTGCCTCAAAATATAGGAATTTGATGTGTAGGCCTATCCCCTGACATTGCCTCAAAATATAAGAATTTGACGTGTAGGCCTATGCCCTATCATTGGCTAAAATATATGAATTTCACAGTGTAGCCTTATGCCCTGTCATTGTCTCAAATTATAAGAATTTGACGTGTAGGCCTATGTCCCGTCATTGCCTCAAAATATAAGAATTTGACGTGTAGGCCTATGCCCCGTCATTGCCTCAAAATATAAGAATTTGACGTGTAGGCCAATGCCCTGTCATTGTCTCAAAATATAAGAATTTGACGAGTAGGCCTAAGCCCTGTCATTGACACAAAAGGTATTTCAACAAAATCTATAGACTCCCACTACTGTTTATTTATCTCATCCTCACTGGTTAGCTTAATAGATAGATAAATATAACTTAATGTGATAACAGGTTTGAATTTTGGTAAAAATAATGGAAAATCAGCTGTTGTTACTTATTGGGGCTTGGGGCGTGAGGGGGGGGCAAGTTGTATCTTGGGGGGACAGTTGTCCCCGAGCCCCTCCCCCGTAAATGACGCCCCTTACTGAGATAATAAAATTTGCAAATCGAAAACTACTATTTTTTTCAGTACAAAGTTTCAACACAACGATGTATAATACCCTGTGAAATTCAAGTTTCTCTCATTTTATGGAAAATGCACAGGTAACTAAGAGAAAATGCATATAAGGAAGGATGTTTTTGGCTAAATTAATCAAGGGTTATTAGTAGGAGAGTTGGCAACTTTTTGGCAACTTTTCTAGCAATCATTGGCAACTTTTAGTCTTGGAAATCTTGCCGGCAACCCTGGCTGACGAACGTAAAGCCAGCACCGTGATTTACACCACAAATGTACGCGCAATGCAAGCAAGGTCGGACGCTTACCTGGTACTGACCCGGCAAAGTCCTACACATCCCCAAGATTTTGCGTTGCAAAGCAAGGTGCACTGACCTACTTACGCCGATAGTGTAACGTTCTATGCACGTCAACTTCACGTTGGTACCACGCCCACCGCTGTGGGGCTGTAGGGTACAAAAGGGCCAGCCTGTGAGCAGAGCAGACTGTAAAGTGATGGAACATGTATTAGAGAATGTAAAAACATTGCACTTCTGGAAATCAGTGTTGTAAATTCACTTTGATAGAATTCTGCATGTACTGTAAAATATTGTATATTTCTAACAGATAAAAAAAATATTAAGTCAGACATAATATACATACCATCGGTAGTCCCAACATCTTGGGGTTCTGACGGACGATGTGGGGCTTGAGGAAGTGGAATATATTCAATATCAACTTCTCCCAGTCTGTCAGTTGTCTGCTCGCCCCTTGGCCACTCTTCTCGGTGGTGAGACGTCCTAAGCGGCTCCTAAGGGACGTGAACCACGTCCGGTGCTCGTTGCCAGTCACTGGTGGCCCAAGTGACTTGCTCTTGTCATCAAAGACCTTCCACACCTTGGCTTTGTACTTGTAGGCAGCCATCCCCTTGTATATGAATTGGGCCTCATGCTCGAGCCACTCACCCACCAGCCTCTCATTTTCGTCAGACAGGTGTTACGGATCTGAGATCTCAGAGACAATATTACGGTGTCGAAATTTCCTGGAAAGGGTTGACACAATGTTACGGCCTCTGAGAGAGGTCCGCTTCAAGTTCGATATGAAATAAAAAAATATATATATATCAACACCAACAGTTGAAACTGGGGATACGAATATAGAAAGAAACACTAACACAACAAAGGTTTATTTACAAGCTTACTAACAAAGGTAAATGGAGAATGGTATCTCCTATTTACATAAAAAAAATAGAATCTTACACTGCATGAACTGGGGGAACAGTGACGTAATTCCAATACTTGCAGGACGGTTTAGTGACTCAAAGCAGTGGCTTCACAATAGGAGAGCAGTAATTGCAGACGTCCTCTTGACTGTATTGCAGAAAATAGTTTACTTGTAAGGCAGGAACACCCCACTTTTCTTCTCCGGAGTCTGCTCAACGTAGAGACCACTCTATCGTCCACTCCTGAAGACGATTAGACCAATATCCAACCAACTCTCGAACATCTCTTTGATAGATACTTCGTCGGTTCTTTCGTCTCTAGTCTCTCTCTGACGATCACTGCTGCCGATCTCTCACTGATAATCTGATCTGTGGCTCTTACTAACTGGTGATCTCTCTCTTTTACGATTTCTTCTTTCTACGATCACTCCTCTTGCTGCTACTTCCTCCGTCGTATATACGCCATCCTGGGGGGCAGAGCCTACGGCGAGCGTCACAGACTCCCGAGGTTTCTAGACATTCTTAGATGAATCTAGACGAGGTATTGCATCAGAAAATCGCGGTGTTTCTCACGTAACATTGGCGCATTTTTGCGCTCCACAATACCCCCGACGATTCCAGAACAGGCGCCTCCAACACGGGCGCGAAAGCCTCCTTTCTGCCGAACTTCTCGAAAATGCGTCCTCCTTTCCTTTATCTTCCTTTGTATGAAGTAATTACCATCACACGCCCCCCCAAAAGAGAAAAAAAAGAAATCAATTGATTTTATTTTTTTTTTCTAAAGAGAAGCAAGAATTAAACAGCGGGGAAACAATTCTGCATAAAGCTTTAATCCAGTTAAACACACACGCTTCTCCACTCACCCTCACTCGTGCGAAAATAGAAAACGGTTATTAGGCTACTCATTCTGAGAAATATCTAGAGAGGCTATCATCTAATATGTTATCCTTCTCTCTTACTTTTTCCGTTTTCTGAACTCTGCTTAAAACTTATAAACTAAAACACCTCTTGTGTTTTTCTCAAAACTAATCTCACTCAGTAAACACTGTTACATGGGCGGAGGCCACGGCACGGGGCGTTGTTTATAGTTCTGAAGCAAATTTACATTTATTGCTCTATTCTTACCCAAATTAATTCTATAATGTATATTTCCCCTCTTCTCTAAAACTGAAAAAGAACCTTCGAAATTATGTGATAAAGAGGAACCTTCTTTATGGACTAGTACTAAAACTTTATCTCTTACACACAAACTTCTTTTGTTCGCTCTTAGATAATGTTTCCCTTTAAGTTCCCCTTGACTTCCTTTCGCGTTTTCTTTCGCTAAGTGCCAAGCGCTTCCGTTCTCCTCCACTAACTGCCAAACATCTCTTAGATTGTTTTCATAATACTCAAGATTAGTTATGCAATCATCTCTACCCTTACTTCTAGGCAAAGTTCCGACCATAATGATAAATACATTTTCAAAAGATTCGCCTACTGAAGGAATATTACACAACTGAACTCTAGGAATTACTTGAATCGGCTTCCCAGCAATTTGATATTCAGGACAGCTTAAAGTATACCTCTTCACGCCATTTTTCATTTAGGCCAAAAGTACGCCCTACTAATACACTTGAAAGTTTTATTTACTCCTAAATGTCCTTGCTCATCGTGTGCTAACTTCAAAATTAATTCATGAAGCTTCCTAGAAAACTACGAAAATTTTTCTGTGATTCCCCCTTCACTACCTGACTTAGGACAAAACATGACACGAAACTTCGTCCTTTAAACAAAAAGTTTCCTCACACACACATCATCGAGATCATCATCCAGCTCATTTTCAAAATTTCGGGTTAGTGTCTCATCCTCTCTCTGCAACTTGACTAGCTCATCCTTATCCAAAACGTTAGAGCCTAATTCATCACCGTAACTAGTACTAGATACTGGTACATTTACTATGTTACTCTCGACAGCTACACCTTCCCCTTGGCTCTCACTGTCCGCATCGATAGAGTCCGGTCTCTCAGCCACACTCATGCCAAGATCAACCTCGCTACCTCTATCACACTCGTTCGAATCCGCGAACTCAGTCTCGTTCGAATCTACGAACTCACTCTCATTCGAATCCACGAACTCACACACGTTCGAATCCACAAACAAATTATGTCCGTAGTCTACGTCTGTATCTAAACCCGACCTAGTTACTACCATTTCAGGCACTGGAATATTCCTCACAACAGGATTCACATTCTTGGATAAAGCTAAGTCGTTACCGACGATAATGTCAACGCCTTCAACGGGCAAACTGTCCACAACGACAAGTTTCACTTCTCCTGACTTATTAAATTCAACTTCAACAAAGGACAAAGAACACAAGTGTTAGGAAATCCACCTAACATGACTTTCTTTTCCATATCGATTTCTGCCTTGTTCGGCACACACTCACTCCTTATCAGTGATACAGTAGCCCCTGTGTCTCGAGGCAAGACCACTTCTCTCGAATCTACTCCTCCAAGAGAGGAAACTACGCCTTCCGACAGAAATTCACCAAAAACTTTCCTAGTTTCTCTCATCACATCATCCCTATTTGACGAAAGATTAACTAGAGACACTGGTTTCTTACCGTCCTTCTTTTCTACTGCACAATTCCTCGCTAAATGCCCTTTTCCATTACATCGGAAACAAGTTAATTCTGAGCCACTATATGCCATTCTACTCTTGCAAACCTTAGACGTATGACCAGGTTTTCCGCATATATAACAGGAATAGTCACTTCTACTCGCATTGCTATTACTAGGACTGAAACCTTTACTGCTTTGTACTCTACCAGACGAAGAATCATTTAGTTTCTTACTAACACTCAAATTATGAGTTAGACTATATTAGTCAGCTAGCCTAGTTGCTCCTGCAAAAGATACTTCTCGCCTATCCTCTATATAAAGTTTAATCTCAGGGGATACATTATCTTTGAAGTTTTCTAACAACACTAGGTTCTTCAAACTATCAAAATCCTCAACCTTAGCAGAAGTTAACCAATAAAAAAACAGCCTTTCTAACTTCTTACCGTATTCTACATACGTAATATTTTCATCCTTTCTCAAATTTCTAAATTTCTTACGGTACGCCTCCGGTACTAGCCTATACACGCTAAGAACAGTTTCTTTCACAATATCATAATTATCACATTCCTCCTTAGACATGCAACTATATACAGTTAGTGCCCTACCACTCAAAACTGACTACAAATATAAAGTCCACATTTCTTTAGGAGAACCTACTCGTTCCATTAACTTCTCAAAACACATGAAATATGTCGTAACATCTTCCTCATCAAACTTTGGTACTAATTTTAGCACTGCATTCATACCTAACGAATCAGTTTCGTTTTCGTTCTCGCCTGACCGACTGTTACGAATACTTTCCCTTAACTGAGCAATTTCCAACTCATGCATACGCTCTTTCTCTCTCTCCTCCTGCTCATGCATACGTACCTTTTGTCTTTCTTCCTGCTCATGCATACGTACTTTTTCTCTTTCTTCCTGCTGCATTACCAACATTTCTCTCTCTTGCTGCATTTTCATTGCTTCTCTCGTTTGCTGCACTTCCCTCTCGGCTGCTCTTTCCTCTCTCTCATACTTTTCTCTTTCTTACCTATCCACATATTCACGGAGATCATTCCCTTCTAGACCTAGAAGCTTACCCGACTCAGTAAACTCTTTCACCATCTCACTCATTCTGATTCTTTCTATATCCTCCCTGTTTCAAACTGTTAAAGTGTTGATAGCCTAGGCAAGGTCGCCACAATGTTACGGATCTGAGATCTCAGAGACAATATTACGGTGTCGAAATTTCCTGGAAAGGGTTGACACAATGTTACGGCCTCTGAGAGAGGTCCGCTTCAGGTTCGATATGAAATTTAAAAAAAATATATATATCAACACCAACAGTTGAAACTGGGGATACGAATATAGAAAGAAACACTAACACAACAAAGGTTTATTTACAAGCTTACTAACAAAGGTAAATGCAGAATGGTATCTCCTATTTACATAAAAAAGATAGAATCTTACACAACATGAACTGGGGGAACAGTGACGTAATTCCAATACTTGCAGGACGGTTTAGTGACTCTAAGCAGTGGCTTCACAATAGGGGAGCAGTAATTGCAGACGTCCTCTTGACTGTATTGCAGAAAATAGTTTACTTGTAAGGCAGCAACAACCCCCTTTTCTTCTCCGGAGTCTGCTCAACGTAGAGACCACTCTATCGTCCACTCCTGAAGACGATTAGACCAATATCCAACCAACTCTCGAACAACTCTTCTTTTGATAGATACTTCGTCGGTTCTTTCGTCTCTAGTCTCTCTCTGACGATCACTGCTGCTGATCTCTCACTGATAATCTGATCTGTGGCTCTTACTAACTGGTGATCTCTCTCTTTTACGATTTCTTCCTTCTACGATCACTCCTCTCGCTGCTACTTCCTCCGTCATATTTATACGGCATCCTGGGGGCAGAGCCTACGGCGACCGTCACAGACTCCCGAGGTTTCTAGACATTCTTAGATGAATCTAGACGAGGTATTGCATCAGAAAATCGCGGCGTTTCTCATGTAACATTGGCGCATTTTTGCGCTCCACAATACCCCCTACGATTCTAGAACAGGCGCCTCCAACATTTCTGTAGAAATGTTGTCTTCCAGCATTCTCTGGAGAATTTGAAGGGTCCTCCTTTGATGAAGAAACATGGGAAACCACCTATTGAAAATGTCTAAGGATGCGGCTGCAGACGGGGACATAAGGGCCTAGGATCCCCTTACAAACCAGTATAATAGGAAGCCATACAGGAGGAAGGAATGCAGTAGGATGCCTTACAGGAAGAAAGAGTAAAGTAGAAAGAAGGTCCTAGTCACGATAAACATACACCCATTACTATCACCTGGACTCAGGTCTCCACCTTTTCGAGCTGAGAGATCATCTGGCCCAGTGCCTTGGCTTACGCTAGGCGCCTACGAGCCACTCCCTAACGGACTCATACTCCAGAAGAATCCCAAACTCACTACCACAGCCAACACCTCCTACCATCGGCCTTGTGGAATCAGCCAGTCCAGTCGTACCCTACCTACTCCCTTCATTGGCAGCAAGAAGATACCAGCTTCCTTGGCCATCATCCCTTGGTGTCAATACTACAACGATGTCAAGTCCAGTGACATATCGGATGTGCCGAATGCTGTTGCGTCTACCTGTGTGTCATTCAACAGTGTTTAAAAGAAACAATTTCAAACGAAGCATTCCATAAGTGTTCATAGACACTATTATTTGAGTGTTACTTTGTCTTTAGTTGTTCTGTGTCTGACCCGTCAAAGGAAATCCTCTTTTTACTCTACGTGTTAACTTTAGAAATAGTTTCAGCTATTTTAGTTATTTCATCGTACCTGGTGTGGCACTAGTTGGTCTTTGTAAGTCTGTTAAACGTAGCCTACAATGCCGCGGGGTTCAGTAGAAGCCCCTGTAATTTTAGTGGACGCATAGTTTTCTTTTGAATCAAACTTTGGTCGTAAGTATACCTTTCACATTGTTCAACTGACTACTTTCTGTTCCCTGTCACCCCTTTCCATTGGTCCTACTTAGTCACGGATTTAGTCAATATGTTGCAAAGCCATTCTAACTGAGCGAAGTCACTGGTCTAGTGAATCAAAAGAAATATTAACCCTTGGGAACGACGAGATCGCAGCTGACACAAGGCATGATTCAACCCTCAGCTTACTCGGTACACGAGCAAGATTTTCCCTTGACGCATAAGTTACAAACTTTATATTCCTAACTTAACGTGAAGCGGTCTTCGTTATTAATACTCATAATTAGTACTACTCATACTAACAACAATGATCAAATAAAAAGGGCACATATTCATACATTCTCAGTTATAAGTGGAAACACAAAATAATTGGACAGAAATATAGCATATAAATTCAGTACATCAATTAAATTAAAATGTGCTAAAGTATATGGAAAATTGGTCCATTGTTTCACGAACAAAAATAAAAAAATATGCTATATTTTATATTATAAATAATTTTTTTGTACCGTTTAACATGCAAACTATTTTTTACATTTTCACTCTAATAGATAAATCATAAATATCTTATTCCTAAATTCCTGTATCGTTAACTCAACTATAAACACCTTTTTCAGAACTTTTCTAGGCTTTCCTACCCACCAACAACAACAGCAACAGGACAGGCTTACTCCCCGAGTAAGCGGGAACAGCTCCGGGTAAAACACCTAAATTTTCTGTGCTGAAAAACAACCCCACATTTCTCGCTTTCTTTTACTTAACACGTTCTTTTGGTTGGAGAAAATTTAATAAAGTCGAAGAATGCAAGCACAGAATGTATAAGATGGTTATTACTACACACTAAAAATGTTACTAACTTACGACATCAACATTTAGAGGGAGACACACGAAGTCTTAGTTGAAGGCACATATCCTACTCGACGTTCGAATTTAGAACCGTGATACCGTTTCCAGCTGATGTCTAATCTTACCAAAGGATTCGGGCTTGAAACCGTCTTTGTCTCAGTGACTCGAATATGGCAGAATACTGGACCCAGGGGGGGTTTCCAGTCCTAACAACACCCTAGATTTTCCTGTTACATTTCGCTCGGCAGGGCTAAGCTTAATATACGCTACGTTGTTCATCTCACAGAGGAATTGGGTTTGAGATGTACCTACCGTAGGTCTGTGTGTTTTGAATGGACATCCAATGTTCAAGTCGATGTTACTCGTGAGTAGCTGATGGATCTTCTTTAGAATTTGTCTTTATTCTGTGGCATCCAAAATTAGGAGTTTTGAAGGCTAAATAGATAAATAAATTATCTTCTTAATTGATTGATAAATTAAAAAAAATTTTAGTAGTCTTTAGTTGCGTTATTCAGACCAAGGCCAAAAATCAAACAAGAATGGTTTCCAAACTTTTGCGAACAATTCATGAGTTAGTCTCTCTCTCTCTCTCTCTCTCGTAGTAGCCATCTTGCTTGGTGAGACGTACCCGCGTGAAGTCAGATTAATCAACAGATATCACAAGTTTAACATACGACTAGAATTTGAGAAATATCTAGAAGTGTTCGTGAACTATCGGTGATAAGATTAGTGTGAAAATAGTAGGATAAAGCGTCTTCTAAGTTAGTTTAACAAGTGTAATACTGAAATCAGAACAAGATGGCAGTAAGTTCCAACTGCGGGAAGAGGTGGCGTAATTTAGCTTGCTTGGCGGATTCGCAATACGATGAGGTAGCAGGAAGGGAACTGGCATTTCTCATCTATGAAATCAGCAACAGTCCTAACCAAAAAGATACAAAAGCATTCATAGATATATTAGAAGGATATAATCCTTCAAACTGGAACAAATCTAATGAAAACATCTTGAAAATAATTGAAGAAGTTCCAAATAAAATCCAAGTGGTCAAGAGACTCATAAAGAAAATATACATAAACCAACATATTCCGACAAAGAAAATGAATAAGGTGAATCTTGTGAATATCCTAATTGATGCATTAGGAAAAAGAATGCCAAAAGCATGCAAACTGTGTAAGGTTTGGTATAGCATAGTCAATCCACAAAACCTAATCAGAAAATGTGCTGCATGCAACATTCCGACCCATCCACAGTGTGTGAGGTAATGCAAGATTTGAGAAAAGATACAAGAATTTTTTGTTCAACATGTCTATCATGGATAGACAATGTTATTAAATCAAGATTGAAGTGTACAAATAGTTGAGGATGAAGAAGAAGAGGAAGAAGAAGAAGAAGAGGAAAACGGAAGAGAAGTAAACAAAAATGAAATGACAGAAAAAAATAAGGAAAACAAAGAACAAGATAAAAGTATGGATGCAGAGATACTCATTGATACTACATATGAAGCAATAAGCAGCATACCTACGAAGAAATAAATTACGATATGACAACAGAAAAGCAAATCCCGAAGAGGCTCTACCCAGATCTACACAATGATGGGAAAGAGGAAAAAATAGACAAGAAAGACAAAATCTGCAACCTTTTGAAAAGAGGGAATTGCAGATTTGGAGAAAGAAATGTTACTACAAAATCATCCTAAGGTATGTCAAAACTATGAAATATATGGTAAATGTGCATACTTAGATGGCTTTGGGGATGATTGCAGAGATCTGCATCCAAAAATATGTAAAAACCTAAAAGAAGGAAAAGGATGTAAGTTCGACAAAAATGCAAATATATGCACCTGTAGCCATGAATCATAATCAAATAAATAACCAACCAAGTAATAAAATCCAAAATAAGAAAGAAACAAATAAAGAGAGAAATCAAGAATATCAGGTAAAAGAGAAAAGCAAACCACCAATGAGAAAATATGCAGAGGTGTCAGCAAAAAATTTCAAAGCATCAGCTCCGAAATTCTACTCAAGAGATAATAACTGTATTTATTATGCAAGAGGATAAAATTGCAGATTCAGACACAAAATGAATAATTATGATGAAGGAAGATCAAATATTATGGAAAAGTTGGATTTTTTAATGTCAGAATTTCTGGAAATGAAAAAAAGAACAACATACCAGAACAGGAAAGAGACATGGGAAAATCCTTATTACTACCAATATTAATTGAAGGAGAAAACACGCAAACCATCATAGTGATGAATGCGCAGGGTTTAGTTACGAGTAACTCAAAAAGAAAAATATAGTACTTAGAAGAACTAACCCAAAATGAAAAGAAAATAGATATAATGAATATAAGTGAAACCTGGTATTCCCAAGAGACTGGGAATGATGATCAAATAAAAGGGTTCCAAACTTATAGATCAGATAGAAAAAATAGGAATCAAGGGGGAACCGCAATATATGGGAAAGACAAAAAACAAGGAAAAATATATGAGAAATATAGTAACTCAGAATGTGAACTAATAGCGGTAGAATTTGAATCTGAAAAATTGATGAACATAGTAATATATAGACCTCCTAATACTAAAGAGTTTGACTTAATAATTGAAAAATTGGATGATATATGTAGAAATCACAAGGACTGGACTATTCTCCTATCTGGTGACTTCAACTTTCCTTTCGAAGAATGGAAAGAACGAATAGGAGACTGTGGTTGTACTTATACATATAAAAAAGAGAGTAATAGTAGTGCAGAAGATAAGAGGCAATTTGAAAAGCTATTAGATATGCTACTAGAATACAAACATTCAACAAATAAATCACCTGCCACAAGAAAGGAAAATACTTTAGACCTAGTATTTGTGAACGAGATGAATTATGTTAAAGAAATAATAGTTTATAATGCGAGTATTTCAGATCATAATGTCATAGAATTAACAGTTCATTCCAAGCAAGTGAAAATAGAGATAAGCAAGAAATGAAAAAGTGGGAAGGATATGGAAAATACAACTTCTACAGTAAAAATATAAAATGGTCAGAAATTAATGAAGAATTAAACAAAGATTGGGATAACATTTTCGTAAGTGATGACATAAGGGTAAATACGGAGATATTATATAAAATATTGGAGAAAATAGTGGATAAATATATACCGAAGAAGAAAAGTAAACATCATTCATGCATACCAAGAGACAGAAGGATCTTGTTCCAGAAAATCAGAAAGTGGAAAAAAGGTCTTGCAAAAGAAAAAAATGCATGGAAAGTTATAGAACTAAAAAGTAAGATAGAAAATGCAGAACAAAAGATTATACAATCAAAAGAAAATGAAAAACGGGACTTGGAAGAAAAAACCCTATTAAATATCAAGCAAAACAAAAAACCCAAACTATTATACTCATATGCGAAGAAGATGAATAAAAGAAGAATAGAAATAGGCCCTCTGAGAATTGAAGGGAGATTAACGAATGAAAAAAAGGAAATTTGCAACATACTGGCAGAACGATATAAGAGAGAATTCACCCCTAGAATAGATAATGAAGATAATGATATAGAAGTAAGGGACGAAAATAGTGAATATTTAGCTGACATAGAAATTAATGAAGCTGATATTGTGCAGGCAATTAATGAAATTAAACAAAAATGGAGCTGCTGCAGGGCCGGATGGAGTCCCTGCTATTTTGTTAAAGAAAGTAGTTCATTCTATCGCAAAGCCACTTGCAATATTATTAAGACAAAGTGTAGATACAGGCAAGATTTATGATGAGCACAAATTAGCATATATCACCCCTACTTTCAAAAGTGGATCAAGACTAGAGGCAAGTAATTATAGGCCTGTGAGTCTAACATCACATATTATGAAAGTGTATGAAAGGGTAATGAAGAAAAATATTATGAAACATTTAATAAAAAATAATTGTTAATATCGGACACACGGCGGTTTCGTACCCGGAAAAAGTACACAAACCCAACTGTTAGTCCACCGTGAGAACATATTCAAAAATATGAAAAGCGGAAATGAAACAGATGTGGTTTATCTAGACTTTGCAAAAGCTTTTGACAAAGTAGACCATAATATATTAGCAAAGAAAATTAGAAAAACACAATATCGTAGATAAAGTAGGAAGATGGTTAAAAGAATTTTTACACAACAGAAAACAGATAGTTATTGCAAACGATGAGAAATCGGATGAAACCAAGGTAATATCCGGTGTGCCACAAGGTACGGTGCTAGCTGCAATATTGTTTGTTATTATGATTGAAGACATAGACAGTAATGTTAAGGATTCGGTAGTGAGTAGTTTCGCTGATGACACAAGAATAAGTAGAGAAATTACTTGTGATGAAGATAGGAACGCTCTACAAAGAGACCTTAACAAAGTATATGATTGGGCAGAGGTAAATAGGATGGTATTTAACTCTGATAAATTTGAATCAATAAATTATGGAGGACAGAGAAGGAAAGCTATATGCATATAGGGGACCTAATAATGAGACAATCACAAATAAGGAAGCAGTTAAAGACCTTGGTGTGATGATGAATAGGAACATGTTATGCAATGATCAAATAGCCATTCTGTTGGCAAAATGTAAAGCAAAAATGGGAATGTTGTTACGGCACTTCAAAACAAGAAAAGCTGAACACATGATTATGCTTTATAAAACATATGTTCGTAGTCCACTTGAATATTGCAATATGATATGGTACCCACACTATCAAAAGGATATTGCACAAATAGAGAGTGTACAAAGGTCCTTTACAGCTAGAATAGAAGAAGTTAAGGACCTAGACTACTGGGAAAGACTACAATCCTTAAAATTATATAGTCTAGAAAGGAGAAGAGAACGCTACATGATAATTCAGGCATGGAAACAGATAGAAGGAATAACAGAAAATATCATGGAACTAAAAATATCAGAAAGAGCAAGCAGAGGTAGATTAATAGTGCCCAAAACTATACCAGGAAAAATAAGGAAAGCACACAGAACATTAATCCACTACGCACCAGCATCGATAATGCAGCGTCTATTCAATGCGTTGCCAGCTCATCTGAGGAATATATCAGGAGTGAGCGTAGATGTGTTTAAGAATAAGCTCGACAAATATCTAAACTGCATCCCAGACCATCCAAGATTGGAAGATGCAAAATATACCGGAAGATGTACTAGCAACTCTCTGGTAGACATTAGAGGCGCCTCACACTGAGGGACCTGGGGCAACCCGAACGAACTGTAAGGTCTGTAAGGTAAGGTCTCTCTCTCTCTCTCTCTCTCTCTCTCTGTTTTTTGTTATTAATGTCGATTTATAAGAATATTCACTCATAATATTATGTTGTTTGTATCAAAAGCTTTTCATAGACATGTATTTTTTCTCAGAATAATTCTATTACATTATTATGAACATTTAAACACATTAGAGTTTATGCTAAGGATTAATTCAGGAAATATACTATGAAAGAAAATTGTAAAAACAATATCCTTTCACCACAAGAGAGCGAAACTGACAAAGAACCGGGGGCATCTATAAAACCAGAACACAGTTTCCCACACATAATATTTCATGCAAAAGTACAAGAGTCCAAAAGTCAACTGTTAAAAACAGCGCAGTCAAAGTCGAGTAGGAAAGAAAGATTTAAAAACTGGGGGAATCAGGAACTACAAAAATTGAGTTCCCCCTTCGATGAGTTGTTAAAAGGAATTTTGAGTATGCCGAATATTTCCCCGCAGAAGTAAAATGCCAGTATACTGAGAGAGAGAGAGAGAGAGAGAGAGAGAGAGAGAGAGGTGGTGGGGGGGGGGGGGTGTTAGCAATTACACGTGTTGCCCGTAGTCCCTTTGTTACAGTAACTTTATTGTAATCGCCATGAGTGGTCACTTTACATGTTAACAACTTTCCTTCCCGTCCTAAAGTATATGCAACGTGTATACGACAGCTATTCATCTTACAGTATGCTGCATGCATACGACAATATACATCCTAATGTATGCAACATGTATACAATATGTATACCACAGTGTACACGATATGTATACTAACATGTATAATATATATATATATATATATATATATATATAATATATATATATATATATTACATGTTTTACTACATGGTAACTAAATACAGTATACATGTAGTACACACTATACGGCATGTCATGCCCATGCAGTTTTCAATATGTATATGCATTCTGGAGCCTCTATATATTGCATATGATTTCATTTTGTGATAACGAAATTGCATCACATCCGTATACTCATATGATTGGAGTGTAAAATGTATTTGCAAGTTTTCCACCAATACCGCTCTGACAAATGACACAGCCAGGGGGAAATTCGTATTAAATCGTACTTCATGTTTGATTAAAATCCGTGCCCGTACTATATGATTTACGTTTTTATTATATATGGATTTCTATATGTATATAAATTTATATGTTAGCGTGAAAGGGTACAGTTAGCTCTAAAAAGTGTATCCGGATTTGTTTTATGTGTTTATATGATTCTATTTTTTTTTGTCCTCGTAACAGTGCTATCAGTATATAAGGTTAATCCACTCAGTTCTTTAATGATACAATTAGTAACTTTGATCAGGATAAGCGTTCAATCAACGAGTTTTTTTAATCTGGAAGGTATTTGAATTACTCGTCCATATATTGATTAAGACCAATTATTTGCAGAAGCCTTAATGATTACAAGATTTTTTCAGTAGCATGAAGTGTATTATATACTTTAGGGACTAAAATCTCACTTTATTTCAACGATTTCTAATTTGTTTCAGTCTGTCCGCATACGAATACAATCAGTTGAAAAATGCTCATGGTAGCATGACTCTTGAAATTGGAAAAGAACAAATCCACAGATATGGACCTGTGTTTAAAGATAAATCTGTATGGAAAGCTTTCGGAAATCTGTCCGATTCCCCTTTTTCATTCAAATTGAATAGGGGAATCGAACAGTTGCCCGAAAGCTTTCTGTACAAATTTTTCTTTAAATATATGAACATATACATAACTGTGGATTTGTCACTCCTTTATAATCAGTATTACTGTTATATACGGTTTACCGCCTCTCAAACAACGATATCGTTCAAGCACTTTGAGAGAGTGTATCAATTAAGTAGACGGCTATTATTCTCCATGAATTGCATCTTGCAACTAATGTCTATGCAACAGCACACGAGATGCCTTTCCTTGAAGCAAATAACGAGGCCTAATCCATATGGAAGGGGTAATAAGATTGCGTCTGGAACAAAGCAGGAATTTTATTTCCTCATGTTTATGGATTTTCGTACAGAAACTTACGAGGGAGGAGGAGTTTTCTAATTGAATGGTCGAGCGCTGGAGTCTTTTTCCTGCACATATACATATATATATATACATATATATATATATATATATATATATATATATATATATATATATATACACACATCTTAGAGGGAAAAAATGGAGATAAAGGGCTTCTGACTTATCTTAAAAAAGGATTGATTTGTTCAGTTTACTCTAGAAAGGTCGCCATGGAAACCAGCTAATTACTTTACATTACATTTTATTTACAAGTAGTTGAAAAAAAGGCAAGGCATGTAGCCACGTGGGCAGAGCGTTGCATAATGTGATCGCTGTCACAATATGAAAAAACTGGCCAAAATCAACATCTGCTTCAATGCTGAGTTCCAAAATTGATATAAATGAACGGTAAGGAAGCTCTTGCATGCGAGGAGACAGAACACGGACTCAGCAAATCTGGAAAATGGGTTCCAGGTTAACACAATGTAAAATAAAGACTTCTTGCACGATAATCCAGCTACTAGGGCAGTCACTTTTAATAAACACACACTGGGGGAGGAACTCTAGTGTTTCAATGAAACATTCAATGAAGACAATCTTGAAATAGGTCACAGGGGTAAACATGTGCTCGATGGTGACAAAGGAATTTCAGTAGAAGTGATACAAGGGAGATTTAAAAAATGAAAAAGTGAGATTCGTCTTGGAGGAATAGAGCTGGTTGGATTTTGCACTTTCTAGACGTACCTTTGATCCTTAGAGGTTTGAACATGCGTCGTGATGTATGAAGGGGGCTCCAACCAGCTTGGATGACACAAAGGCTGACTTACCAGTCAGACAAGAGGGCACGTCTGTTCCCCAGGAGTAGTTAGCTTGGACTGAGAGAAGGTCAGGGTGCTTCCAAATGATCTGGATTTCACACACAGCCTCCGGCATTGTCTTAAAGATGCAAAAACACGACCAGCAAATTTGGATGGAAAAGAGGTCTTATGCTAGGAATTCCTAAAGCTCACATCGAGGCCTATCTAATCCTGTGACCTGCCTTTATTACCCTAAACTCGAGCCTAAGTTAATGGTTTATTTTCTTCCCCCGCTCCTAACGGAAATTCCTATCTCTGGCCTGCCTTGTGTTTTCCTCCTAAAGTCAGCTGATTAGGAGAAAAATGGCTACTTTTCTAGAAATGGAATAATTTAAATAAATGCTGGGTAGATGAAGGGAGCAATAAACGTAATAGCTCCCCCTGTTAAGAAGGCATTCACTCCCTTTCGGGCGTGAAGGCCTCGGTTAAATAAGTTGATCATCTCGACTACCCAGTTCTCCTGCTCTAACTGAGGTTTTAGAGCAGCGATATGGCTAACTACAATGGCCTACCTACTTATAGGTGGTGATGCTAAATGTACTAACTTACTGAATTAATGTAATCTAGCCTAAGTGAGAACTACTGGTCATCTGTGACGACAGTCTACGATACCCCTATGTAAGGTTACTTTGAAAATTCTACTTGCTACTACCCTAATGCCCTGGTACTAAATTATTAGCCTAACCTACTCATTATAATTAATTAGAGACGCAATCATTCCAGAGTGTGGTACGCACAGCAGAGGTGTATCGACCTGAATTGTTAAAATACATAAGATGAGGTAATGATGCGTGAGGGTGATGAGTGATTAGTAGTGTACCAGGATGGAAATTTAATGAGGTAATTATGATATTTAAGTGAGGGTTAGTATTACCAGTTCTAGGGGTTAGAGGGTTAGGTTACTGGCAGAGATCAGGCTGACTACCTTATCTGGATAGGTGCCAGGATCACTCTGCAAATGAATGTGACACTGTACCTAGGGCACAGGTGCCAAGGAGACCATGTGACTCTTTGGTTAGTGTGCTAATTTGCATCCCTTCTTCTTCTTCTTATTCCTCCAGGGCCTGGCTACACCAGTCCTAGGAGTTGACAGAGGCAGCGACTCTGGGGAAAGGCCAGAAGTGCCATCAGGAGCAGAGGCAGTGGTAGTCCTAGGACTACAGGCGAACACCTACTCGGTATCTGCAGCAACCATCGTAGAGGTGGAACCTACTTTAGGGGAGGCCCCTCATTCGGCTGCTGTGACAGCCGTCGTAAGGGTAAGACTCCAGGCTGACTCCTGGTTGGGCAGCAGTTCCTGGTCGTCCAGAGGAGGTGTAAAGGTGAGGTCTGTCGGAGGTTCATCCTCGGCCAACAGAGGTGAGGTCAAAGAAGACTCGTGGACTGGATCTGGGCAATGGGCTGCGAGGAGCTCCAAGCCTTTTGAAGGATCTCCTGTTTAGGTTAGGCGCCGGCGCTAGCTCAGAGCCAGGCACAGAGGTCCAGGATTGTGGTGGGTCCACGCCCAGGCTGGACGGAGCTTGACACTGCTCAGTGCTGCCAAGTGGCACTGGCAGAGAGTAGACGTCAGGCATACCTGGGACGGGTACCGGAAGTGCAATACCTCTCAGCGTGCCCGTGGTGATGGGAGGCAATGGCTCCTGTCTCTTGTGGAAGGCTAAGCCTTGTGGGAGAATGGACAGTGTCCTCTGCTGGTAGCTTGCTAGGGCACCTAGGCTAATTCATGGAGTGCCCTATTACGTTGGTGGCCGTACTTCCGGGAGGAAGTAGGTCTTGGATGGCTCCTTGATTTGGAGTGATTGGCTGTGGGGTTAGGACCCCTAGGTTTTTGGAAATGAGAGGAGGACTTCATGTCTTGCCCTAGGAGGAGGTCGTAACCTCCTGGAATGTAGCTTACTACTGCAAGAATGCATACTTTGGAGAAGTGAGGTCAGGTGACCCTCAATTGGACTGTTGGAAAGATCAACTTAATGTGGTTGATACCTTCAATGGTAATAAGTTGACATCTGTCAACGTTAGCCTCTTGGGGTATTCGATCTTCCCTTATCAGGAAGATTTGAGCTCCAGAGTCGTCAAAGGCTTTGACGTGGCTTGGCGGATAATGGCTTTGGAGGGGTGCGATGGTTATAGGGCACTTAGCTGGGGGTCCTAGTGAAGATGAATTGGTAACTGCCATTACGATGGCGGGAATATTGTGATTTGCGCACCCTCCGTAGTTGGCAGACATGTGACCCTTGCGGCCACAGTCCTGGCAGAACTTGTTCAAGATTTTCTTCCATGGCACTGGATAATAAGGCTGAGATGGCACCACAGGTTGTAGTGTGCTCTGACACAGGTGAAGAGTCCTCTCTTTCAGGGATTTGATGTGGGGAGGTTAAGGAATCCTCCTTTGAATTATCCTCAGGAACAAGTCCGGGGTTAACTGGTTGGCTCACTTCCGAAATGGAGGAGGCAGGTGGTGAAATGAAATGGTAAGAGGCTGGTAGGGCAGCAGGATGGTGAGGCACAGTGGGTGTATGGCTGGAAGCTTGCTGAGTGATTTCTTCATCTATGAGAGCTAGCTCATGTTGTCTCTCTTCTTCACTTGCCTTCCTTTCTGCTTCTTTCTCTTTTCTCTCTGCTTCTCTGGCTTTTCTCTGGTTTTCTCTTTCTTCATCTTCTTATTGGTGCGCAGCATCCTGCTGCACCTTCACCCACTGGCCGAGGGCTGGTCCGGTGTAACCGGCCTCCTTGCCCAGAGTCATGAGGGTTCGGAGCCTCTCTAGCTCTATGGCAAAGATGTCGTGGGAAGCAGAGTAAGACATTTCCCTTAGGCTATACAGTAGAGGCTCAGATAAATTTGAAAATGATGGCCAGGAATAGTACTGGATGGAATGGGAGTGCCTACTTGAACGTGGCACTCACCTAGAAATGGGTTCTGCAATGTGGTAATGTGTCTGAGAAGACTGGGTGTTCTGTGGCACTTGGGAAGTGTCCCGTAAAGGGGCGGCACTTCTTGAATGGCACCTTGGAGGTGATAAAATACAATGGAGTTTGCTGTGTAAGTCACACTTAAGGGCGTTCCTAACTTGGGGATACGCTGGAAAGGGGCAACCTGTAGGTCCAATACAGGTGCAAGGCACTTATGGAGGCGTTCCTTGGCAGCACTATTAAAGTGCTGATGTAGCAGCACTTATGGAGGCGTTCCTTGGTTGGGTGATCCGGGATAGCGGATACACTAATGAAATGGGCGTTCCATAATACAGATATGCAGGTAAATAGCTACCTGTATGTCTGTACAGGTGCAGCGGCACTTATGGAGGCGTTCCTCGGACAGCACTTAGCGCTGGTATTGTGGCACTTATGGAGGTGTTCCTTTGTTGATTGTTCTGAAGGAGCACTGATCCTTGTACGTGGAAACACTAATGAAATAGGCTTTCCATAATGGCGGATACACAGTTGAATGGCTACCTGTAAGTCCTGTACAGGTGCATGGCACTTATGGAGGCGTTCCTTGGACAGCACTAGTAGAGTGCTGGAAATGGGCGTTCCGTAATGGCGGATACACGAGTAAATGGCTACCTGTACGGCCTGTACAGGTGCAATGGCACTTATGAAGGCGTTCCTTGGACAGCACTGGTTGCATGCTGGTATTGCGGCACTTATGGAGGCGTTCCTTGGTTGCACTGGTAGCGTGCTGGTGTGTCCCTTCGGACGACACTAAATGCAGTATACTCAAATATACTGAAATGAAATGGCACTCTGTTCGTGGCAGAGTGTAATGGTGGAGGAGAGAAAGTAAAAGGTGGGAGTACTTCAACAGCCAGTCGATGGACAGTGTCATGGATTAGTGGTACTGTAAAATGGTAGGGCCTGTGGTGCATTGGTGGTGGCCAGTCCTAGACTGGTAGGCCACCTTTTATGGAAGTAAGGTGGTTGCGTTGGCACACTGTGTAGTTTGTGCTTGCGGTATACGCAAGTCTTTTGTGATAAAAAATGGAAAGGACCACTAAGGCAACGACAGGTAATGGTAATTTGGAAATGCTCAGTCCTTGGCTGAAATACTCGGTAAATATAATAAATGCTTGCAATACTGCAATGGACACAGGCGCGTACGTATCACGCTCAGTGTAAGTGAAAGACACAGAGACTAAAATAATGTTAATGTTGCATGCGTAAGTAATAGACGTAGTACTCTCTCTCTCTCTCTCTCTCTCTCTCTCTCTCTCTCTCTCTCTCTCTCTCTCAGAGAGCGTAAAAATGATATATGACGAACTCCCTTGCATGTAATTGCCTTGTATTTTCCTCCTAAAGTCGGCTGATTAGGAGAAAAATGACTGCTCTTCTAGAAAGGGAATAATTTAAACAAATGCTGGGTAGACGAGGGGGGCAATAAACGTAATAACATATATATGTATGTATACGTATATATTTAATATATATATATATATAATAAATATATTATATATTATGGATATCATACATAATCATACATATTATATGTTATATATATATAAATATAATAGTATATATATATTATATACTATATATATATATAGTATATACAGATTAAACACACATGTCCTTTGTACTTGAAAATCTCTCTGCATTACCAAAGCTTTACAAGTTCCAATAAATTAATTAGAAACTGACCCCGATAAAGGTTTCATGAGAAGCAATTAATTACTTGCGTAAGTCTGAATCTATGTTTATCACACTGAATCTCTCTCTCTCTCTCTACTCTCTCTCTCTTCTCTCTCCACCTGGGAACTGGAGTCACAAATGAACGCTCACCTTGAAACCAGGAATATCGGGATTATATGGTATTTGTAGAAGGTAATCAACGCTGAGAATGTGTTTGGAAGGGAATGGAAATTGTGCAAAGGGAACAGGTTTAGGGGAAGGAGAGGAGAGAGAGAGAGAGATTCTACAGGGTCTTCGTATTTCTACCTATAATGATCATATACAGAATATGTTCCAAATATTATCACTGGCAACTATTTATTTCTTTTTGAGATAGCTATTAGCATCATACATGTCTCCTTACAGCTATGCCTTCAACAGTTTTATTATAATAAAACTGTGCGTACTCATACGTCTATCGTGAATTATTATTTTCGTATATTGTATAAGAATTAAGTCTTAAATTACACCGAAAGCAATATTCAAGAATAATATCGAATTCATGCCCTACATCAATTTTCTATTCTATTCCATCGAAATATTTTTCTAAAGATTCACGGCAGATGTTCATTGTCGCTTTAGAGTCTTATCCCTTACTTCATTTATTCCCTAATATTTCCTTGTCTTTTTCCTCAATACCCTGATTTCATTTCCATGATCACTCTCTGTCTTTTTTATTAATAGTTTTTTCACTTTGTAGTGAAGTGTGAAGTAATCTATCTTATCCCTTCACGTTGCATTTCCTTCTATTTTGAAGTGATGATTTTAGAGTATTTTCTGTCATCACAATTAAAAAAATAATATTCTTGTCTCTCTTCGCACCAACTTTTCCTGTTGGGTAAAATAAGAATCATTTCAGCCTGAGCTGAAACCTTCGTTGCTTGAAAAAGATCTCTAGCATTAATCGTCCTTACAATCA
>NC_061098.1:25987262-26017262 GCF_015104395.2 Macrobrachium nipponense | reverse complement strand
AACTCTAAAAATTATTAGTAAGTCCTGTATAGGTCCGTTTTCTGTAGACTGACGTGGCAAATTCTGAGTTACTTCTAGTGATTCTCAAATCTAAATAAGGTAAAGTACATTATTTTTCAACCATTACTGTAAACTTAATATTCGGGTGAGCGTTATTAATAAATTCTAAAAATGAGGAACATTGCCAAGGATGCTGGAATAAAGCGAAGGTATCATCAACGTATCTACGGTAAAAAGAGGGTCTAAAATTAGAACTACAACCATTTAAAAATTTCGACTCCAAGTCTGACATAAAAAAGTTAGCAAAGATAGGGCCTAAAGAAGACCCCATGGCGACTCCATCGACCTGCGAATAGAGCCGATTGTTAAAAATGAACATAGAATCTTGCACAGCAAGATCAAGTAAAACCATGAAAAATAGTATCATCATTGGAAAAAAAAATTTTAAATAATGCTAATGATTTCATTTAGTGGAACATTAGTGAAAAGAGATTCCACATCAAAACTAACCATAAAATAGTCTCTATCCTGTCTAGAAATTAATTGTTGAAATTCATATCCATTTTTCAAGGAAAATTCACCGGGCTACTTTTAAATAATTACTTGATCTTGCTGTGCAAGATTCTATGTTCATTTTTAAAATTCGGCTCTAATCTGAGGTTCAGGTAAAATATACATACATATATATAGTATACATACATATATATATATATATCTATATATATAATATATAATATATATATATATATATATATATACGTATATATACATACATATATATATATATCATATATATATATATATATATATATATATATATATATATATATATATTGGAAATGGAATCAACAGAAAATAGCCTCAAAATAAGGGAAGCAAGATAAATGAGACGTAGAACGTGTGTGTGTGTGTGTGTGTGTGTGAGAGAGGGAGAGAGAGGGGGCGGGGGGAAGGTGCTACTACTAATAAACTTTGGAACTCTCATTAGGCGAAAACAATTTGTTTAAATGTTTACTATTCATCGCCCTAATTAGTTCCGTAATCAATCTTGCTGGAGCAACGTAAGGAAAACAAATGATCTATATTTATGGGTTTCCATTTACTTTTCTATGTTGCTTAGAGAGAGAGAGAGAGAAAACCATTAGTTTGCATCCAACAATTCTTCCCACCGTTCATTGTTGCTTATAAAGCTCAATTAATACAAGGTAAAAAAAATAAATATCAATGGATTGAATACGAAGAAATGATACACTATATTCAGCACAGAAAATTGATTTCAATATTTTTCACTTTTCCGAGTTTTTTTTTTTTTTTTTTTTTTTTTTGACATCATTTCCTCAACGTTTTCGGTAGATTTGAGTGCAATATGTAACTATTTTCTAAGATCATATGTTTAACCTTGAATCATTTTTATTGTAACTTGAGACCGTTTTTGTAGTGTATTGGAAGATAGACTTTTACTAGATATGGTTCTTCATAAAACGAAGTCGATAACTCTCCCTGAGTAGTCTTGGAAGTATTTCTTGTGCAAATTTGAGTGAGTACAGTATCCAAACGTGATAGCACTGATTCTGTTACTTATATATGTGTGTGTGTATATATATATATTATATACATATATATATACATATATATATATTTTACATATATATGTGTGTACGTATATATATTTATATATATATATATATATATATCTATATATATATATATATATAGATATATGTGTGTGTGTGTATGTATGTATACAACAGAATTGCTGTTATCACGTCTCGATGCTGTGCATACTCAAATTTGAAAAGAAAAAAATAAATATATGACATAACACTGGTCAGGAAACGTTTATATTTTTGTATTGGGTCAGTTTCATCTGTCAGAACTGACGTTTATTTTTATTCGTTTGCTTTTTGATGATTAAAATAATTTCAGGTTGAAATTGCATGGAACTAACATAACACAATCCAGTCAGGATTTGCATTAAACTCCTTATTATTTGGATGAGAACACTTTTAATATGTGGTTTTAATTGTAAGGATACATTTCTATATCACATACACACGCACATACTCACTCCACAACGCATATATATATATAATATATATATCTATATAATATATTAATATATATATATAATAGATATATATATATATATATATATTATGACGGAACGTCACAATTATTTGTAAAAAATAAAAACTCTGTAAATAATTTTGTGTAACTGAAATTATTGGGTGTTTAATGTTCAACGCCATCTATTATCAGTTATGTTAACTATTCTACATTATCCTTGGGTTTCTTTCCTGTAACTTAGTCATACGATTATTTTGCATCCTAGCCTTCGTTTACACTTGTGTAATTTGTATTTTTCGTTAGAGAACTATTCAGTGCAGTGTTGAAAAACATCTTTTTATTTTTTTTGCTTACCAGAGTTATGTTTTTTTGTGATATTACGTGTGAAAGTAATTATATTGGAATTTAAGTTTATTTATTTAAGTATTAAATTAACAATTATATTACTGTTTAATTAAGATCTTGCTGGATTGGAGAGGTAATTAAAAGTGGTTAAAATAGAGGGGGTTTAAAATAGAGGTGAAAATAAACAATAAGTGAAGCAAACAAAAATAATAATATTTTTGTTGGTGGTGATATTTTAAATTTATGAGGGATAAATGAGTGATTACAGACCAGCAACATCCCCACACCTAGCCACCAGGTAAGATTCACTCAAGTCCCGTCATAAAATATATATATATATATATATATATATATATATATATATATATATATATCTATATATATATATATATATTATATATATATATATACATGTGTCTGCAATGCTGAAGAGTATTCTTACAATTAAAAGTCATTATAAATCTTTGTTCAAGTCATCATGAGTTTAATGCTGTTTTTCATTTGTCTCTGTACAGTTAGTTCCATGCTAGGATGTTGATATCCATGAAATCCAAACCTGAATTATTGTAATAAATCGAAAAGCAATATGTAAAAAATAAAACGTCAAAGCCGAACTGTCCCGACACAATTTTTTTCCATTGCAATAAACGAAATCAAATGGAAATATAAATCTTTTTTGTATGATGCAAAACATTAATAAATGGCCATATCCCTGATATATAGTTTATTGCTATTTATGATAGCCGTTGCGTAATTGGGCATATAACTTTAATGTTTGATGGTATGTGTACACAATATGCATATATCTCAAAATTCATTTCATTTATCATTAGAGAAATGGGTTTCATTTATAGACGCTCGCCAGGTAAATAAGTTCCACCTTTTTTTATATATTTATATTTATTCACATTTAGGAGGGTGAATATAAAAAGGTTGATATCATTTTAATTCAGCGTATGACAATTTATGAATAAATTATTCATATAATTAATAAGTCTCCTAATCTCCAACAGTTTTACTTCAAATACAAATTACACTTGTAATTTGTATTTTTCGTTAGAGAACTATTCAGTGCAGTGTTGAAAACATCTTTTTCTTTTGCTTACCAGAGTTAGTGTTTTTGTGATATTACGTGTGAAAGTAATTATATTGGAATTTAAGTTTATTTATTTAAGTATTAAATTAACAATTATCTTTACTGTTTAATTAAGATCTTGCTGGATTGGAGAGGTAATTAAAAGTGGTTAAAATAGAGGGGGTTTAAAATAGAGGTGAAAATAAACAATAAGTGAAGCAAACAAAAATAATAATATTTTTGTATCGTGTATACCTAGTAAACTTTTCTTTTAATTGTTAAAATATGATATTCATTGTATGTTATTACTTTATTCCACTAGATATAAATGGAAGGAAAAATCTCACAACAATCAAGCGGCCCTTTTAAAAAGAATCAAGTATTAAAGAACGTACTTAGTGAAAGTTTCAACATTTCTGGGAACACTGGAAGATGAATCGTGCAGTCTGTCTGCATCTGAAATTTCACTCATGAATATAAAGTAATGAAATGAGTTGTAATGCTTTACCAAAGCTGTGTGATTTGATAGAGTTCCCGGAGACTAACTTACAACTTCGCTTTGTCGTCTGAGATGAATGCAGAACCGCCTAATAAAGGCTTGTCAAGTTATGCTGGTTGCAGTGTCCAAGAATTTCCCAAGTTAGTTGCCTGCTGCTAATGAACACACACAATGAGCCGGAATTATGAGAGACGGCTATTTCCATTTCCATCAAGGACGTAGAGAGAGAGAGAGAGAGAGAGAGAGAGAGAGAGAGAGAGAGAGTTGCAGGATACATTTCTGAAGTAAAATTTTTTGTAAAGCAGGATGGTCACTGGAACAGTAAAATTAATGACATTTTCTTATGTGTGTCATGTCTGCGTGTGTTTGAGAGAGAGAGAGAGAGAGAGAGAGAGAGAGAGAGAGGCAGTATTAATCTTTTATGTCAAATGGCCACTGGGACACTAAGCTTAATGCCATTTTCTATCTATATTGCAAGAAACAATACAGAGAATAAAAACTCATAATTGATATTCAGAAAGAAAACAGAGTGGTCATTTCTCCCCATTATAGAATTAATATTTTTGGTCATGAAATACGGCATATCAAAATATCCTGAGCGTTAAGTTGGAATGACAACAGTTTGCAATTTCCTCAGTGTGATGGCTGTCTTTGGAATACTCATTTTGCGTTACCTTCCATTAGATTCATCAGTAGTTTATTGGTTTTATTTGTTGTATTAAGTTCTTAAAAACCGTCCATTTACAACCTGTAAGTCCAGAAAACTTTCGTATATATGATCTTGTCTTTTCTGATGGGATCTCTTTGATGGGTGAGTTCTTTGCACTAGAATGTCATCTAAACTACAGTAGTCTTCTGTATATTATGGTATCAAATCTCTTGATCATATCACGCATTGTTTCAATGAAAGCACCACGCTTTAACAATTCAGAGAATTCCTTTATTAATGTAAAAACACCCGGTTACTGTAAGTACTACAGGGCTCTTGACACCGTTCTGTATTTTTTTTTAACGATTCAGCAATTTCAGTTTCTAATACATCAAGCTGCTGTAGTTTCCTATTTGTTCATTGTCACCTGGTCTTTAATTGTTCACCTTTCATGTGGCTTTTTACGTACATATTTGTCGCATGCTGTTAGGTGACTTATTGCTGATAATAATATATATATATATATAATATATATATATATATATAAATATATATATATATATATATAGAGTATATCATATATATTATATATATATATATTAGTATATATATATATATCCATATCTCTATATATATATATATATATATATATATATATATTTATATATCTATATATATGGATATATATATAATATAGTATATATATATATATCCATATATATATATATATCATATATATATATATATATGAATATATATATATATATTATTTATATATATATATATATATATATATATATATATAATATAAAGTAATAAGTAATATATATATAAAAGGTATAAGCCTCGTGGCTTATACCTTTATTTATAGATTTATCACGTTCCAAACTTTCGTGATTCAGTTATACAATATATATTTACATATATATATATATATATATATATATATATATATACATATATATATATATATATGTATATATATAAAATACATACATACAATCCTATATATATAATATGTGTATATATAAAATACATACATACACACACACACCACACACATATATATATATATATATATATATATATATATATATATATATATATATATATATATATATATATGTGTGTGTGTGTGTGTATTGTATGTATTTTATATATACATATATATATATATATATATATATTATATATTATATGTATGTATGTATTTTATATATATACCTATATATATTATATCTAATATATATATATAATATATATATATATATGTAATGATAAGTATATTAATTCCATGATAAAAAGAAATGTAATACATTCCTTAGAGTAAAAGCATAACTCCGAATCAGGTCACAGGTCGACGAAGAAAGAATTGCCTAAAAATAATATTCACAGGATGCTCACGAAGGCTAGATATGCAAAATAACAAACATACAAATGAAAACTTCCTCCTGTTCTGGGAACCTACTTTTGCTCCCACGAGAACTATGATGAATAAGCTCAACCTAAAAGGAGGTGTTCGTTCCTGCACAGTTATCTTTTGTTAGGTTTGTAACCTGTTGCATTGTACATAACTGTGTAAGACTTGACTTCTTCTTCGTCATTCAACTATCTCGGATATATTAACACTCTTCTGAAAAGTCTAATTCTCAAGACGTAAACTGCTCAGATAATATACCTTTTTATTTTGGTTAACTTCCGTGTTTCCCCGACATCCTTCTAATGTACCAAGATGAAGAAAGAAAATTAAAGAGTATATCCTTCCTGCCTTCAGAGAGAGAGAGAGAGAGAGAGAGAGAGAGAGAGAGAGAGAGAGAATGGGATGAGGAGAGAGAGCGGGAGATTGTCAACATCTCCCAACACACTGCTGTTTGCATTCGCAAACCATTCAAGTACAATTTGAGGACTGTGTACGGACACTTTAACTCGCAAGTGAGTCCAGTCCTTTTACAATGGTGGGCAGCGGTTACCTTTTACATATAATGGAAACTTCCTGCGATGTCGAAACGGAAGCAACTTAATACAGCCACTCAAGACTACATCATACAACAGCCAGCGGCATTGCCTTGCCATGAGAGCTCAAAGTATCCTACAACGACTTCGATGGAGTGAATTCAGCTACATTACCAAATATATTAGCCATTACATTTTATCAATTGGCTCTTCGTACGTTATCAAAAAAATTTCCAATAAAGAAAACCAAACGCCCAACATAGACTTCCACGAAGGATCATCAACATAACACCGGAGTGGGAAGAATCTGTTCTACAAACAACCACATCCAACGAATCCCAAAACTGTGTCAGCCGAGATACTAAGGACACCCAACACCGATCAGATGATGTCACTCATCAACAGTGAGGCAGCACCAAATAACGCAGCTAAGTAGACCTGATTTATTAATTCGTTGTGTAGGCAAGATTTCATCACGTCATAATCACAGGTCGACAAATCGTTGTTCCTGGGTGAGTTAGGCGACATTGCTAATAATCTTACTTTCTTGTAGAAATTTATCTTTGTAATTTTTGCTAACACTTTCTTGCAGGATTTTATCTTTGTCATTTACGCCAACCCTTCTTTTTCGGAGGTATTACTGAAATATTTTACTATATCCTATGTGCCTTACATTATCATCTTTTATTGTGAAACCATACTATTTCTGTTCCTCATTGTATTTTACATAGCATATGCGTTTAGGTAGGGGACGTGTTTATTCTTATAGATACTTTGATAGGGTTGCTAATATGTATAGTGATCGTAAGAAAACTAGCTATAAAATGGCTACAGCTGTTTCCTCGGGGCAACTGCACCGGCTTCATCCAGTAATACTGTAGTAACTTTAGTTAATGCGAGAACCACCATCGTTCTTTTCTAAGGGCACATTAATGGCTTCTTAACTCAGGGGGTAGAATCCTGGATCTCAGCAGTAGATGCTCATTTGAAAGCAAAATGTATATCACTGCCTTCCCTACAGCTTAAGGAAGCTAAAAGCTTCATTAACATTGCTAAAGGGGATGCTGGGTCATACCTTAGGGGAGTTTATCTTTCAAGAAGCAAAAACATAGGAGGAAATCAAAGTTAAGCTACGCTCAGTATATGGCAGTGAAGAAGTGCTGGATGAAGTGTTAGCTTTGGTAATATATACAAAATTGTCTCCATGACTAATCTTAGCTTCATTGGCCAGGCGGCACTCATTGCAGACCGTCTGAATGAATACATGGATCAATTTAATCAGTCAAGTTGGGTCAGTGGTAAGAAAATAACTGCAAAAGACTTTGTCAGGCTCATTTATTTAACTTTCATATCAGCCATGTTGCCAGAAGCCTTGTTACGGTGTTTTGTTGAAAGACTAACGCCCGACAGTACAGAATTGGACATATACAAACAAGTTAAGAAACGTATGTCTAAATGCACAGATTTAGACCCATCTCTTGTCCAAGCTTTCTCAAAGAATGAAAATAAACCACAGCAGGTAAACGTAGTTAGCAGTAACGCAGTCGGGATAACTTGTTTTTACTGTAAGAGAACAGGGCATATGATGAATGATTGCCGCACACGTTTTTGCTCCATTCACAATACCACAAGTCATGCAAACGCTCGTTGTAATGCGCGCAACCATTTGCAGGGTAATGCTAAAAATACACAGAACATAGCAAATGATAATAAGAAGAAACATCCAGACAATTACAAAAAGAAATCAACTCTAGGTAATGCAGGGCAGAATCAGAAACAAGCAAATCGGTCTTCCAGGAACTCGGTTCCTAATCCGTCTACCCAAAACAATCAAAGTCAGTGAAATTTTCCGAGTGTCCAAAGCAAATCAAGTACCTCGTAAATAACTCCCGGGCCGGGGGGGGGGGGGGGGGGGGGGGGGGGGCGAGAATGATGTTGGGTTGTCCATATCATCATCTTTTGAATCGAATAATAAATTTAATCATATAGAAGACCTGTGGGAAACACAGAATTTTCCTACGAACCACATGACCACATCCAAAAAGTCAGTACAAGATCCCGTAGATTTTCATAGAATCCATGCTATCATTAGTACTGATGAATTTTCTAGCTCCTGCAAAGAATGGCGTGTTTATCAAAGGGAAATTCTACAAATCTTCAAACACATTAAAATCTATTTTGGACAAAAAGGAGACAAACAATCTAACAGTAATGTACATTGAAGAACCAATTACCTGTCTCATGAACCATGATATTATCCAAGTCACCCAACATAATTCTTGTAAACCCGTACTGGCAACCTACGTACAATCTCTCGAACCAAATACACCCTCATATCTCTCAGTGCGCGTTAGAAAATCTTTGCCAGGATCAGAAATCTTCATCCTTCCAGACACTCTGAAAATTAACGGACTTTCTATAACACGAGCATTGTACATTGTTGACTCTCAGTATCAAGTCAATATTGAAGTCTGTAACCTCTTTAATACCAATTTAGTAATCAAACAAAATCAGCATATCTTAGATATCAAATGTATAAATACCACATTCTTACCATCGCTGAAATTAATCCCGCTCAACCCACTGTCGATGAGGCCCTCTTACAATCAATCAAAAGCAAAATCGATGCAGCTATCCAAGATAAGGGAATCAGACAGAAATTTTTCTATCTTTTGTCTAAATATCACGATGTCTTTTCCAAGCGAGGGATCTCTAGGAAAAGCAGATCTCTTTGAATAAAGAATAAAGTTATTTACGTACCCTTGTACCATCTCCCTATGAAATTTCAGAACGAAATCAATGAAAAAGTAGATAAAATGCTAGCAGAAGGGGTTATTAGAAAGTCAGACAGTCCTTATAACTTTCCTTTAATTGTTGTGCCCAAAAAAGATCGGACTTGGCGAATTTGCGTAGATTTCCATTGCTTAAACGAGAAAACGATTCCTGATCATTTTCCAGTACCATGTACCGACGATATCTTATCCCTGTTAGGTCAGAATCAGTTCTTTACTTCGTTGGATTTACTCAAAGGCTTTCACCAGATACCCTTAGAAAAAGGAAGCACACCTTACATTGCCTTTAGCACATCCAGAGGCTATGAATTTTTGCTTATGCCTTTTGGCTTACGTTGCGCCCGATCACATTTACCAGAATGATTAATATATTGTTTGGTGACTTGCTAAGTGAAATTCTTCATGCCTATATGGACGATCTTGTAATTCTCTCTATTACCTTAGAAGAGCACTTGCATAAACTTGAACTGGTTCTCCAGAGATTAAGGCAACATAATTTAAGAGTATAAATTTCCAAGTGCAAGTGCTTCAAGACTGTACTAGTCTATTTAGGCTTAACGGTATCTTGTCAAGGTCTTAAAGTGGTCCACAATAAGGTGTCGGCTATCTGTAACTTTCTGGTACCTATTAACGTTAAAGACGTACAAAAATTTCTAGGGTGTTCGGGTTATTATAGGCGCTTTGTGGGCAACTACTTACTGATCACAGCTCCTTTAACTGACCTTACGAAGATAGGTGCAGATTTTATATGGTCTGAAATGTACCAACAGGCATTCGATACCTTGAAAGAGAAATTGTGCTGCTTACCTATCTTAAAATTTCCTGATTTCAGTAAGGAATTCTTTATCGCAATTGATGCCTCATATCAGTGGGTAGGAGGGGTACTACTTAAACAATATGACAAACAGCTTTTCCCAATAGCTTTTTATTCATGTAAACTGAAGCCTTCTGAAAGTAAATACGCAGTAATAGACAAGGAAGGGCAAGCTATCGTTAAATCATTAGTACATTTCAAATTCATAATCTATGGTTATCCTGTTAAGGTCCTTATTGACCATAAGCCCCTCACCAACTTCTTCAAAGGCTTTAATCACCACCTCAAAAGAACTCGGTGGCATATGCTCATTCAGGACTTTGGCGCGAAGTTAGGATATTTACCTGGGAAGGCAAATATCATCGCTGCGCATTATCCCGCAACCCCACACCAACATGCTCAGAACCATTAGCTGAATTAGAAGATATTGAAACACCCATACACACTGTTAAAAAATCGTTTGAACAAGAAAATTCAATAATCCAAACAATCGCGAATGTTGAAGACATGGGTTGGAGTGTTGAACTGGCACAGACTGAACAAAGGAAAGACCCTCAGTCAAGTAAAATAATTGATGATTTGAACGGAAATCCCAAAGAAAAAGACTACTTAAAATATTCGCAACAGAATTATATAATCAAGGATAATATGCTGTGTAGATCCATGACGAGGAAAACCCGAAGTATACTGCAGGCGACTAACGACCAGGTAGTAGTACCAATCTCTCTTATACCGACTGTCCTGAATTAGTTGCATGCCAATCACCTACATGGTCATCCTGGGTTCTCTATCATGTCACAAAAAGCTAAGTCACTAGTCTACTGGTCTACGATGATTACAGATATAAAGAAACATATAAACAATTGTCACACTTGCCACAAAAACAAAGGGCACACTAAGACACCTGTCAGCCTTGGAGCCTACCCCCTGCCAAACAAACCTTTTGAATGAGTACACTTAGACTTATTAAGAGGGTTTTACGAGTCTGACAGAGGGAATCGGCACCTCTTAGTGTTAATCGATGCCTTGACCAGATACACAGAATTAATACCTTTGAAAAACAAAACTGCGATTGAATGCGCAAGAAAGTTTTATGAATGTTATATTTGTAAACACAGAATTCCACACGCGATAATCTCCAACTCTGGTGGAGAATTCAATAATCACTTTCTTAACTCCTTGTGCGAATTCCTAGGCATAAAGAAAATCAGTACCATGATTTATCACCCTGAATCGAACGGGTTAGTATAACGGGTGAAAAGTAAAGTGTTAAATATCCTACGGGTCACACTCGGGGATATGGACCCCAACTGGGATATCGCTATCCCTGCAGTCTTAAGCACTCTTAACCACAGATACGACACTTCTATCAAAATTCGCCACATGAAGCACGATACAGCATACCCGCTAGGACCCCTTTCACAATCTTACACCCACAAACAATTAATCCAATCCTTTAAAGGATATCATGAATGCTAGTGTAAGCAGGTTCAATATACTTCGTAAGAATCTTGAAGAAGCTCAAATAATCATGAAAAATAATCACGATAAAACTGCCAAACAAACAAAACCATATGCAGTAGGTGATCTATCTATATACAAATATACGTACATAAGGGTCTGAACTTTAAACTAACGCCTAAATTCGAAAGACCATTTATCATCCTCGAACTGCTAACGGCAAATAGGCTGAAAGTTCAGAGCGTAGATAAACCTACTGATATCCGGACCGTTCTTATACCATATATATATATATATATATTTATATATATATATATATATATATATATATATATATATATATATATATATGTATGTATATTTATATAAAACTTATATGATAACCTTGCATATACAAAACTTGTGTGAAAATATATATCTCATTATAAAACTTTTTTTCTGTATACCATTTTATTCCATGTGATGTTTAATTTTAAACATGACTAATTACATATAAATGGTTACTTGAAGGTTCCAACATGCAGCTTGTCTTGTTTTTATTGGCACTGATTTTTCAGGCATTTTTCTCGTGTGGGACTGGTTCCAAAACAAAAAATATTCAGTTTAATCATGGCTCAATCATTGAAAGAAAGAGCTCTTCCTTACATCAAGTAACATTATACTAGAAATTGATATGCAAGCTATTATCTTGATAGAAGACGATGTCATCAATTTGAAATCCAATTTATCTCGATTTGCTGAGTCACTGAATCAACTGCACAGAACCTGCTTTCCCTCAAGCAACGAACACCCACTTGCTCATACCTTGGGTATTGCTGAGTTAATGTCCTTTGATATGCAGAATAAGACGGCTGAAACAGAATGCTTAGCAAGCAACCTCCTTATGTGGACCGTTCCCCACACCAGTGTAGAAAGACGTAACCCCTTTGCTGCACTTAGTCGATTCGGTTCTGTGGTAGGCTTAGGTTTAAGTATCTCTAATCGTCTTAAAATTAACGTTCGGAATAAGAGAATTGAAATATATTACACCACGAACATGAATTAATTTTTTCTGAACTTCGTAAACAACTAGAACCAATTAGCAAGCTTATGGCATTAGTGAATGAACATTCCAGTAACTTAAATCATATCCAAGACGTGCAATCTTTGCTCACAACTTTAGCATTTTACAATACGAAGATGGATCATATATATACTAAGATTTCTCATTTCATTGAAAAATCCAAAGATTATGTGGAAGCAATAACCCTTGCAACCAAAGGAGTCTTCTCGCCGCACTTGTTACCTATCAAAGACTCAACATTAACCATAGAGAATGCGCGGGACAAACTCGGTTATACTCCTTTGTTAGAAGCACATAAGATTGAGTTTATTATAGCCTAATCTCACTTAGCATAGAACATTATAGAATCATGATTAATATCCCTTTTGATCCTTCTGATGCATGGGAATCCTATAAAGTAGCTCCATTTCCTACTTACATGTCAAATAGCTCATTACCAGTAATACCGAATCTGTCTGGCTACGTATTAATTTCCCCTAACAAGGAAACTTTTGCAGTCGTCAGAGACCTAGAATCATTTGCTAATTGTTACACAGCCGTGGATAAAAAGGTTTGCACGGCTGATTCCTTTGAATTCCGGAATAGTTCTGAGGATTCATGTGAGTTAGACCTAGCACTCAATGGAACTTTGCCCCAAGACACGAGAACACTGCTTGGATCACCTTGTATCCTTATGACAAGTATAAGTTCGCTCACAGGCTGAACAACGGAACCTGGCTGAGATTCTCACTAGGGAAATTCCGGGTCTCCTGCCCAGATGGATCAGCGACAAAATCTCATCTCTTCATTGCTGCCGACGGCTGCAGTGGAGCAACGGCTAACTACACCGTCCACGGGATAAGCACAATCATCCGGGAGAAGTCCTATTTCGCTAATATGACATGGGACACCACCCACATCAGTGAACTTCCCCTACCCTATAACTCCAACATAACCAAGCAGCTGAGGCATTTAGCTACTATGGATCCGGTTCACCCCGCTTACACACCTAATGAGGACCTTCGATAATACGCACTTGTTGACCGTGGCGATAATAATTGTCATGAATGTATTCGCTTGGCGCAGGATAAGGAACACACAGAAAGCCCACAAACAGAACATCAGAACTCGCTAAGACAATCTTCCCTATGTCCTGAAGCCCTGGGACATCCGCGTTGTATGAATTTGGCCACTTCATATAGCTGCTGATTTGTTTTGGAACTGTGAAGTGTGTGAAAAGTGGATCAGAATTATGGTTATCTTGTAAGGTAGAGAGGCTCATTAACATGCATTCCATGTATTATTCTATCAGAATGATAACCTAATAGTGCGCACTTACCTGAATCATATATAATTTGAACAATGAATCAATATAACTGTGCATTTACACGTACCAGGAATATATATCAAAGTGCACATGTAACTCTAATCACATTTGTCTTTAATCAAAACATATATAGGCCTTATATTTATCTCTCACAAGGTACCATTAATTTTAGTTCTTATAAACTCATGCTAATACATATAATTTTTGCGTGTCATGTAACTACCAGAAATGCATTAGTATTTCTAATTGATTAATTACCATCATGACTCGCATTTAAATAAGTATATCAATATAGCATATTTATATATAACCTTTTGGATTTAAACCCACTTAAGTAGGATTATATATATATATATATATATATATATCTATATATATATATATATATATCTATATATATATATATCCCTACATTTTTTCTTAGCATATGTATCATTAGTAGTTACCTTATAACCATGCTTTATCATTATTATTGATTGCATTATCATAATTCTTTGTTTGATGCATTAATCAATTATTCACCATTTGAATTATCTTAACTTTAAATAGCACTCGCACATGTCCTATTGAAGGGCATATATTGACTTGACTGACCTTATTTTGTTGTCGTGATCGAGCGATATATAATGATAAGTATATCAATTCCATGATAAAAAGAAATGTAATACATTCCTTAGAGTAAAAGCATAACTCCGAATCAGGTCACAGCTTGATGAGGACAGAATTGCCCAAAAATAATATTCACAGGATGCTCACGAAGGCTAGATATGCAAAATAACAAACATACAAATGAAAACTTCCTCCTTTTCTGGGAACCTACTTTTGCTCCCACGAGAACTATGATGAATAAGCTTAACCTAAAAGGAGGTGTTCGTTCCTGCACAGTTATCTTTTGTTAGGTTTGTAACCTATTGCATAGAACATAACTGTGTAGGACTTCACTTCTTCTTCGTCCTCCAACTATCTCGGATATATTAACACTCTCTTCTGAAAAGTCTATCTCAAGACGTAAACTGCTCAGATAATATACCTATTTTGGTTAACTTCCATGTTTACCCGACATCCATCTAATGTACCAAGATGAAGAAAGAAAATTAAAGAGTATATCCTTCGTGCCTGCAGAGAGAGAGAGAGAGAGAGAGAGAGAAGGGGAATGAAAGATGAGAGAGGGGGATGAATTGTCAACATTTCCCAACACACTGCTGTTTGCATTCGCAAACCATTCAAGTACAAACTGGGGACTGTGTACGGACACTTTAACTCATATATATATATATATATATATATATATATATATATATATATATATATATATATATATATATATATATATAGTTTCCAAAATGTGCAAAAATATCAAGATTTTCCATTTTCAAATTAATGAATATGAGTACTTTCAGTTACATTTGGAAAAAATTTCTAGTTATTTAATCAATAAAAATAACATTTAAAAACGAGAAAATACCATCGCATCACAATTGTAAGTAGGTGTGTTTTTGTTTTGGTTATATATATATATATATATATATATATATATATATATATATATATATATATATATATATATATATATATGTTTTGGTTTTGGTTATATATATATATATATATATATATATATATTATATATATATATATTTTTTCCAATGTACTACACCACTCATTAATTTGAAAAGGGAAACAGCACTGCACAAACTGGAGAAACCCTATTATGTTGCGGGAAATTGGCCGTCCTGTTATTGGCTGTCGATGACGTAATTAGCTCCTCCTACTGAAACGTCTTAGAACCATGCAATAAATCACTACATTTTCAACCCTAAAATGTCATTTATTTTAATATATCACGTAATTATGTATAAGTGCACTACCACAAAGTTAAAAATGCTATATACGATATATTCAAGTAGATTTGCGATAAGAAATTTCTCTTTAAGTGCAAATAATTAGATATTGTTTTTTTATAGAAGAGTTGCCGGCTTTAGTTTTCTTTGGCTTGGGTGATTTATTATCCTATCACCCTGAAGTAATATGTAAAAACTACCTTTACTTAATTATTACGAGAGATGAACTGCAACTAACGAAGCAAAACCGACATGTTCGTAAGAATTAGAAGAATTGGGGTTCGCCCAGATGGCTACAAATGGAGGAAGGTAGTTTCTGCAAAACTTAAAAAAAGGGTTACTTGGCTACTTTATTGTTTGAGAGGTACAGAGAATACGACGTATGGGGGCCAAGAAAACATCATCACACGTCCGAAGATTCTATACCTTCAATGGCTACTAGGATGCAAAAGCAAACGATCCTAAACAGAATATTTGTTGAGAAATAAATGTGTTCCTTTTACACTTGTGACATCTGGCAACTCTATTATTACGTAAACACCGAGAATGGAAAGTCTTCTGCCGCACTCATTCATAAATATGCTTAATGACGTTATCATATAACGTTAATAAAAACGCTCCCTGCAGATGTTGCACGGACATTTATTGTTTTTGATTACTTCCATTCCTTTTTTATACATTATTATTTTGTATGAAGAGAGTACAATACCCTCGGGGAATTAATTTTCCTTTTTTCTAGAACTTAGTCAGGCTTAAAGACAGTCTCGTGCCTCGTTTAATTAAAGAATAATCTTATGATTTTTTCATAGAATATGGCAGAGGAAAGGGAAAAAATAAAGGGTTTCAAAATGATGGACTCATTTTAAAAGTTTCAACATAACTAGTAGAGAGTTAGATGCAAACTGTTGAACACTGTATTGAACACAACTTTCAATTTAGACAGCAGTGAAAATTTTACTAGCAATCTGTTCAGCAGTGATCCGCAGGAATTGAAAATGCCACATTCTTTATCTTCTGCTTAACTTCCTGGTTCTCGGAGTTTCCCAGAGCGATGGAACCAGTCATTTAAACAATGCTGAAGAAATCAGGCTCACAGAATCATCTTGATTTGGCATTCGTGAGGTTCCACGTGAGTCTCTGTTTTCTTTCTTTCTTTCTTTCTTTCTTTCTTTCTTTTTTAGGGCAGGATAATAAGGGGACGTAGCCCTTGCTTTGTTATCAGATGAGTAGTTTAAATCACCAAACACTACCCAGGCCGTAACTGTTAGAGTAGTGCATGGGTAAGTTACAAGGAATTTTAAGAAGGCCAACAAACATCTAGTAACAACCTCAAACAAAGCCCAAATAACTTTGGTATCTGATTACGATGAATGTACAAAATCAAGAAAATTGAAGGCAGGCAATTTACTTACAGATATCCTGCCCCATTGCTGATGTTGGAACTGAAGTTCTCCTTTTACTCTTCTCGAGGACCCAAGATGGATATTCGACTGTATTCGATACTAAACAGACCAACGCCGGTCTCTCTTTCAGTGGCCAGAGAGAACACAGGCTAAGTCGCTGAATGCACTGCCAGCGTACGGCTCTCCTCGAGAGACATACAACTACACGCGTTTCAGCTGAGGTAATAACACAACTTTTACTACTGCTAAAAAATCTTTCGTTCTCTTCCATCGATCACCTACTACTGAAAGACTGATAATTTTCACTACTTTTAAAAAAACAAAAACAAAAAAAGTGACATGTGGCATGTCAACCCCGCAGAGTTTCTACGCCATTGTACGGACCGTGCTAGAATAAGGTTATAGGAAAAAAAAAGTTTATGTTATCTTAACCAGACCATTGAGCTGATTAACAGCTCTCCTAGGGCTGGCCAGAAGTTATTAGACACTTTACGTGGCTAGGAACCAATTGGTCACAGAGCAACGGGACCTACAGCCTGTTGTGGGATCCAAACCACATTGTAACGAGAAATGAATTTCTATCACCAGAAATAATATCCTCTGATTCCGCGTTGGCCGAGCCGAGAATCGAACTTCCGACCACCGGATTGGTAGATGAGCGCGAAAACCACTCGTCCAACGAGGAACTCGGATAAGGCCATAAATAATTATAACGTAGTAACTTATTATAATGTGAAGGTGAGAAGGGGCATGACCTACACAATAGGTTCTTGCAAATTGAATGAATAAAAGTTTGGAAAATAATGATAAGAATAAACTAGAGGAGGGAGCGGAGAAATAATTATTGTAAATAGTATTGCATAATCCCTTTGAAATAAAGAGCTTGATTGCAGGATTTCAGAATAAAGTTTGTAAAGTATTAGCCTTCAGTGCTGCAGTCTCTAATTCATGAGCTTAGTTGGGGCTCCGCTTAATTTACTCAGAAATGATGTTATCTCCGTCCTTCAGATTACCAACGTTTTAACCACTATTTTCACGCCAGTCTTGTTTACCTAAGTGACAGAAATTCGTAAGTTAAAATTCATCCAAATTCTATTACAAGTTCAACTTTCCATGTTCCTTTTGGTCCCTTCCTTTTCTAACTTTTCGCGTAGGGCGATTGTCTTTTAGTATACTCGATCTCTGCAAAGAATATAGAATGAGTTAAGTCTTGTGATGATTTAACAATTCCCTTGCAAGCGGAATACATATAATTGTATTGTGACAGGGTTTACAAAATGCATCCTCTTTTCCTGCTAAGTTTTATTATGGAAATTTTAATGTTTTGACAATTTAGACCCATAAAAATTCTGTCAAGGATCCTGCTTGAATTTCAAGTCAATGGACCCTATTCTTCTTCTTCCTCATAATAATAATAATAATAATAATAATAATAATAATAATAATAATAATAATAATAATAATAATAATAATAATAATAATAATAATAATAATAATAATAATAATAATAATAATAATGAATTCTCACAAAAATATCCAGTCACGCTCCCCTAACCTTTTCGGAAATCAGATTTTTTCACTTAAAGCAATTATTCAAATCAATTTTCGTGATTGGCTTTCTTTAATAAAAAAGAGAGGAGTCAACAGTAATATAATGAATTTAGTTGGCAATGATATTATTAGCCAGAAAGAATATATTGTTTTTGCGTGAGCATACAAAAAGGATCATAATGAATATTGGCAAAATGTTTATTGATCCATAATAAATGACATCTCGCTTTTATTTTTTTCTTGTTTTAAAATGTACAAAATGGTTATATTAATTCTATGTTATCATTACGCCTGTTATCTCACGGTTCATATGTCGTATAGAATATATTATGAAATAATGATTTATAATGACTTTTGAACATACGTGACGGGTTTATATTTCTCTGAATTTATGATATAACTCAAAAAACAAATTATATTCTAAACATTTCCGTACAGGCATTTCAACTCACTTAAATCCACTACTTAACGAAATTAACTGGACGAGCGAGAGAGAGAGAGAAGAGAGAGAGAGAGAGAGAGAGAAGAGATAGAGAGAGAGGATAGAGAAGAGAGAGAATGGAAAAGTACTTCACATTCAGCATATTTTACTCATTACATTTAAATACCTCGACGCATGTTTATACAATTACCGAGGCATTAAGTAAATGCGTTTACCCAGGAGACTGGAAGTTTCCTACTTAGTATTTTTCTTAAGGAATAGGAGAAAGTTTCACGTAATAAATAGCCTATCTAACTTTACCTCCATGTCTCAGTTTCCTAAGGGAGTTGTTTACTGCTAAACGTACCCACTTTTTGACTGAAACAAATGGTGCTTATAAATTCTGTAGCGGCGGCTGGGTTACGTATGTTGGTTGGGAAGGCTTTATCGTACGTGATTTGAATACTGGAATTCCTCATGGTTCTGTATTTGTATGCAGACATACGCGTATGTACCAATATATATATATATATATATATATATATATATATATATATATATATATATATATATATATATAGAGAGAGAGAGAGAGAGAGAGAGAGAGAGAGAGAGAGAGAGAGAGAGAGAGAGAGAGAGAGAGAGAGAACTATTTGGAAAATTTTTGTTGCTCGGTATAATTCGATGCAATTGCATTATTAATCTTCCGGCGAAGCTCAACAATAATGTTAAAAGCCAACGAGAATTTAAGGATAGTGTGGGAAAGTCGTAGAAATTATATATAATATACTATATAATATATATAAATCCAATACTATATGTATATATTATTATCTATATTATATATATATATAAGTCATATCACATTTCCTGATTCATATACATATATCGAGCTACAATGTCCTTTAATATCTAATTCGCTCTACCTCGGAATTAATATATTTTCATATATGCTTAACCGAAGGGGAATTTTTTCTCGATAATAGATTTGCCTGGACCAGGGCGCGAACCTATGGATCCTTTCAAACCCAGGAACGTCTCGGTGGTGTAGTAGGTTAAAGCTTCACTGACGTTCCTGGGTTTGAAAGGATCCATAGGTTCGCGCCCTGGTCCAGGCAAATCTATTATCGAGAAAAAATTCCCCTTCGGTTAAGCATATATGAAATTATATTAATTCCGAGGAGAGCGAATTAGATATTAAAGGACATTGTAGCTCGATATATATATATATATATATATATATATATATATATATATATATATATATATATATATAAAAAATATAAATATATATATGTATGTATATATATATATATATATATATAATATATATATGTTATGTATATATATATATATATATATATATATATATATATATATATATATTATATATATATATATATATATATATATATATATAATATATATATATATATTATATAATATATATATATATATATATATATATATATATATATATATATATACATATATATATATATATATATATATATATATATATGTGTGTGTGTGTGTGTATATATATATATTATATATATATATATATATATATTATATATATATATATATATATATATATATAATATCTGACTGCTTATCTTCACTATCCAAATTGTATTAATTTTCACAGTTTCATAAGATTCATTGGTCGAACCTTCAGCTAACCACAGACTGTAAACATAAATGCGAAAGTGCAACATCCAACCATTTAACATTTACTTCCTATCAGGTACGTATTATCTTATCATTTCGTCCTTGAATTCTCGATGCTCTTAACATAAACTGTTTGAGCTGCGCTGGAAGATTGATAATTGTAATTGCATTCGTATTATACCGCGAACAAGCATTTTCGAAATAGGTCCCCTCTCTCTCTCTCTCTCGCCTCTCTCTCTCTCTCTCTGTATACACACACACACACACACAACACACACACACACACACACACACACATATATATATATATATATATATCTATATATATATATATATATATATATATATATATATATATATATATATATATATATATATATATATATATATATATATATATATATATATATATATATATATATATATATATATATATATATATACAGTCACAAAATCTTATGAATTATTATGAATTATCATGACCTATAACTTGATTATCTATACCGGGAGAAAAAACCAGTAAGAGTAACGATAACATAGCGTCCCAAATACGGGAAGTAGTTGTTCAGTCATTTGCTGGCTACGCTTAACATAACTGTTTTTTCCTTCCCGAACTGGGGTCAAATCAGAGGTGAACGAAGAGTCATTTGGCAGTGAGGTCAGTGAATTCTCAACAGCAGTAGGCAGTGTATAAGCACTCCCCAAGTAAGCCTAAACCAGCCCTTCCTTATCAGAAGAACCTGCCAGTCCTTGTGATTACAAGAGATACTCACTGGGTTTGGAGTCGATCTATCTCAATCGTTGGAGTATCATTTGGTTCCCGACATTGACCCTTACATCCTACTGGCTACAAGTCGTCCCTCAGCTAAGCTTCTATATGCCGGGACTGTGAATACGTCTGGCAGCAACATTGCCTCACGGTAGCTTCAGAAGAACACCCTTCCCTTCGTCAGATACCATCGACACCCTACGCCTAATCTACAAGAGCATGCCCCTCGAAATGCATATCAATGTAAGATTTGGAATGCAATTATGTTTGAGCTGCTTTATTGAAAGTACTATTATTCTCACCGGTTATTATCTCCAGGCATCCTCTGTAAATAATGTGTGTATATATATATATATTATATATATATATATATATATATATATATATATATATATATATATATATGTGTGTGTGTGTGTGTGTGTGTGTGTGTGTGTATGTGTGTGTGTGTGTGTAAAATAAGGAGATAATTGACAATATAATTAAGACCACCGTTGTGAATGCGAATGTATCTTTTCTTTCTGAGTGAGAGGACGCGATGGGCAATGACATTTTTAGAATGTAGAGATCATCAATTTGATTCTCCATGGAAACAGTGGCCCTGAAGTGACAAGACAGCTCAGCTTCTGAAATGCTGGCGCATCTTCCTTGGGTGGCGCGATGTTGAAGTCGCTGCCTAAGCAGAACAGACCACGTCCTGTCTCCATGCGGGCGGATGCAGATATGCTTTATGAATCTGGTTTGGGGCTGTTTCTTGGTCATGAACAATGATCTGTATAATGATGTCATGAACTTGTGATGAAATTAGTGACAGCACTTATTTGGGAGTGTCTTGTGTGTTAATTCGTGCTTGCGTTCATGCGAGCCATCTCCCTACATAATGAGAGTGTAAGTTAGCCAAAATGGGAAAAACGCTACAGAGTCAGCAAAGGGCCAAGATGGCTCCTTTGTTAGTATTTTTTGTTTTTTAGTGAAGTGTGTATAATCTATGTTGAATGGGTAAGCATGCTTATTCTTTAGCCAAAAGTGTGCTTGACTGTATTTTGATATTTTGTTTCAAAGATGTTCTATTGTATTTGACCTTTTTATTTTGCTTTTTAATCTTTGTATATGGATGTGTCTCCCTGTCTTCTTATAGGCGGATCTGAGACAAAGGGGAACTGATATGGTGACTTATTTAGAAATGGGAACTAACTGATGTTTCGTGGTGTTACTAGACTGCTGTGACTATGCCTAGTTTTATGACTAAACTAATGTTAGTTATTTGGTTAATTCCCCAGGGTTATCTGAGTTATTTTGATTTTGAATTCAACCTTTCGTTTAATCATTTTGCTAAGAACCTGATTCATTTAGTTAATGCTTAACTTTTAAATAAATGTATTTTTGAAGTTCACGAGTTTGATTTAATTGTCTTAGGTAATGGAGAGAGAGAGAGGAAACGAATGTCACCCAGTGCCTGCTGCATGCACATCGCTACCAAAACCTTTTAAGATTACCAAGGTTAGAACCTCGGTAATAGATGTGGTGGCAAGTGGTGTAGGGATCAATATTACGCCTTTTGTGAAATCAATGGCAACTTAAAAAAAGGCTGTTTTTAGAGAGACTGGCTGTGAAAATGAGTTAGGATTTCAAATACTAGGTGACAGATGATAGAATTAGTGAGCTGTGGATCTTGTACGAGTAGAGAAATTCAATTAGGGTCCAGCAATTTCGTCTGCTGCGAGACGCCTTCAAGCGAAGTGCCTCAGTGTATCTATGAGGCATGTGTTTACTATAGTGCTCGCTGTTTGAGTACTGGGTCGTGATTACACACGCAAGTATGTGTGTATTAGCGTGTTTTACATGCGCGCAAATCGGCAGTATGGGTTCTTCATTGACGGCATGAGTGTTACGTTTTTCTTATGCCCTTGTGTTTTTTTTTCTCTTCTAACTTGGTGTGTGAATCATTTTTGGAGTTAAAAAGACAGTTCAGATCACCATATCTTTTCCCATAGAAGCAGAACGTGATAAGTTTTTTTATCTTAGTAAGTGTTTAAAGGCGACACAATTTTTTTCTTTTTTTTAGTACATACATAAACATATGAAGTTTTCATACATGCGGCTCAGTTCTCGAGGTGTTTAGATTGTCTTGGAGATAGTGTCTCTTATGCATACTCAGTCAGCGTATTTTTTTTTTGCTGAATAACCAGCAAAGGGAGGCTAGTGTGATCCATGGGGTAGAGTCTGAGGGAGGGTGAATTTTTTTTTCTTTGTATCGGGGTTGAGGGGTGAGTCCTTTTCTTATTTTTTCTTCTCTCTTGTCTCCTCCATTTGGCCTTGGAAACAAAATTCAATGCCATGTTCTGAATTGGCTATTAGCCACTAAGAGATGATGTGATATGCCTGTAGGGTTTTTAGAACGATTTTTGTTCTTTTGGGTAAAAAGAAAATGATATGAAAAATGAATATGGTGCAAGTTTTCCTTACGCTTTGGAGAAAGCCTTAAACTATTTTAGAGATTTCTTATGACTTCGAGATCAGATTTTCACCGCACCCATGATGTTTCCTAGAGGGCAAAGGGATCGGTGAAATTTTTGGAAGCCCAGTCAACAAAACGAGTACAGGTGATTAGTACGTCCCAGAACCCAGGCCTATAGTTTACGCAACGGCAAAGGACGTGATTAGAACCGAGGATAAGGAGATTATTTGAAAAGGGGATGTGTTTGGTGATGCTAATGGTGATGATACTGGGGAGTGGTAATATTAAAGCCCATACTGGTGATACGGGAGATATCTACGGGGAATTATTACGAGGATGCTATGTGGCACATTGGAGTTCACGGTGGTAACAATTTTGGTGATGATATTATGGATAGTAATACTGGTGATACTGGTACTAATATTGGTGATACTGATACTAACAATGGGGTTGATGTAATGAGAACTAAGGGTGGTAATGTTTATGGGTTGTGCGGTGGGGGAGATACTAACACGAATATAAAGGTGTTTTATCGGACGATATAGTGTTAACTGACCTGTTCAAAGACTATGGTAAAAGTCAAATTGAGGGAAGCGAGAAATGCTACGGGTCTTCTTTTGCCCGGGTTTTTTTTTCTTTTTTTGGTTTTCTATGATAGCCCTAGAGTTTTCCTTCTTTTATGGGTTCAGTAGACAATTGCTTGAAGTCTACGTGAGTAACAAGATGTTACAGGTGTCACGGGAACAGTCAGCGGTGCCATTGGCTTTTTTTCCCCCTTTTGGATATTAGCCATCGCTGACGTAAGTTTTTTTTATCATGAGGAAATTTGAATTTATTTTTCTTTCCGAACAGTTTGTGTAGATTTTAATATCTCAGTTCGTGATTTGGAATCATTGTTCGGGATGCGTTTATAATTTCAGCGTTTGATGCTGCAATGAGATTCAGGGGGAGAATTTTTGCATTTTGAAGGTGTGCATAATGGCACTACTTTTTTCCCCTGGAAATTGTTGGCCTCTTGCACAATACCCTTGTTGTGTTTCTGGCAAGTTTCCCAGAGATAGGAAACTTGATTAAGTTTCTGGTGGCCTGTGCCGAAGTGAGTATGGGGAAGCCTTTGTTTAGACACTTCGGATTGTGGTTGTTGTAATGACGTTATGGCACACTGAGGATTTTTTCTAGAATTCTTTGGCAATTTTTTTTTTCTGCCATGTTTTTTGCCCTTCTCTGCAGTTATGCTAAACAGAGAGTTTACAGCTTTGGACGGTAACATTGAGCTCCTTAGAGATGCTTTCGAGGTTATTTTACTGGCACAGTTTTTAGAGTCCGATTATGAGGAGCATTAGAGGTATAATATTTTGGCCACGTGGTATTTTGTTTTGTTGGTGATGTCCAGAGATTAGGCCTATGGTGGTAAGAGCTATGTTTTAGTTCGCTGTTTTGGATTCAGTTATTTTGCAGTTATTTTGGTGCAAATGGAAACCCTTGTGAGAGAAGATATGTGGCAATATTTTCAAGTGTATCAGCTAGATGCTTTGAGTCCATTTTTCGGGGACAGAGTTTCATTTTTGATTACCCTGCTTGGAGGTGTAATGATATTTTTGGATACTTGGTTTTTTTATTCCACATGTGGTTATTAGTGAAATGGAGGGGAATATTTTATTGCTGAGTGGTATTATCATTAATATGGTGATGTGTGGGTGGTTTTTTTATATTATTACTGAAGATTTTTATTTTCTTTGGGGGACTGAGTTTTTTTTTTTTGTGGCTATAATCTTTAGTGGTGAGGATTTATTTGGCTATGATTTTGGTGGTGATCTGTGGTTTTACGAGCCAAAGAGGGGGTTATTGTGGTTCCTTTTGGTGTTGTGGCTCTTAGGGGCGGGTGGCATTACTGCATTGCGGTTTTATGAGTCCCAATGGAGGTGTTGTATTTTCATATTCATCAGTGGTTATTTTGGTGGTATATAATTGTTGAATTGTGGTATACTATGGTTTTATATACTTTGGGTAGTATCATGAGGGAGTTATGTTTTAAAGAAAATTTTTTGGGGCACCTTTGGTGATATCCTGGAGATAAGTTTGTGAAATGTGGTTATATGGTGTTAGTATACAATATTTGGAGAATAATGGTTTCTGAGGTTGCAAGTCTGACTAGACAAATCTTAGTGCAGTTCGAAGCGCATGAGGTGTTCACAGGTGGATTTTTGCTGATAATGCTGTGATGAGTCCAGTTGCTGACTTTTTCCTTACGGAGTTGATTACTCGGAGATTTGCACTATTTTCAGAGGTGTTGATTATGGCATTCCACGGAGATGTACTATGTAAGTGGTTGTTTCCGGTCGTTTCTGGTTGATGAAATATGTTGCGGTAGCAAGTTCTGTAACGATACATACTGCATTTATCGGGGAAAACATTGGATTATATATATGTTTTCCTCTCTTGGGTACATTTTGTAATGGGGAAAGTTCACTTATATTGTTGCTATTATTTATTTTATTTTTTATTTTTTTGCCTACAAGATTTGTCGTATGGGGTTAAGCTTTACGTAGCATTTCTATTTTAGACAGGAGATATAATTTATCGTGGTATGTGAGTTAGATAGAAGGGGTGTTCGGCATTATATTTCATGGAGGTTAATTACATAAACAGTAAAAGGGTTCTTACTGATTTTGTGGGTTAATGAAATATCAGAGCTTGAGAGAACATTTTTGGTGATAGTTTGGGGTCTGGTTTTGTTAGGTTTTTTTCGGGCTCATTTTCTTTATTATACTGTGAGTAATGGGTGAGTTTAAAATGTGAGGACAGTAGTCCGTAGAGTTTTTATGATTTCTCATTTTGTCTAATTTGGGTCGGTTTGTGACTAAATTTGTGTTGGGGTTGGCGAGTCTTTTTTTTTTTATTATTATTGGAGAATCTAAATATTTTCTTTAAGGGTTATAGTTGGTCTTATATGTATATATATATATATATATATATATATATATATATATATATATATATATATATATATATATATAATATATATACTATTAATAGTGATTTATGATTTAGCGATCTTATGAAGTTACTTCACAGATTTTAGTTAGAAATTAGTATGGTGGTTATATTAGTGGTGTTAATTGGAAAACGTTCAGTTATATTTCTTAGAATTTGATGTCATTATTTGACAGATGTAACTTCTAGGGTTCATTCTTTTTTAGTGACAGATGACATGACTGAATACTGAAACACCATAAACATCGTTCCCCTATGCCAGCAAGATGTCCTTCAGCTACTACAGAGACGTATATTATCGACATGCGAGAGAATCTACGAGTCTACGAGGTTTTACGGCGCTTTTGGACTATGGAAGTCGTCAGTTGTCTTCCACTGGGAGAAGTTTTGCCTTTCTACAGCGTATTTCACGAGTCTGTGCAGCTGCAGACCATACACACACACACGGGAGCATCGAAAATTCAAGATGAGAAAATGTCTCTACAGTCAATTGTTATTATAGCCCAAATACAGGTGATTCAAATTTATTTTATATGATAGACATTTTACTGCCAAAGACGTGCAGTTATTATGGTGTTTTTTGAGCTGGCCAATGTGTTTTTTTATACACATAAGCTATTTTGTATGAGCTATGGCTAGGCAGGTGCTATCTTTTTTTGGTGGACGATCATCTGAAATAAGGAGTAATTGACAATATAATTAAGACACCGTTGTGAATGCGAATTGTATCTTTTCTTTCTGAGTGAGAGGACGCGATGGGCAATGACATTTTTAGAATGTAGAGATCATCAATTTGATTCTCCATGGAAACAGTGGCCCTGAAGTGACAAGACAGCTCAGCTTCGGAAATGCTGGCGCATCTTCTTTGGGTGGCGCAATGTCGAAGTTGCTGAGTAAGCAGAACAGACCACGTCCTGTCTCCATGCGGGCGGATGCAGATATGCTTTATGAATCTGGTTTGGGGCTGTTTCTTGGTCATGAACAATGATCTGTATAATGATGTCATAAACTTGTAACAAAATTAGTGACAACACTTATTTGGGAGTATCTTGTGTGTTAATTCGTGCTTGCGTTCATGCGAGCCATTTCCCTACATGATGAGAGTGTAAGTTAGCCAAAATGGGAGAACGCTACGGAGTCGGCAAAGGGCCAAGATGGCTCTTTTGTTGGTATTTTTAGTGAAGTGTGTATAATCTATGTTGAATGGGTAAGCATGCTTATTCTTTAGCCAAAAGTGTGGCTTGACTGTATTTTGAATATTTGTTTCAAAGATGTTCTATTTTATTTGACCTTTTTATTTTGCTTTAAAATCTTTGTATATGGATGTGTCTCCTGTCTTCTTATAGGCGGATCTGAAACAAAGGGGAACTGATATGGTGACTTATTTAGAAATGGGAACTTAACTGATTTTTCGTGGTGTAACTACACTGCTGTGACTATGCCTAGTTTTATGACTAAACTAATGTTAGTTATTTGGTTAATTCCCCAGGGTTATCTGAGTTATTTTGATTTTGAATTCAACCTTTCGTTTAAACCATTTTGTTAAAAACCTGATTCATTTAGTTAAATGCCCTTTGCTTTCAATAAATGTATTTTTGAAGTTTACGAGTCTGATTTAATTGTCTTAGGTAATGGGAGAGAGAGAGAGAGAGAGAGAGAGAGAGAGATCGGGGTGTTGAAGAGCGAGAGAGAGAGAGAGAAGACGGATGTCACCCAGTGGCTGCTGCACTCCCATCGCTACTAAAACCTTTTAAGATTACCGAGGTTGGAACCTCGGTAATTTATATATATATATATATATATATATATATATATATATATATATATATATATATATATATATATATATAACTCCAATTTCCGGAGCAACAGCTCGAATGAACAATCCAAGGCGGGTCAGGAAAGACACTATCCATATGCATTTTATTAAAATATATTCCGACGTTTCACAACTCCACATAGTTGCATTTCCAGGCTGCAAACAAGCGAACATGGCGATCAATAAACTATAAATCCGAATTACATATTATAATTACGTTAAAACATTCAGAATATAATTGATAAAACATTTACTTAAAGAACAAGCAAATGGCTGGTGACAACCTACCCAGAAGGAAGTTAAAAACATACTAGTCGTATAGAGTTACGACGAGAGAGAGAGAGAGAGAGAGAGAGAGAGAGAAAACAATAACAAACATACAGACAGAGAAACAACAGCTCAACAAGACCATCAGGCAATAAACAATTGTGTGGATGACGTTTGGGAGTTTAACGGTGGTACAGTCAATTTGATAATAATAGATTCCAGTATTGTTAAGTCGTTTTCTTTTTGTACCTGTCCTACTATTGAAAAAATCTTTATTGTCTATATAGGTTTTGCATATTTTTGAATGGTTTTTGATATAGATTGTTCAGGGCTAGACAATCTACTCCCAGTTCTGAAGCTGTGAGCATCAATGCGCACTCGCAACAGCCTCTTTGTACATCCGACATAGATCCCCTGACTACATCTGGGGCACTTGTACTTATATATAACGTTGGATGTAAACAAAGGACTGAGCTTGTCTTTGAACTGAAGAGTGAGCCAACTGTTCGGGATTCTTCGGAATGAGTTTCAGGTTGAGGGCCGGTAATTCCTTTTGAATGATCGTTAGAAATTTCTTCCTGAAAGTGTCATCTTGTATGTAGGGAAAACGCCGCGTACAAATTCATTTTAGGGACAGTGTGATATAGAGGAGGTGGCGTCATCTTGATTCAACATATTATTTAACTGTTTGAAGAATAGTTTTGATGGAAAACAGTTGTTCCTGAAATAGTTTGAAAGAGTTGTTATTTCTTCATGAAAGGTCAGCCAATTAGATGACAGTA
>NC_061098.1:25977262-25979762 GCF_015104395.2 Macrobrachium nipponense | reverse complement strand
TATATATATATATATATTTATATATATATATATATATACACACAAACGGTCAGTTAGGTATGGACAACAGAACTCAGCTATTTTCAACCATATATATGAACATAACCATAGAATAAACTGGAATTTGTCACGTATAATTTATAGCAGTAACTGCCGGTACAAGAGTCAAATGATGCAATCGGCCTTAATAAAAGAGAGGCAGGTAATGAACATCTCAAAAGGAGCATGGGATTCAAATGTGATCAAGAAGATTTTCATTCAGCCAGCGCTTAAGAAGATTAAAGGAAGATTATCAACGGGGATGACCTAAATTGGCTTACCTGTGGATGGACCGCTTCGTATAAATACCATCTTTTCTGTAAACTTTTCTCATTCAACTACCTGAAGAGGGAGACAGCAGTCTCTGAAATATAGTATTTTTCTCTCTATATTTTGGTGTTTTTATGGGCTCCTTTTATTAGATGGAATTCTGTTGTAACAGAACATTTTTACCAGTCATTTTCGGCCCATTATGGAATTCAACCCCCTTTCCATGATTCTTCACTTACTTCCAGAAGTCAAGCCAGTTTTTCGCAAGATTGAGAAAGAACTGATCAGACTAGACCGGCTGAAAAATCAAAAACACTTTTTAGAAGAATGCCTCAAGGAACAAGTACTACCAAAAGTGTACAGATTCGGGAGATGGACTTTGCAATCGGACCCCTTCCCTCTCTCACATACGATTTTCCTGGAGGAAAGAATCACCAACACGAAAAACGTTATCTTCGTATTACGCAGGGTGATATATGGAACTCAGTCTAATCTTCGCCTCCTCACTACGGACCACATATACAGGTATCTATCTGATTTCATTCTGTTCCGTCATTGCTGCCTATAATAGCGTGACTCATTCCAACAGACTTTTACGCAAGTTAAATAGCTTAATAAACAATAACGCATGGAATAATTTTGAGCAACAAGAAAAAGTTTTAAACTTATCTAACACCCCCCTTACTGTAAATAAACATTTAGTTTTAAATCTAGGCTTATCCTTTGCCCTTATGCCAGACCGCAAAAACAACCTAGACTTCATAGTGGCTTTTGATTAATTCATATCTGACAAAAACTACAGCCGGGAAGAGATATGTCTAAAAGGAGTTTTACTAAATGCTTTAACTGACCTAAATAAGAAATATCCTGTTCCCCGTAGATTTATGATAGCCATCCGCTCGCTAAAAAAGTTAGATGTTATAATAAGTAGATCCGATAAAGACGGCAAAATCGTTATAATGGACAAAGACTTCTACCTTGACAAAATCAACCAACTCCTTAGTGACACAAACACTTACGACAAACTGACGAAAAATCCCCAAAAAAAATCCAAAAACGTCCCCGAAGAATTTTTTTTTCTTTTTGGAAAGTAAGATTAATTGGCCAAGAAAAAAAAGAGTATTGAACTATTAGAGAAATTTAAAGTAATCAATCCTAAATTACCCTACTTTTATGGCCTTCCCAAAACTCACAAAGACAATCTTCCATTCAGACCCATCGTTTCATGTGCCAGAGCTTTCAATTAAAAAATTTCTAATGGTTAGCTAGTCCTCCTTTCCTCTTTTTTTGGCACTTTTTGTCACAGTCACATTAAACATTCGGAAGTTTTTATCACAAATTCAGAGAAGCACATATACCACTTCACAACAAAATTTTTAAGCCTTGATGTAGATTCCCTATTCACAAAAGTACTAGTACAGGACGTTCTTCAGTTTTTGAGGGCGGAAAAATTATCCCCCCCTATTCAGATTCATTTCCCATTGGCGCTTGACAAAATAATAAAGTTAGTTGAATTATGGGCATCTATAACGTATTTTCATTCGGGGAATATTCTATGAGCAAAAATTCGGGTGTAGTAGGGTAGGGTAGTCCCTTAAGTCCTGTTTTGGCCAATCTGTATATGGAATACTTGAAAACTACAGAAAAAATAATAAATGCAATAAAACCCAAAAACATGCTTGTGGATGAGAAATGTAGATGATATTCTAAACATTTTGGGATAATAGGTGGAGCAATTTTAATGAATTCCTTTCAAAATTAAACGCATTAGTGCCCAGTATCAAATTTAAAGTTGAATGGGAAACAGACAACAAAATTCCTTTTCTTGATGTTTTAATAATCAGAGACACGACAGAATACAAATTTACCATATACAGAAAACCAACGTTCTCACTTTCATACATTCACTACTTTAGCTATCACGACATTGCTATCAAGATAGGTGTAGCCAGCAACCTGTTCTTAAGAGCCTTACGAATTTGTTCCCCAGATTTCCTGGAAAAAGAATTTGAACTAATTCGTAAGCAGCTTTCGTCTTTAAAGTATCCTGACCATATAATTGAGAAAGCAATTCAGAAAGCAAACGTAATTTTCTACCGACCTAAAGACAAAACCAAAGATACATCCAAAAATAAGATAAAAATTCCACACCTGGGACACGATTAATACGGTGACTCAGACCCTTGAAAAA
>NC_061098.1:25954329-25976762 GCF_015104395.2 Macrobrachium nipponense | reverse complement strand
TTGAACAGCTGGTAAACAGGACACGGGCTGATGGACGTAAAGCCAGCACCGTGAATTACACCACAAATGTACGCGCAATGCAAGCAAGGTCAGATCGCTTACCTGGTACTGACCCGGCAAAGTCCTACACATCCCCAAGATTTTGCGTTGCAAAGCAAGGTGCACTGACCTACTTACGCCGATAGTGTAACGTTCTATGCACGTCAACTTCACGTTGGTACCACGCCCACCGCTGTGGGGCTGTAGGGTACAAAAGGGCTAGCCTGTGAGCAGAGCAGACTGTAAAGTGATGGAACATGTATTAGAGAATGTAAAAACATTGCACTTCTGAAAATCAGTGTTGTAAATTCACTTTGATAGAATTCTGCATGTACTGTAAAATATTGTATATTTCCAACAGATAAAAAAAATATTAAGTCAGACATAATATACACACCATCGGTAGTCCCAACATCTTTGGGTTCTTCTGACGGACGATGTGGGGCTTGAGGAAGTGGAATATATTCAATATCCACTTCTCCCAGTCCGCCAGTTGTCTGCTCGCCCCTTGGCCACTCTCCTCGGTGGTGAGACGTCCTAAGCGGCTCCTGAGGGACGTGAACCACGTCCGGTGCTCGTTGCCAGTCACTGGTGGCCCAAGTGACTTGCTCTTGTCATCAAAGACCTTCCACACCCTTGGCTTTTGTACTTGTAGGCAGCCATACTTGTATATGAATTGGGCCTCATGCTCGAGCCATCACCCACAGCCTCTCCTTTTCGTCAGACAGGTGTTACGGATCTGAGATCTCAGAGACAATATTACGGTGTCGAAATTTCCTGGAAAGGGTCGACACAATGTTACGGCATCTGAGAGAGGTCCGCTTCAGGTTCGATATGAAATATAAAAAATTATATATATCAACACCAACAGTTGAAACTGGGGATACGAATATAGAAAGAAACACTAACACAACAAAGGTTTATTTACAAGCTTGCTAACAAAGGTAAATGCAGAATGGTATCTCCTATTTACATAAAAAAGATAGACTCTTACACTGCATGAACTGGGGGAACAGTGAGGTAATTCCAATACTTGCGGGACGGTTTAGTCACTCGAAGCAGTGGCTTCACAATAGGAGAGCGGCAATTGCAGACGTCCTCTTGACTGTATTGCAGAAAATAGTTTACTTGTAAGGCAGGAACACCCCCTTTTCTTCTCTCGGAGTCTGATAGAACCGGAGAAGGAGGACCATTCTCGGCGTACTCATGAACGAACGATTAGGACAATATCCAAACCAAATCTCGGCAACAACTCTTCTTTTTGATAGGATAATTCAATCGGTTCTTTCGTCTCTAGTCTCTCTCTGACGATCACTGCTGCTGATCTCTCACTGATAATCTGATCTGTGGCTCTTACTAACTGGTGATCTCTCTCTTTTACGATTTCTTCCTTCTACGATCACTCCTCTCGCTGCTACTTCCTCCGTCGTATTTATACGGCATCCTGGGGACGGAGCCTACGGCGAGCGTCACAGACTCCCGAGGTTTCTAGACATTCTTAGATGAATCTAGACGAGGTATTGCATCAGAAAATCGCGGCGTTTCTCACGTAACATTGGCGCATTTTTGCGCTCCACAATACCCCCGACGATTCCAGAACAGGCGCCTCCAACACGGGCGCGAAAGCCTCCTTTCTGCCGAACTTCTCGAAAATGCGTCCTCCTTTCCTCTATCTTCCTTTGCTATGAAGCAATTACCATCACACGCCCCCCCAAAAGAGAAAAAAAAGAAATCAATTGATTTTAATTTTTTTTCTTAAGAGAAGCAAGAATTAAACAGCGGGGAAACAATTCTGCATAAAGCTTTAATCCAGTTAAACACTCACGCTTCTCCACTCACACTCACTCGTGCGATAATAGAAAACGGTTATTAGGCTACTCATTCTGAGAAATCTCTAGAGAGGCTATCATCTAATACGTTATCCTTCTCTCTTACTTTTTCCGTTTTCTGAACTCTGCTTAAAACTTATAAATACTAAAACACCTCTTGTGTTTTTCTCAAAACTAATCTCACTCAGTAACACTGTTACATGGGCGAAGGCCACGGCATGGGGCGTTGTTTATAATTCTGAAGCAAATTTACATTTATTGCCTTTGCTCTATTCTTACCCACATTAATTCTATAATGTATATTTCCCCTCTTCTCTAAAACTGAAAAAGAACCTTCGAAATTATGAGATAAAGAGGAACCTTCTTTATGGACTAGTACTAAAACTTTATCTCTAACACACAAACTTCTTTTGTTCGCTCTTAGATAATGTTTCCCTTTAAGTTCCCCTTGACTTCCTTTTGCGTTTTCTTTCGCTAAGTGCCAAGCGCTTCCGTTCTCTTCCACTAACTGCCAAACATCTCAGATGTTTTTATAATACTCAAGATTAGTTATGCAATCATCTCTACCCTTACTTCTAGGCAAAGTTCCGACCATATTGATAAATACATTTTCAAAAGATTCGCCTACTGAAGGAATATTACACAACTGAACTCTAGGAATTACTTGAATCGGCTTCCCAGCAATTTGATATTCAGGACAGCTTAAAGTATACCTCTTCACGTCATTTTTCATCTTAGGCCAAAAGTACACCCTACTAATACACTTGAAAGTTTTATTTACTCCTAAATGTCCTTGCTCATCTTGTGCTAACTTCAAAATTAATTCATGAATGTACGATATGTTCTTCAGCCATGCGCTGCCGAGCATGCATCCGTTATTGGTAATTCTGTATACGCTGTTGCGAGTCAGTTGGCTCCGAAATCCTGTAATCAAGTTCAGTCTCCAGACGTTGTGTCATTGCAAACCCAACATGGCGCAGTGAGTAGGAGAGAAGGGACAAGCCATGCCCCAGATACGTCGACCACCCCAGGCCACGCCGAGGCGTGCCTCACCTGCAATGCCAAAGGGCCTTGTCACAGGCACCATGCACGCACAGACGTTATTTGCAGACCAGCAGCGTCGCCATCCGTTCCCTTCAGGATGCCCTTCCCGGTTCAGGAGCACGTGCCAGTAAAGTTCCTGTCTCTGCTACCCCTGAGAAGTGTGAGGCGGTAATGTCTTCGGCAGCGTTCAGATCCTGGAGACGTTCGATGACGTATTGGATTCACCTTAACAAGTCCGCCGCAGGATGTTGTCCTTCACATTAGGCTCAACTGTGTACCGGCGTTGCAACGTGAACTGGACGCTTGGTGTTCAGATGCCAAATGGAATGCCCTCGCCCCAGACGCGGCTCTGGACGCCATCGGGAATATTGTGTTGCGGTCGTCGAATCAGGCAGTTCAGTGGTCTGAATTCTTTGCCCTCGCACAAGGGCGCGAGAATTAGTGAGCGACTATTTTCGAGGTGTCTCAGAAGGCCACCGACTGTGATTTTGAGTGTCCCAATGCGGGGAGTGTAATAGAGTACATGCTGTTGCGGAAAATAATGGTAGGCCTCAGTGACCCTGTACTAAAGAGGCATGTTTTTCAGGCATGTGAGACATTTAAGAGTGTAGATGCCCTTCAGGCACTGTGCTGCACTTTCGAAGGCTGCATGCCAAGATGTTGAAAGTGTCCCGCGCGTCGCTATCATTGAGAGGGTGTCTGCTGGCGCCTCGAGTGATGACGTCACAGGCATTGATGATTGTAGAGCCAGACGTCGCGGTGTTGCGCGGCAATTCAAATGTGAAGCGTTGCGGAAATTGTGGGGGGCGCCATCCCTTTGGTCGAGCGTTCCGTGCCCAGCAAGAGGTATGACGTGCCACGGGTGCCAAAAGGTAGGGCACTTTCAGAAATGCTGCAGGAATACGAAGAAAGAAAGCGCCGCTTGCCTCGAGTTAGCGATTGTTGCAGACACGCACCTCTCCCCCCACCCCCCACCCCACGATCAAGGCTTGTGTTTCCCATAGAAACGGGAATCAGTATCCACACTCGTCGTAGCAGACAGAGGAGCACAGATCTGCGTTGCCGGACCCACGATTCTCTCAAGACTGCAAAATAAATCCACTGGAGTTGCAGCCGTGAACAGGTCTGAGGGACGTAGCTAATCTCCGAGTGAGATGTCTTGGATCAACGGCATGCTTCGTTGATATAGGTGGGCGACGCACGAAGCAGGAGGTTTAACTTTGTGGCGCCCGACGGCCAAGAACTTCTATATATCGCTGAATTGCTTGTAAGGAGCTGGGAATAGTACCCCCTGACTTCCCTCACCCCTACCATCTCGTTGCATCAGCTGATGTGCTTAATGAAGACGTCGCACGGCCTAACTCCCCTAAGACAATGAAGCCAGCCACCTTACCCATCCACTGTGGAGGAGAATATACCAAGACTTGAGGAGTGGTTATTACGGCATTTCTTTTCAACAACCTTTAATACAACCAGGGAACCGTTACCTGTCATGACGGGCAAGCAGCACCACATCCATTTGTTGCTGATGCCGTGCCTTATGCCTGTCACACGCCCACGACAATCCCTAAGCATTGGGAAGAGGAGGTCAAGGCTCAACTTGACGAGGATGTTCGGACAGGCGTGATAGAAACCAGTCCCAGTGGGGGATGCAACGGAATTGGTGTGCAAGGATGGTCGTTGTCGCCAAGAAGACGGGTCAACCTCGCCGCACAGTAGACTTCCAGCGCTCAACGCCCACTGTCTTCGGGAAACTCATCATACACCGGCACCCTTCGACATGATTTCAAGCATCCCCATTCATACGTACAAGGACTACGGCGGACGCCCACTTGGGTTTCCATCAAGTGGAATTGGACGAAGACAGCCGCCCACTTACGACCTTTATCACTCCATGGGGACGATACCGTTATCGTAGAACACCCATGGGTCACTGTTCGGCGTCGGACGCCTACACAAAAAGGTTTGATGATGCCCTGCAAGACATCACCAGAAAGCATAAATGCATTGACGACACTTTGCTATACGATCACGCATTGAAGAGGCGTTCTGGCATGTATATGAATTCCTGTCAACGTGTGCCTCTGCAGGTATCACACTCAAGCCCGAGAAGTTTAATTCTGCAAAGAGAGAGGTCACTTTTGTCGGTTATACCTGGGATGGGAGTCATACAAACCCGCAGACGAACGACTAGACGCCATTCGTAACTTCCATATCCAGAGAAGCCCTCCATCACGGATATTAGGTCGTGGTCGGGTTCGTGAATCAGTTAGCTCCCTTCCTTGCAACGGCGCCCATCATGGAGCCCTTTAGGGACCTCCTCAGAAAGCCCACTGGAAAAAAACGTTTACTGGGATAGTCAGCTACGTAACAAAACTCCGGTAGGCACAGGAGGTCATCTGTCAATTTAGCCCAGGACGGCTTGGCATATTACGACAAAGTACGCCCTACGACGATATGACGGATTGGAGTAAAGAAAGGAAGGTTATCGGGTTCGTAGTCCTCAGCAGTATGCTTTGTCAGTCAGCTGACAGCCCATTTTGTTGCAAGGGCGGCTGGTGCCTTGCCCTGTGTGGTAGTCGACACCTCACCTCCTCTGAAGCTGGGTATGCCCCCACGTAGAAGGAGAAGCCCTGGCAGTTACCTGGTGCTTGCGGAAGGCCAGGCTGTTCCTACTTGGGTGTCCTAATCTCACCATCATCACGGACCCACCGTCCTCTCGTCAAAGCTGCTGGGTGACAGAGCCCTCAAGGACGTCATCAACCCGAGATTATTCAACCTGAAAGAGAAGACACTCCAGTTCAAGTTCACATGAAATACCTGCCCGGAAAAAGGAACACTGCCGCGGATTTTCTTTCAAGGTCCCACCCCATACCATACGAGCACCCGCGAAGCTTCCGACGTAGATTTGGAGGACGACATTCAAGTGGCAGTGGCATGTGCAACCGTGGCCGCCTTGGAACCGGATATCATCGTGTTGGATGAAGACTGCGTCAGGAGCGCTGCATCTAACGACCCTGTATATCAGCTCTTGCTTGCAAGGGTTGCAGCGGGCGACTGGCCCAACAGAAGTCGCAAGAACTCGCTTGCCTTCGCCCCTTCTTCAGCGTTCAGGACCGGCTAGCCATCAACCAGGATCTGGTGACATACTCAGTGGACCAAGGATGTGTTCGCCAATAGACCGGCAGTCGGTCTATTGGCCGGGAATAGAAGGGGACCTTCAGCATTGCCGCGCCCGATGTACTTCATGCGATGAACATGCCCCCTCACTGCCTCCTGAAGAAATGATACACACGCCACCTGCGGAATATCCCTTCCAGCAAGTCGTCGCAGATATGTTCCAGATAGAAGGCAGTGTATACATGGTGTATGCAGATAGACTAACAGGTTGGTTAGAAGTGGCTCATTTCCCCAATGGTGCCACGTCTAACAAAATCAGTAATCACCTTTGATCATATTTCTCGCGTTGGGGAGCCCCAGAACATATATCAACTGACGGAGGCGAACTTGGCCAGCGAGGAGATGGAAGGCCTTCTTCAAGAGATGGGGGTCAAGGTCCGGCTGTCATTGGCCCAGTATACCCCAGTCTAACGGCAGGGCAGAAGCAGCTGTCAAATCGGCGAAGAGGCTACTCCAGGAAAATACGTTAAAGGTTTTTTTGTGGAGCCATTGAGTCGGAGGCAAAACGGCCCTGGCGATAACTTCAGTATCTCAACAACTCCCTCTCAAGGGAAATTAACAAGTCGCCGTCTCAGCTTGCAACGGGTCGCCAGCTGCGCGATGGGTGGGGTACCGACGGCCAGGAGACACCTGTTAGTAGACAGATATTGGAGGCAGACGATACGTCGAAGGGAGTTACAAGTGGCAAGGTCGCAGGAGGTGATGCGCATCCCTGCACTACAAAAGACTGCCGCCCATCGAACTAGGTACCCATGTACGCATACAAACCAAGCTACCAAGCAAGGGATCGAACGGGCATAGTAACAGAAACAAAGCCCCATCGTCAGTACACCGTCAAGCTTAACGGGAGCGGCAGGCTGTCAAAAGGAAACAGACGACACCTGAGAGTCATCGCTCCGCCCTCTGGCACGCCCATATCTCAGCACGAGTCTCCGCAAACCATACCCCGACAGAACAGGGACACGCACCACACAGGAGCCCAACGTCGTTGATAGGCCCAGAAGAGCCGCAGGTAAACCCAAGTAGCTCAAAGACTTTGTAGAGTGATGTTATTATCTTTTGTATGCAGTTGCATCAGGAATTGATATTTCTTTTCAGAGAATTTATGTATTTTATTTCGTTTTTGTGTATGCATCGACAAGTTAGCTTTAATTTTTTGTTTCTTCTCTTGTCTCTCATTTCTCATTGATCTAAGGGCATTTTTCCCCTTTTTATTTTTTGTCATGTATAAGAATGTTCTTGGGGCGGGGATGTACGATATGTTTTGTATTTTTCCCCTTTTTATTTTTGCCATGTATAAGTATATTCTTGAGGGGGGGATGTACGATATGTTCTTCGGCCATGCGCTGCCGAGCATGCATCCGTTATTGGTAATTCTGTATACGCTGTTGCGAGTCAGTTGGCTCCCGAGTATCCTGTAATAAAGTTCAGTCTCCAGGACGTTGTGTCATTGCAAACCCAACAATGAAGCTTCCTAGAAACTACGAATTTTTCTGTGATTCCCCCTTCACTACCTGACTTAGAACAAACATGACACGAAACTTTGTCCTTTAAACAAAAAGTTTCCTCACACACATCATCGAGATCATCATCCAGCTCATATTCAAAATTTCGGGTTAGTGTCTCATCCTCTCTCTGCAACTTGACAAGCTCATCCTTATCCAAAACGTTAGAGCCTAATTCATCACCGTAACTAGGACTAGATACTGGTACATTTACTACGTTACTCTCGACAGCTACACCTTCCCCTTGGCTCTCACTGTCCGCATCGATAGAGTCCGGTCTCTCAGCCACACTCATGCCAAGATCAACCTCGCTACCTCTATCACACTCGTTCGAATCCACGAACTCACTCTCGTTCGAATCCACGAACTCACTCTCGTTCGAATCCACAAACTCACACACGTTCGAATCCACGAACAAATTATGTCCGTAGTCTACGTCTGTATCTAAACCCGACCTAGTTACTACCATTTCAGGCACTGGAATATTCCTCACAACAGGATTCACATTCTTGGATAAAGCTAAGTCGTTACCGACAATAATGTCAACGCCTTCAATGGGCAAAACTGTTCCACAAAGACGGAAAGTTTCAATTTCTCCTGACACTACCTGACTTTCTAAATTCAACTTCAACAAAGAACAAAGAACACAAGTGTTAGGAAATCCACCTAACATGACTTTCTCTTCCATATTGATTTCTGCCTTGTTCGGCACACACTCACTCCTTATCAGTGATACAGCAGCCCCTGTGTCTCGAAGCAAGACCACTTCTCTCGAATCTACTCCTCCAAGAGAGGAAACTACGCCTTCCGACAGAAATTCACCAAAAACTTTCCTAGTTTCTCTCATCACATCATCCCTATTTGACGAAAGATTAACTAGAGACACTGGTTTCTTACCGTCCTTCTTTTCTACTGCACAATTCCTCGTTAAATGCCCTTTCCCATTACATCGGAAACAAGTTAATTCTGAGCCACTATATGCCATTCTACTCTTACAAACCTTAGACGTATGACCAGGTTTTCCGCATGTATAACAGGAATAGTCACTTCTACTCGCATTGCTATTACTATAGGACTGAAACCTTTACTGCTTTGTACTCTACCAGACGAAGAATCATTTCGTTTCTTACTAACACTCAAATTATGAGTTAGACTATATTCGTCAGCTAGCCCTAGTTGTCATGCAAAAGATACTTCTCGCCTATCCTCTATATAAAGTTTAATCTCAGGGGATACGTTATCTTTTAAGTTTTCTGACAACACTAGGTTCTTCAAACTATCAAAATCCTCAACCTTAGCAGTTGTTGTTGTTTTTGATTTACCTGACCTTGTGTCATCATGGGCTCTTGCTCACAGAGCAGCCCGTAACCTTAGCAGAAGTTAACCAATAAAAAAACAGCCTTTCTAACTTCTTAGCGTATTCTACATACGTAATATTTTCATCCTTTCTCAAATTTCTAAATTTCTTACGGTACGCCTCCGGTACTAGCCTATTCGCGCTAAGAACAGTTTCTTTCGCAATATCATAATTATCACATTCCTCCTTAGACATGCAACTATATACAGTAAGTGCCCTACCACTCAAAATTGACTGCAAATATAAAGTCCACATTTCTTTAGGAGAACCTACTCGTTCCATTAACTTCTCAAAACACATGAAATATGTCGTAACAGCTTCCTCATCAAACTTTGGTACTAATTTTAGCACTGCATTCATACCTAACGAATCAGTTTCGTTTTCGTTCTCGCCTGACCGACTGTTACGAATACTTTCCCTAAGGGTAGGCTCCACTTTGGAGGGGTCCCGATTGTAAAAAATCGTAAAAATATTTGCCAAAAAATACACTAATCAAGACAGGCTAATGAAATTTTCAGGCATTATTAGCACTATAATAACGCATATTCTCTGTGAGTTTTATCATCCTCATGGGAAAATTCATGATTTTATGAAAAAAAATGTGAAAAAATGCAAAAAATTCCGGGCCCCTCGTACTGAAGGTTATTTGGTGATTGGTGAGAAACTACAGTCTTGAATAGAAATTCGGTCTGACAGAATGTTGGTATATCCACCTGGAACATGCACAAAAAAAATTATCAAAATAGAACAGTAAATAAGCACGTTATAACAAAAAAAAGAGCAACAACTTCAGGTAAGTTCAGCGAAATCCCCGGCGAAATAGCAGACTATGGCTAGGAAGAAATATTCAGGAAAAATTCAAATCGCGATTTAGGGACAAAACCTTTTGAGAGTTTGTAGTAATATGTCACTTGATAGCCTAAAACATCTAAAAATTATATTATTTAGGACAATCAAAGAAAACCCACCTCCAAAAAAAAAAAAAAAAAAAAAAAAAAAAAAAAAAAAAAAAAAAAAAAAAAGGGTGGGGGTCTTTGATTGTCCTAAATAAATATATAATTTTTAGATGTTTTAGGCTATCAAGGACATATTAACTACAAACTCTCAAAAGGTTTTGTCCCTAAATCGAGATTTGAATTTTTCCTGAATATTTTCTTCCTAGCTATAGTCTGCTATTTCGGCTGGGCTTTCGCTGAACTTACAAAGTTGTTGCTCTTTTTTTTTGTTATTACGTGCTTATTTACTGTTCTATTTTGATAATTTTTTTTGTGCATGTTCCAGGTGGATATACCAACATTCTGTCAGACCGAATTTCTATTCAAGACTGTAGTTTCTCACCAATCACCAAATAACCTTCAGTACGAGGGGCGGAAATTTCCGTTTTTTTTCACATTTTTTTCATAAAATCATGAATTTTCCCTGTAGGATGATAAACTCACAGGGGAATAGCATTATTATAGTGCTAATAATGCCTGAAAATTTCATTAGCCTGTCTTGATTAGTGTATTTGGCAAATATTTTTACGATCGGCACCCCCCAAAGTGGAGCCTACCCAATTAAACCGAGCAATTTCCAACTCAAGCATACGCTCTTTCTCTCTCTCCTCCTGCTCATGCATACGTACCTTTTGTCTTTCTTCCTGCTCATGCAAACGTACTTTTTCTCTTTCTTCCTGCTGCATTACCAACATTTCTCTCTCTTGCTGCATTTTCATTGCTTCTCTCGCTTGCTGCACTTCCCTCTCAGCTACTCTTTCCTCTCTCTCATACTTTTCTCTTTCTTTCCTTTCCACATATTCACGGAGATCATTCCCCTCTAGACCTAGGAGCTTACCCGACTCAGTAAACTCATTCACCATCTCACTCATTCTGATTCTTTCTATATCCTCCCTGTTTCAAACTGTTAAAGTGTTGATAGCCTAGGCAAGGTTGCCACAATGTTACGGATCTGAGATCTCAGAGACAATATTGCGGTGTCGAAATTTCCTGGAAAGGGTCGACACAATGTTACGGCCTCTGAGAGAGGTCCGCTTCAGGTTCGATATGAAATAAAAAAAATATATATATATCAACACCAACAGTTGAAACTGGGGATACGAATATAGAAAGAAACACTAACACAACAAAGGTTTATTTACAAGCTTGCTAACAAAGGTAAATGCAGAATGGTATCTCCTATTTACATAAAAAAGATAGAATCTTACACTGCATGAACTGGGGGAACAGTGAGGTAATTCCAATACTTACGGGACGGTTTAATGACTCGAAGCAGTGGCTTCACAATAGGAGAGCGGCAATTGCAGACGTCCTCTTGACTGTATTGAAGAAAATAGTTTACTTGTAAGGCAGGAACACCCCCCTTTTCTTCTCCAGAGTCTGCTCAACGTAGAGACCACTCAGTCGTCCACTCCTGAAGACGATTAGACCAATATCCAACCAACTCTCGAACAACTCTTCTTTTGATAGATACTTCGTCGGTTCTTTCGTCTCTAGTCTCTCTCTGACGATCACTGCTGCTGATCTCTCACTGATAATCTGATCTGTGGCTCTTACTGACTGGTGATCTCTCTCTTTTAAGATTTCTTCCTTCTACGATCACTCCTCTCGCTGCTACTTCCTCCGTCGTATTTATACGGCATCCTGGGGGCGGAGCCTACGGCGAGCGTCACAGACTCCCGAGGTTTCTAGACATTCTTAGATGAATCTAGACGAGGTATTGCATCAGAAAATCGCGGCGTTTCTCACGTAACATTGGCGCGTTTTTGCGCTCCACAATAACCCCGAGGATTCCAGAACAGGCGCCCCCAACACGGGCGCAAAAGCCTCCTTTCTGCCGAACTTCTCGAAAATGCGTCCTCCTTTCCTTTATCTTCCTTTGCTATGAAGCAATTACCATCACACAGGATGACACAGAGGTTCTTCTTATGCCCCGGTGGCACGTCGTCCTCGACATCTTGGCTGTCCTCCGTCTCGATCAAGGGAACATTCTGTCCGTCATCAATGGGGGTAGCTTCATGGAGAGTTTCCGTGTCGCTGTCATCACTCTGTATCTCATCCAACTCGACTCCTGTAGGTGGAAGATGACATTTCCTTTGTCCTGAGTGTCTGCCCGAGTGGCTGTAGGAGTTTTCTCCGGGCCGAAAGAAGGTCCTGCAAGAAGATGTGACGTTGATGGTCCCTTCCTTGGTCATTTTGTGAGGTTCGGCATTTTGAAGGCTATTGTGGAGAGTACTTGGAGGAGACTGCTGGTCTCGGAGATGGGAACAACAGCTGACCTGAGGGCACTGACCTGACCTTTTATACCATGCTACAGCATTGCCATGTCGCACAAGGATGTAAATGTGTGAATCGGTTTCCCCATAGGCTACAGCACAATTAGGAGGCCCACATGCTTTGCAGCGGGAAGAAAACAGTGGCGGCGAACAATGCTGGTGACCCCAGCGCCTATCCTGCTGCAGTCGCCGGGGGTCCCACGAGCAATGCCTGGAGCTACGTCAGGTGACATTTGGCGTGACCACCCACGACTTGTTTTGAACATTTCAAAATTGGGGTGGGCTATGGTGCTCCAGTGGGCGGAGCTTAGCGCCTGGAAGACCCATCAACGTACGTCCACGATTTTACGTATGTTTTGTGGAACATTTACGGTTTACTGACGTAAGCTGTTGCCAACTACCTATTTCTGCTCATGCGTGGGTGTGCATGCGTTGATACGTGAATGTGTGACCTTAGCATTAATCTTCACTCCTCTCCTGCTATTATGTCAATTTGCCTATGGGCAGGATACCTTCATTAACACCTCCATTCCGACGGTTGACCACTCTCGACCCTATCATGGCCCATTGAACTTTGACATGACCCTAACCCCTCACACCTAGTAACTCTGCCTGCTCTCAACCTCTCTCTCCTTAGCAACGCCCCTTCCATTGTTTTTCCTTTGGAGCCACCCATTTCTGTTGAAATGTTGTCTTCCAGCATTCTCTGGAGAATTTGAAGGGTCCTCCTTTGATGAAGAAACAGGGGAAACCACCTATTGAAAATGTCTAAGGATGCGGCTGCAGACGGGGACATAAGGGCCTAGGATCCCCTTACAAACCAGTATAATAGGAAGCCATACAGGAGGAAGGAATGCAGTAGGATGCCTTACAGGAAGAAAGAGTAAAGTAGAAAGAAGGTCCTAGTCACGATAAACACACCCATTACTATCACCTGGACTCAGGTCTCCACCTTTTCGAGCTGAGAGATCATCTGGCCCAGTGCCTTGGCTTACGCTAGGCGCCTACGAGCCACTCCCTAACAAACTCATACTCCAGAAGAATCCCAAACTCACTACCACAGCCAACATCAGCCAGTCCAGTCGCACCCTACCTACTCCCTTCATTGGCACCAAGAAGATACCAGCTTCCTTGGCCATCATCCCTTGGTTCACACTACAACGAATGTCAAGTCCAGTGACATATCGGATATGCCGAAGTGCTGTTGCGTCTACCTGTGTGTCATTCAACAGTGTTTAACAGAAACAATTTCAAACGAAGCATTCCATAAGTGTTCATAGACACTATTATTTGAGTGTTACTTTGTCTTTAGTTGTTCTGTGTCTGACCCGTCAAAGGAAATCCTCTTTTTACTCTAGGTGTTAACTTTAGAAATAGTTTCAGCTATTTTAGTTATTTCATCGTACCTGGTGTGGCACTAGTTGGTCTTTGTAAGTCTGTTAAACGTAGCCTACAATGCCGCGGGGTTCAGTAGAAGCCCCTGTAATTTTAGTGGACGCATAGTTTTCTTTTGAATCAAACTTTGGTCGTAAGTATACCTTTCACATTGTTCAACTGACTACTTTCTGTCCCTGTCACCCCTTTCCATTGATCCTACTTAGTCACGGATTTAGTCATCCTGTTGCAAAGCCATTCTAACTGAGCGAAGTCACTGGTCTAGTGAATCAAAAGAAATATTAACCCATGGGAACGACGAGATCGCAGCTGACACAAGGCATGATTCAACCCTCAGCTTACTCGGTACACGAGCAAGATTTTCCCTTGACGCATAAGTTACAAACTTTATATTCCTAACTTAACGTGAAGCGGTCTTCGTTATTAATACTCATAATTAGTACTACTCATACTAACAACAATGATCAAATAAAAAGGGCACATATTCATACATTCTCAGTTATAAGTGGAAACACAAAATAATTGGGACAGAAATATAGCATATAAATTCAGTACATCAATTAAATTAAAATGTGCTAAAGTATATGGAAAATTGGTCCATTGTTTCACGAACAAAAATAAAAAAATATGCTATATTTTATATTATGAATAATTTTTTTGTACCGTTTAACATGCAAACTATTTTTTGCATTTTCATTCTAATAGATAAATCATAAATATCTTATTCCTAAATTCCTGTATCGTTAACTCAACTATAAACACCTTTTTCAGAACTTTTTTAGGCTTTCCTACCCACCAACAACAACAGAAACAGGACAGGCTTACTCCCCGAGTAAGCGGGAACAGCTCCGGGTAAAACACCTAAATTTTCTGTGCTGAAAAGCAACCCCACATTTTTCGCTTTCTTTTACTTAACACGTTCTTTTGGTTGGAGAAAATTTAATGAAGTCGAAGAATGCAAGCACAGAATGTATAAGATGGTTATTACTACACACTAAAAATGTTACTGACTTACGACATCAACATTTAGAGGGAGACACACGAAGTCTTAGTTGAAGCCACATATCCTACTCGACGTTCGAATTTAGAACCGTGATACCGTTTCCAGCTGATGTCTAATCTTACCAAAGGATTCGGGCTTGAAACCGTCTTTGTCTCAGTGACTCGAATATGGCAGAATACTGGACCCAGGGGGGGTTTCCAGTCCTAACAACACCCTAGATTTTCCTGTTACATTTCGCTAAGCTTAATATACGCTACGTTGTTCATCTCACAGAGGAATTGGGTTTGAGATGTACCTACCGTAGGTCTGTGTGTTTTGAATGGACATCCAATGTTCAAGTCGATGTTACTCGTGAGTAGTTGATGGATCTTCTTTAGAATTTGTCTTTATTCTGTGGCATCCAAAATTAGGAGTTTTGAAGACTAAATAAATAAATAAATTATCTTCTTAATTGACTGATAAATTTAAAAAAAAATTTAGTAGTCTTTAGTTGCGTTATTCAGACCAAGGCCAAAAATCAAACAAGAATGGTTTCCAAACTTTTGCGAACAATTCATGAGTTAGTCCTCTCTCTCTCTCTCTCTCTCTCTCTCTCTCTCTCTCTCTCTCTCTCTGTTTTTTGTTATTAATGTCGATTTATAAGAATATTCGCTCATAATATTATGTTGTTTGTATCAAAAGCTTTTCATAGACATGTATTTTTTCTCAGAATAATTACATTTTATTACATTATGAAATGAACATTTAAACACATTAGAGTTTATGCTAAGGATTAATTCAGGTATATACTATGAAAGAAAATAGTAAAAACAATATCCTTTCACCACAAGAGAGCGAAACTGCCAAAGAACCGGGGGCATCTATAAAACCAGAACACAGTTTCCCACACATAATATTTCATGCAAAAGTACAAGAGTCCAAAAGTCAACTGTTAAAAACATCGCAGTCAAAAGTCGAGGTAGGAAAGAAAGATTTAAAAACTGGGGAATCAGGAACTACAAAAATTGAGTTCCCCCTTCGATGAGTTGTTAAAAGGAATTTTGAGTATGCCGAATATTTCCCCGCAGAAGTAAAATGCCAGTATACTGAGAGAGAGAGAGAGAGAGAGAGAGAGAGAGAGAGAGAGAGAGAGAGAGAGGGAGGGGGGGAAGGGTGTTAGCAATTACATGTGTTGCCCGTAGTCCCTTTGTTACAGTAACTTTATTGTAATCGCCGTGAGTGGTCACTTTACATGTTAACAACTTTCCTTCCGTCCTAAAGTATATGCAACGTGTATACAACAGCTATTCATCTTACAGTATGCTGCATGCATACGACAATATACATCCTAATGTATGCCACATGTATACATTATGTATACCACATGTACACGATATGTATACTACATGTATATAATATATATATATTACATGTATACTACATGGTTACTAAATACAGTATACATGTAGTACACACATATACGGCATGTCATGCCCATGCAGTTTTCAATATGTATATGCATTCTGGAGCCTCTATATATTGCATATGATTTCATTTTGCGATAAAGAAATTGCATCACATCCGTATACTCATATGATTGGAGTGTAAAATGTATTTGCAAGTTTTCCACCAATACTGCTCTGACAAATGACACAGCCAGGGGGAAATTCGTATAAAATCGTACTTCGTGTTTGATTAAAATCCGTGCCCGTACTGTATGATTTAAGTTTTTATTATATATGGATTTCTATATGTATATAATTTTATATGTATGCGTGAAAGGGTACAGTTAGCTCTAAAAAGTGTATCCGGATTTGGTTTATGTGTTTATATGATTCTATTTTTTTTGTCCTCGTAACAGTGCTATCAGTATATAGGGTTAATCCACTCAGTTCTTTAATGATACAATTAGTAACTTTGATCAGGATAAGCGTTCAATCAACGAGTTTTTTTAATCTGGAAGGTATTTGAATTACTCGTCCATATATTGATTAAGACCAATTATTTGCAGAAGCCCTAATGATTACAAGATTTTTTCAGTAGCATGAAGTGTATTATATACTTTAGGGACTAAAATCTCACTTTATTTCAACGATTTCTAATTTGTTTCAGTCTGTCCGCATACGAATACAATCAGTTGAAAAATGCTCATGGTAGCATGACTCTTGAAATGGAGAAACAAATCCACAGATATGGACCTGTGTTTAAAGATAAATCTGTATGGAAAGCTTTCGGAAATCTGTCCGATTCCCCTTTTTCATTCAAATTGAGTAGGGGAATCGAACAGTTGCCCGAAAGCTTTCTGTACAAATTTTTCTTTAAATATATGAACATATACATAACTGTGGATTTGTCACTCCTTTATAATCAGTATTACTGTTATATACGGTTTACCGCCTCTCAAACAACGATATCGTTCAAGCACTTTGAGAGAGTGTATCAATTAAGTAGACGGCTATTATTCTCCATGAATTGCATCTTGCAACTAATGTCTATGCAACAGCACACGAGATGCCTTTCCTTGAAGCAAATAACGAGGCCTAATCCATATGGAAGGGGTAATAAGATTGCGTCTGGAACAAAGCAGGAAGTTATTCCTCATGTTTATGGATTTTCGTACAGAAACTTACGAGGGAGGAGGAGTTTTCTAATTGAATGGTCGAGCGCTGGAGTCTTTTTCCTGCACACACACACACACACACACACACACACATATATATATATATATATATATATATATATATATATATATATATATATATATATATATCTTAGAGGGAAAAAATGGAGATAAAGGGCTTCTGACTTATCTTAAAAAAGGATTGATTTGATCAGTTTACTCTAGAAAGGTCGCCATGGAAACCAGCTAATTACTTTACATTACATTTATTTACAAGAGAGTTATATAGAATATATACTATATATACATATATATATATATATATATATATATATATATATACACATATCTTAGAAGGAAAAAATGGAGATAAAGGGCTTCTGACTTATCTTAAAAAAGGATTGATTTGTTCAGTTTACTCTAAAAAGGTCGCCATGGAAACCAGCTAATTACTTTACATTACATTTATTTACAAGAGAGTTGAAAGGCAAGGCATGTAGCCACGTGGGCAGAGCGTTGCATAATGTGTGGATCGCTCCTGTCACAATATGAAAAAACTGGCCAAAATCAACATCTGCTTCAATGCTGAGTTCCAAAATTGATATAAATGAACGGTAAGGAAGCTCTTGCATGCGAGGAGACAGAACACGGACTCAGCAAATCTGGAAAATGGGTTCCAGGTTAACACAATGTAAAATAAAGACTTCTTGCACGATAATCCAGCTACTAGGGCAGTCACTTTTAATAAACACACACTGGGGGAGGAACTCTAGTGTTTCAATGAAACATTCAATGAAGACAATCTTGAAATAGGTCACAGGGGTAACATGTGCTCCGATGGTGACAAAGGAATTTCAGTAGAAGTGATACAAGGGAGATTTAAAATGAAAAAAGTGAGATTCGTCTTGGAGGAATAGAGCTGGTTGGATTTTGCACTTTCTAGACGTACCTTTGATCCTTAGAGGTTTGAACATGCGTCGTGATGTATGAAGGGGGCTCCAACCAGCTTGGATGACACAAAGGCTGACTTCCAGTCAGACAAGAGGACACGTCTGTTCCCCAGGAGTAGTTAGCTTGGACTGAGAGAAGGTCAGGGTGCTTCCAAATGATCTAGATTTCACACACAGCCTCCGGCATTGTCTGAAAGATGCAAAAATACAACCAGCGAATTTGGATGGAAAAGAGGTCTTATGCTATGAATTCCTAAAGCTCACATCGAGGCCTATCTAATCCTGTGACCTGCCTTTATTACCCTAAACTCGACCCTAAGTTAATGGTTTATTTTCTTCCCCCGCTCCTAACGGAAATTCCTATCTCTGGCCTGCCTTGTGTTTTCCTCCTAAAGTCAGCTGATTAGGAGAAAAATGGCTACTTTTCTAGAAATGGAATAATTTAAATAAATGCTGGGTAGATGAAGGGAGCAATAAACGTAATAGCTCCCCCTGTTAAGAAGGCATTCACTCCCTTTCGGGCGTGAAGGCCTCGGTTAAATAAGTTGATCATCTCGACTACCCAGTTCTCCTGCTCTAACTGAGGTTTTAGAGCAGCGATATGGCTAACTACAATGGCCTACCTACTTATAGGTGGTGATGCTAAATGTACTAACTTACTGAATTAATGTAATCTAGCCTAAGTGAGAACTACTGGTCATCTGTGACGACAGTCTACGATACCCCTATGTAAGGTTACTTTGAAAATTCTACTTGCTACTACCCTAATGCCCTGGTACTAAATTATTAGCCTAACCTACTCATTATAATTAATTAGGGACGCAATCATTCCAGAGTGTGGTACGCACAGCAGAGGTGTATCGACCTGAATTGTTAAAATACATAGATGAGGTAATGATGCGTGAGGGTGATGAGTGATTAGTAGTGTACCAGGATGGAAATTTAATGAGGTAATTATGATATTTAAGTGAGGGTTAGTATTACCAGTTCTAGGGGTTAGAGGGTTAGGTTACTGGCAGAGATCAGGCTGACTACCTTATCTGGATAGGTGCCAGGATCACTCTGCAAATGAATGTGACACTGTACCTAGGGCACAGGTGCCAAGGAGACCATGTGACTCTTTGGTTAGCTAATTTGCATCCCTTCTTCTTCTTCTTATTCCTCCAGGGCCTGGCTACACCAGTCCTAGGAGTTGACAGAGGCAGCGACTCTGGGGAAAGGCCAGAAGTGCCATCAGGAGCAGAGGCAGTGGTAGTCCTAGGGACTACAGGCGAACACCCTACTTCGGTATCTGCAGCAACCATCGTAGAGGTGGAACCTACTTTAGGGGAGGCCCTCATTTCGGCTGCTGTGACAGCCGTCGTAAGGGTAAGACTCCAGGCTGACTCCTGGTTGGGCAGTTCCTGGTCGTCCAGAGGAGGTGTAAAGGTGAGGTCTGTCGGAGGTTCATCCTCGGCCAACAGAGGTGAGGTCAAAGAAGACTCGTGGACTGGATCTGGGCAATGGGCTGCGAGGAGCTCCAAGCCTTTTGGAGGATCTCCTGTTTAGGTTAGGCGCCGGCGCTAGCTCAGAGCCAGGCACAGAGGTCCAGGATTGTGGTGGGTCCACGCCCAGGCTGGACGGAGCTTGACACTGCTCAGTGCTGCCAAGTGGCACTGGCAGAGAGTAGACGTCAGGCATACCTGGGACGGGTACCGGAAGTGCAATACCTCTCAGCGTGCCCGTGGTGATGGGAGACAATGGCTCCTGTCTCTTGTGGAAGGCTAAGCCTTGTGGAGAATGGACAGTGTCCTCTGCTGGTAGCTTGCTAGGGCACCTAGGCTAATTCATGGAGTGCCCTATTACGTTGGTGGCCGTACTTCCGGGAGGAAGTAGGTCTTGGATGGCTCCTTGATTTGGAGTGATTGGCTGTGGGGTTAGGACCCCTAGGTTTTTGGAAATGAGAGGAGGACTTCATGTCTTGCCCTAGGAGGAGGTCGTAACCTCCTGGAATGTAGCTTACTACTGCAAGAATGCATACTTTGGAGAAGTGAGGTCAGGTGACCCTCAATTGGACTGTTGGAAAGATCAACTTAATGTGGTTGATACCTTCAATGGTAATAAGTTGACATCTGTCAACGTTAGCCTCTTGGGGTATTCGATCTTCCCTTATCAGGAAGATTTGAGCTCCAGAGTCGTCAAAGGCTTTGACGTGGCTTGGCGGATAATGGCTTTGGAGGGGTGCGATGGTTATAGGGCACTTAGCTGGGGGTCCTAGTGAAGATGAATTGGTAACTGCCATACGATGGCGGGAATATTGTGATTTGCGCACCCTCCGTAGTTGGCAGACATGTGACCCTTGTGGCCACATCCTGGCAGAACTTGTTCAAGATTTTCTTCCATGGCACTGGGTAATAAGGCTGAGATGGCCCCACAGGTTGTAGTGTGCTCTGACACAGGTGAAGAGTCCTCTCTTTCAGGGGTTTGATGTGGGGAGTTTAAGGAATCCTCCTTTGAATTATCCTCAGGAACAAGTCCGGGGTTAACTGGTTGGCTCACTTCCGAAATGGAGGAGGCAGGCGGTGAAATGGTAAGAGGCTGGTAGGGCAGCAGGATGGTGAGGCACAGTGGGTGTATGGCTGGAAGCTTGCTGAGTGATTTCTTCATCTATGAGAGCTAGGCTCATGTTGTCTCTCCTTCTTCACTTGCCTTCCCTTTCTGCTTCTTTCTCTTTTCTCTCTGCTTCTCTGGCTTTTCTCTGGTTTTCTCTTTCTTCATCTTCTTATTGGTGCGCAGCATCCTGCTGCACCTTCACCCACTGGCCGAGGGCTGGTCCGGTGTAACCGGCCTCCTTGCCCAGAGTCATGAGGGTTCGGAGCCTCTCTAGCTCTATGGCAAAGATGTCGTGGGAAGCAGAGTATTCCCTTAGGCTATACAGTAGAGGCTCAGATAAATTTGAAAATGATGGCCAGGAATAGTACTGGATGGAATGGGAGTGCCTACTTGAACGTGGCACTCACCTAGAAATGGGTTCTGCAATGTGGTAATGTGTCTGAGAAGACTGGGTGTTCTGTGGCACTTGGGAAGTGTCCCGTAAAGGGGCGGCACTTCTTGAATGGCACCTTGGAGGTGATAAAATACAATGGAGTTTGCTGTGTAAGTCACACTTAAGGGCGTTCCTAACTTGGGGATACGCTGGAATGGGCAACCTGTAGGTCCAATACAGGTGCACGGCACTTATGGAGGCGTTCCTTGGCAGCACTATTAGAGTGCTGATGTAGCAGCACTTATGGAGGCGTTCCTTGGCAGCACTATTAGAGTGCTGATGTAGCAGCACTTATGGAGGCATTCCTTGGTTGGGTGATCCGGGATAGCGGATACACTAATGAAATGGGCGTTCCATAATACAGATATGCAGGTAAATAGCTACCTGTATGTCTGTACAGGTGCAGCGGCACTTATGGAGGCGTTCCTCGGACAGCACTTAGGGCTGGTATTGTGGCACTTATGGAGGCGTTCCTTTGTTGAGTGTTCCGAAGGAGCACTGATCCTTGTACGTGGAAACACTAATGAAATAGGCTTTCCATAATGGCGGATACACAGTTGAATGGCTACCTGTAAGTCCTGTACAGGTGCATGGCACTTATGGAGGCGTTCCTTGGACAGCACTAGTAGAGTGCTGGAAATGGGCGTTCCGTAATGGCGGATACACGAGTAAATGGCTACCTGTACGGCCTGTACAGGTGCAATGGCACTTATGAAGGCGTTCCTTGGACAGCACTGGTTGCATGCTGGTATTGCGGCACTTATGGAGGCATTCCTTTGTTGCACTGGTAGCGTGCTGGTGTGTCCCGTCGGACGACACTAAATGCAGTATACTCAAATATACTGAAATGAAATGGCACTCTGTTCGTGGCAGAGTGTAATGGTGGAGGAGAGAAAGTAAAAGGTGGGAGTACTTCAGCAGCCAGTCGATGGACAGTGTCATGGATTAGTGGTACTGTAAAATGGTAGGGCCTGTGGTGCATTGGTGGTGGCCAGTCCTAGACTGGTTTATGGCCACCTTCCTTTTATGGAAGTAAGGTGGTTGCGTTGGCACACTGTGTAGTTTGTGCTTGCGGTATACGCAAGTCTTTTGTGATAAAAAATGGAAAGGACCACTAAGGCAACGACAGGTAATGGTAATTTGGAAATGCTCAGTCCTTGGCTGAAATACTCGGTAAATATAATAAATGCTTGCAATACTGCAATGGACACAGGCGCGTACGTATCACGCTCAGTG
>NC_061098.1:25934329-25939329 GCF_015104395.2 Macrobrachium nipponense | reverse complement strand
TCGGGGGGGGGGGGGGGGGGGGGGGGGGGGGGGGGGGGGGGGGGGGATGATGTTGGGTCGTCCATATCATCATCTTTGAATCAAATAATAAATTTAATCATCTAGAAGACCTGTGCAAAAACACAGAATTTTCCTACGAACCACATGACCACATCCAAAAAGTCAGTGCAAGATCCCGTAGATTTTCATAGAATCCATGCTATCATTAGCACTGATGAATTACGCCCTAATTTGCATGCAGTTAATCTAGAATATCAACCTTTTACATTGTTTTTTTCTATTCTGGTAGTCCTTGTAACATAATGGACCTACAGACTTATTACTTGTTGTTTTCAAACTTCGCTATTGAGAAGTCCGAAGTCTGCCTATTGGGCATTGGAAATAATGAACTAAGCGTCATAGGCGTAACTCAGGTTCAGTACAAGGTGGGTAAGCATACACTTACCGATTCCGTTTATAGTTGTCCAACAACATAATATGTATCCAGTTGTAATTGTAGGATATCCGTCTATGTGCAGTCAAAACATTTTTCTAGCTCCTGCAAAGAATGGCGTGTTTATCAAAGGGAAATTCTACAGATCTTAAACAAAAAAACACAACAAAATCTATGTTGGACAAAAAGGAGACAAACAATCTAACAGTAATGTACATTGAAGAACCAATTACCTGTCTCATGAACCATGATATTATCCAAGCCACCCAACATAATTCTTGTAAACCCGTACTGGCAACCTACGCGCAATCTCTTGTACAAATACACCCTCGTATCTCAGTGTGCGTTAGGGAAAACTTTGCCAGGATCAGAAATCTTCATCCTTCCAGACACTCTGAAAATTAACGGACTTTCTATAACACGAGCATTGTACATTGTTGACTCTCAGCATCAAGTCAATATTGAAGTCTGTAACCTCTTGAATACCTATTTAGTATTCAAACAAAATCAGCATATCTTAGATATCAAATGTACAAATACCACATTCTTACCATTGCTGAAATTAATCCCCGCTCAACCCACTGTCGATGAGGCCCTCTTACAATCAATCAAAAGCAAAATCGATGCAGCTATCCAAGATAAGGGAATCAGACAGAAATTTTTCTACTTTTGTCAAATATCACGATGTCTTTTCTGATCGAGGGATTTCTAGGAAAAGGCAGATCTCATTGAACACACATACGTTTAAAGAACAAGAATAAAGTTATTTACGTACCCTTGTACCGTCTCTCTATGAAATTCAGAACGAAATCAATGAAAAAGTGGATAAAATGCTAGAAGAAGGGGTTATTAGAAAGTCAGACAGTCCTCATAACTTTCCTTTAATTGCTGTGCCCATAAAAGATCGGACTTGGCAAATTTGCGTAGATTTCCATTGCTTAAAGGAGGAAAACGATTCCTGATCATTTTCCAGTACCATGTACCGACGATATCTTATCCCTTTTAGGTCAGAATCAGTTCTTTACTTCGTTGGATTTACTCAAAAGGCTTTCACCAGATACCCTTAGAAAAAGAAAGCACACCTTACATTGCCTTTAGCACATCCAGAGGACACTATGAATTTTTGCTTCTGCCTTTTGGCTTACACTGCGCCCCGATCACATTTACCAGAATGATTAATATAGTGTTTGGTGACTTGCTAAGTGAAATTCTTCAGGCCTATACGGACGATCTTGTAATTCACTCTATTACCTTAGAAGAGCACTTGCGTAAACTTGAACTGGTTCTCCAGAGATTAAGACAACATAATTTAAGAGTAAAAATTTCCAAGTGCAAGTGTTTCAAGACTGTACTAGTCTATTTAGGCTTAACGGTATCTCGTCAAGGTCTTAAAGTAGTCCACGATAAGGTGTCGGCTATCTGTAACTTTCTGGTACCTATTAACGTTAAAGGCGTACAAAAATTTCTAGGGTGTTCGGGTTATTTTTTAAGTAGTCTTTTTCTTTGGGATTTCCGTTCAGAGCATCAATTATTTTACTTGACTGAGGGTCTTTCCTTGGTTCAGTCTGTGCCAGTTCAACACTCCAACCCAAGTCTTCAACGTTCGCGATCGTTTGGATTAATGAATTTTCTTGTTCAAACGATTTTTTAACAGTTTGTATGGGTGTTTCAATATCTTCTAATTCAGCTAATGGTTCTGAGCATGTTGGTGCAGGGTTGCGGAATATGCGCAGCGATGATATTTGCCTTCCCAGGTAAATATCCTAACTTCGCACCAAAGTCCTGAATGAGCATATGCCACCGAGTCTTTGAGGCGGGTGATTAAACCCTTGAAGAAGTTGGTGAGGGGCTTTGTGTGCAACTACTCACTAATCACAGCTCCTTTAACTGACCTTACGAAGAAAGGTGCAGATTTTATATGGTCTGAAATGCACCAACAGGCGTTCGATACCTTGAAAGAGAAATTGTGCAGCTTACCTATCTTAAAATTTCCTGATTTCAGTAAGGAATTCTTTAATCGCAATTGATGCCTCATATCAGTGGGTAGGAGAGGTACTACTTCAGCAATACGACAAACAGCTTTTCTCAATAGCTTTTTATTCATGTAAACTGAAGCCTTCTGAAAGTAAATACGCAGTAATAGACAAGGAAGGGCTAGCATTCGTTAATTCATTAGTACATTTTAAATTCATAATCTATGGTTATCCTGTTAAGGTCCTTATTGACCATAAGCCCCTCACCAACTTCTTCAAAGGCTTTAATCACCACCTCAAAAGAACTCGGTGGCATATGCTCATTCAGGACTTTGGTGAGAAGTTAGGATATTTACCTGGGAAGGTCCAAATATCATCGCTGCGCATATTCCGCAACCCTGCACCAACATGCTCAGAACCATTAGCTGAATTAGAAGATATTGAAACACCCATACAAACTGTTAAAAAATCGTTTGAACAAGAAAATTCATTAATCCAAACGATCGCGAACGTTGAAGACTTGGGTTGGAGTGTTGAACTGGCACAGACTGAACAAAGGAAAGACCCTCAGTCAAGTAAAATAATTGATGCTTTGAACGGAAATCCCAAAGAAAAAGACTACTTAAAATATTCGCAACAGAATTATATAATTAAGGATAATATGCTGTGTAGATCCATGACGAGGAAAATCCGAAGTATACTGCAGGCGACTAACGACTAGGTAGTAGTACCAATCTCTCTTATACCGACTGTCCTAAATTAGTTGCATGCCAATCACATACATGGTCATCCTGGGTTCTCTATCATGTCACAAAAAAGCTAAGTCACTAGTCTTACTGGTCTACGATGATTACAGATATAAAGAAACATATAAACAATTGTCACACTTGCCACAAAAACAAAGGGCACACTAAGACACCTGTCAGCCTTGGAGCCTACCCCCTGCCAAACAAACCTTTTGAATGAGTACACTTAGACTTATTAACAGGGTTTTACGAGTCTGACAGAGGGAATCGGCACCAATTAGTTTTAATCAATGCATTGACCAGATACACAGAATTAATACCTTTGAAAAACAAAACTGCGATTGAATGCGCAAGAAAGTTTTATGAATGTTATATTTGTAAACACAGAATTCCACACGCAATAATCTCAAACTCTAGTGGAGAATTCAATAATCACTTTCTTAAACTCCTTGTGCGAATTCCTAGGCATAAAGAAAATCAATACCATGATTTATCACCCTGAATCGAAACGGGTTAGTATAACGGGTGAAAAGGAAAGTGTTTAAATATCCTACGGGTCACACTCGGGGGTATGGACCCCAACTGGGATATTGCTATCCCTGCAGTCTTAAGCACTCTTAACCACAGATACGACACTTCTATCAAAATTCGCCACATGAACCACTATAGGGCACACCCGCTAGGACCCCTTTCACAATCTTACACCCACAAACAATTAATCCAATCCTTTAAAGGATATCATGAATGCTAGTGTAAGCAGGTTCAATATACTTCGTAAGAATCTTGAAGAAGCTCAAATAATCATGAAAAAATAATCACGATAAAACTGCCAAACATACAAAACCGTATGCAGTAGGTGATCTATCTATATACAAATATACGTACATAAGGGTCTGAACTTTAAACTAACGCCTAAAAAATTCGAAAGACCATTTATCATCCTCGAACTGCTAACGGCAAATAGGCTGAAAGTTCAGAGCGTAGTAAACCTACTGATATCCGGACCGTTTTTATACCATGTCCGATGTTAATCTTTTAAAGGTAGTGTGGGACAAAAAAAAAGGGGAATAAATATATATTATATATTATATATATATATATACATATATATATATATATATATATATATATATTATATATAATATATGTATATGTATATGTATATGTATGTGTATATATATATACATATATATATATATATATATATATATATATATATATATATATATATATATATATACATATATATAACACATGGAATAAAATGGTATACAGATAAAAAAGTGTTATAATAAGATAATATGTATTATCACACCAGTTTTATATATACAAGGTTACATATAAGCTTAAAATAAAATATCATATATATATATATATATAATATATATAGATATATAGATGTATGTATATATATGATATATATAATATATATATATATATATATATATATATATATATATGTATGTATGCATATTTATATAAAACTTATATGACCAACCTTGTATATAAAAAACTTGTGTGAAAATAAAATATATCTCATTATAAAACTTTTTATTCGTATACCATTTTATTCCATGTGATGTTTAATTTTAAACATGACTAATTACATATAATCGGTTATTTGAAGGTTCCAACAAGCAGCTTGTCTTGTTTTTATTGGCACTGATTTTTCAGGCATTTTTCTCGTGTGGGGCTGGTTCCAAAACAAAAAATATTCAGTTTAATCATGTCTCAATCATTGAAAGAAAGAGCTCTTCCTTACATCAAGTAACATTATACTAGAAATTGATAATGCAAGCTATTTCTTGCCAGAAGACGATGTCATCAATTTGAAATCCAAAATTTATC
>NC_061098.1:25919329-25924329 GCF_015104395.2 Macrobrachium nipponense | reverse complement strand
ATGGTGACTTATTTAGAAATGGGAACTTAACTGATGTTTCGTGGTGTTACTAGACTGCTGTGACTATGCCTAGTTTTATGACTAAACTAATGTTAGTTATTTGGTTAATTCCCCAGGGTTATCTGAGTTATTTGGATTTTGAATTCAACCTTTCGTTTAATCATTTTGCTAAGAACCTGATTCATTTAGTTAATGCTTTGCCTTTAAATAAATGCATTTTTGAAGTTCACGAGTCTGATTTAATTGTCTTAGGTAATGGAGAGAGAAAGAGAATGTCACCCAGTGCCTGCTGCATGCACATCGCTACCAAAACCTTTTAAGATTACCAAGGTTAGAACCTCGGTAATAGATGTGGTGGCAAGTGGTGTAGGGATCAATATTACGCCTTTTGTGAAATCAATGGCAACTTAAAAAGGCTGTTTTTAGAGAGACTGGCTGTGAAAATGAGTTAGGATTTCAAATACTAGGTGACAGATGATAGGAATTAGTGAGCTGTTGATCTTGTACTGAGTAGAGAAATTCAATTAGGGTCAGCAATTTCGTCTGCTGCGAGACGCCTTCAAGCGATGTGTCACTCAGTTGATATCTATGAGTGCATGTGTTTACTATAGTGCTCGCTGTTTGAGTACTGGGTCGTGATTACACACGCAAGTATGTGTGTATTAGCGTGTTTTTACATGCGCGCAAATCGGCAGTATGGGGTTCTTTCATTGACGGCATGAGTGTTACGTTTTTCTTATGCCCTTGTGTTTTTTTTTTTCTCTTTCTAACTTGGTGTGTGAATCATTTTGGAGTTAAAAAGACAGTTTCAGATCACCCATATCTTTTCCCATAGATGCAGAACGTGATAAGTTTTTCATCTTAGCAAGTGTTAAAGGCGACACATTTTTTTTTCTTTTTTTTTTTCTTTTTTTAATACATACATAAACATATGAAGTTTTCATACATTCGGCTCAGTTCTCGAGGTGTTTAGATTGTCTCGGAGATAGTGTCTCTTATGCATACTCAGTTAGCGTATTTTTTTTGCTGAATAACCAGCAAAGGGAGGCTAGTGTGATCCATGGGGTAGAGTCTGAGGGAGGCGTGAATTTTTTTTTCTTTGTATCGGGGTTGAGGGGGTGAGTCCTTTCTTATTTTTTCTTCTCTCTTGTCTCCTCCATTTGGCCTTGGAAACAAAATTCAATGCCATGTTCTTGAAATTGGCTATTAGCCACTAAGAGATGATGTGATATGCCTGTAGGGTTTTTTAGAACGATTTTTGTTCTTTCTTTTGGGTAAAAAGAAAATGAATATGAAATGAATATGGTGCAAGTTTTCCTTACGCTTTGGAGAAAGCCTTAAACTATTTTAGAGATTTCTTATGACTTCGAGATCAGATTTTCACCGCACCCATGATGTTTCCTAGAGGGCAAAGGGATCGGTGAAATTTTTGGAAGCCCAGTCAACAAAACGAAGTACAGGTGATTAGTACGTCCCAGAACCCAGGCCTATAGTTTTACGCAACGGCAAAGGACGTGATTAGAACCGAGGATAAGGAGATATTTGAAAAGGGGTTATGTGTTTGGTGATGCTAATGGTGATGATACTGGGGAGTGGTAATATTAAAGCCCATACTGGTGATACGGGAGATATCTACGGGGAATTATTACGAGGATGCTATGTGGCACATTGGAGTTCACGGTGGTAACAAGGTAACTTTTAATGATGATATTATGGATAGTAATACTGGTGATACTGGTACTAATATTGGTGATACTGATACTAACAATGGGGTTGATGTAATGAGAACTAAGGGTGGTAATGTTTATGGGTTGTGGAAGGGGAGATACTAACCACGAATAAAAAGGTGTTTTATCGGACGATATAGTGTTAATGCCCTGTTCAAAGACTATGGTAAAAGTCAAATTGAGGGAAGCGAGAAATGCTACGGGTCTTCTTTTGCCCGGGTTTTTTTTTCTTTTTTTGGTTTTCTATGATAGCCCTAGAGTTTTCCTTCTTTTATGGGTTCAGTAGACAATTGCTTGAAGTCTACGTGAGTCACAGATGTTACAGGTGTCACGGGAACAGTCAGCGGTGCCATTGGCTTTTTTTCCCCCTTTTGGATATTAGCCATCGCTGACGTAAGTTTTTTATCATGAGGAAATTTGAATTTATTTTTCTTTCCGAACAGTTTGTGTAGATTTTTAATATCTCAGTTCGTGATTTGGAATCATTGTTCGGGATGCGTTTATAATTTCAGCCGTTTGATGCTGCAATGAGATTTAGGGGAGAATTTTTGCATTTTTGAAGGTGTGCATAATGGCACTACTTTTTTCCCCTGGAAATTGTTGGCCTCTTGCACAATACCCTTGTTGTGTTTCTGGCAAGTTTCCCAGAGATAGGAAACTTGATTAAGTTTCTGGTGGCCTGTGCCGAAGTGAGTATGGGGAAGCCTTTGTTTAGACACTTCGGATTTGTGGTTTTGTTGTAATGAGTTATGGCACACTGAGGATTTTTTCTAGAATTCTTTGGCAATTTTTTTTTTCTGCCATGTTTTTTGCCCTTCTCTGCAGTTATGCTAAACAGAGAGTTTACAGCTTTGGACGGTAACATTGAGCTCCTTAGAGATGCTTTTCGAGGTTATTTTACTGGCACAGTTTTTAGAGTCCGATTATGAGGAGCATTAGAGGTATAATATTTTGGCCACGTGGTATTTTGTTTTGTTGGTGATGTCCAGAGATTAGGCCTATGGTGGTTAAGAGCTATGTTTTAGTTCGCTGTTTTGGATTCAGTTATTTTGCAGTTATTTTGGTGCAAATGGAAACCCTTGTGAGAGAAGATATGTGGCAATATTTTCAAGTGTATCAGCTAGATGCTTTGAGTCCATTTTTCGGGGACAGAGTTTCATTTTTGATTACCCTGCTTGGAGGTGTAATGATATTTTTTGGATACTTGGTTTTTATTCCACATGTGGTTATTAGTGAAATGGAGGGGAATATTTTTATTGCCTGAGTGGTATTATCATTAATATGGTGATGTGTGGGTGGTTTTTTTATTATTATTACTGAAGATTTTTATTTTCTTTGGGGGGCTGAGTTTTTTTTTTGTGGCTATAATCTTTAGTGGTGAGGTTTTTTTTGGCTATGATTTTTGGTGGTGATCTGTGGTTTTACGAGCCAAAGAGGGGGTTATTGTGGTTCCTTTTGGTGTTGTGGCTCTTAGGGGCGGGTGGCATTACTGCATTGCGGTTTTATGAGTCCCAATGGAGGTTGTCTTTTTTATATTCATCAGTGTTATTTTGGTGGTATATAATTGAATTGAATTGTGGTATACTATGGTTTTATATACTTTGGGTAGTATCATGAGGGAGTTATGTTTTAAAGACTATTTTTTGGGGCACCTTTGGTGATATCCTGAGATAAGTTTGTGAAATGTGTTATATGGTGTTAGTATACAATATTTGGAGAATAATGGTTTCTGAGGTTGCAAGTCTGACTAGACAAATCTTAGTGCAGTTTTGAAGCGCATTAGGTGTTCACAGGTGGTTTATTTTTGCTGATAATGCTGTGTGATGAGTCCAGTTGCTGACTTTTTTCCTTACGGAGTTGATTACTCGGAGATTTGCACTATTTTCAGAGGTGTTGATAATGGCATTCCACGGAGATGTACTATGTAAGGGGTGTTTCCCGTCGTTTCTGGTCGATGAGATATGTTGCGGTAGCAAATTCCGTAACGATACATACTGCATTTATGGGGGGGAAAACATTGGAATATATATGTTTTTTTTTCCTCTCTTGGGTACATTTTGTAATGGGGAAAGTCTCGCTTATTATTGTTGCTGTTATTTTTTTTTTTCCCTACAAGATTTGCCGTAATTGGGGTTAAGCTTTACATAGCATTTCTATTTTGAGACAGGAGATATAATTTATCGTGGTATGTGAGTTAGATAGAAGGGGTGTTTGGCATTATATTTTCATGGAGGTTAATTATATAAACAGTTAAAAGGGTTCTTACTGATTTTGTGGGTTAAGGAAATATCAGAGCTTGAGAGAACATTTTTGGTGTGGAAAATTTGGGTCTGGCTTTGTTAGGTTTTTTTTCGGGCTCATTTCTTTATTATACATGTGAGTAATGGTGAGTTTAAAATGTGAGGACAGTAGTCCGTAGAGTTTTTATGATTTCTCATTTTGCTAAATTTGGGTGGTTTGTGCTAATTTATATATGGGGTTGGCGAGTCTTTTTTTTTTTATTATTGGAGAATTTAAATGTTTTCTTTAAGGGGTTATAGTTGGTCTTATATATATATATATATTATTAATAGTGATTATGATTTAGCGATCTTATGAAGTTACTTCACAGATTTTAGTTAGAAATTAGTTTGGTGGTTATATTAGTGGTGTTAATTGGAAAACGTTCAGTTAGTATTTCTTAGAATTTGAGGTCATTATTTGACAGATGTACGTCTAGGGTTAATTCTTCTTTAGTTGACAGATGACATGACTGACATACTGAAACACCATAAACATCGTTCCCCTATGCCAGCAAGACGTCTTTCAGCTACTACAGAGACGTATATTATCGACATGCGAGAGAATCTACGAGTCTACGAGGTTTACGGCACTTTTGGACTATGGAAGTCGTCAGTTGTCCTTCACTGGGAGACGTTTTGCCTTTCTACAGCGTATTTCACGAGTCTGTGCAGCTGCAGACCATACACACACACCAACGGGAGCATCGAAAATTCAAAATGAGAAAATGTCTGTACAGTCAATTGTTATTATAGCCCAGATACAGGTGATTCACAAATTTATTTTATATGAAAGACATTTTACTGCCAAGACGTGCAGTTATGGTGTTTTTGAGCCGGCCAATGTGTTTTTTTTTATACATATAAGCTATTTTGTATGAGCTATGGCTAGGCAGGTGCTAACTTTTTTTGGTGGCCAAGCATCTGAAATAAGGAGTAATTGACAATATAATTAAGACCACCGTTGTGAATTCGAATTGTATCTTTCTTTCTG
>NC_061098.1:25899329-25901829 GCF_015104395.2 Macrobrachium nipponense | reverse complement strand
CAGCCCTCTAGTTTTTCCAGATTTCTTTTCAGGGATCTTGGGATCGTGCCTAGTGTTCCTAGGATGATGGGTACAATTTCCACCGCAATATCCCTATCCTTCTTATTTTTCTATTTTCAGTCTGAATACTATCCATTTTTTTTCCTCTCTTTCTCTCTTCAACAACTCTGGTGTCCCATGGTATTGTGACATCAATGAGTGATACTTTCTTCTTGATTTCGTCAATCAACGTCAAATCTGGTCTATTTGTTCTGATACCATAGTACCAGAGGATCTTTGCCTGGTCGTTTTTTATCACTCCTTCAGGTTGGTGCTCGTACCACTTATTACTGCAAGGTAGCTGATGTTTCTTGCACAGGCTCCAGTGGAGGGCTTTTGCCACTGAATCATGCCTCTTTTTGTACTGGTTCTGTGCAAGTGCCGGGCATTCGCTTGCTATGTGGTTTATGGTTTCATTTTTCGTATTGCACTTCCTACATGTGGGCGAGATGTTATTTCCATCTATCGTTCTTTCAATATATCTGGTTCTTAGGGCCTGATCTTGTGCCACTGTTATCATTCCTTCAGTTTCCTTCTTGAGCTCTTTCCCCTGTAACCATTGCTATGTGTCATCGCTGGCTAGTTCTTTAGTCTGTCTCATGTATTGTCTTTGCATTGGTTTGTCGTGCCATTCCTCTGTTCTTTGTCATTCTCCTGTCTCTGTATATTTCTGGGTCTTCGTCTACTTTTATCAGTCCTTCCCAGGCACTCTTGAGCCATTCGTCTTTACTGGTTTTCAGATATTGCCCCAGTGCTCTATTCTCGATGTTGACGCAGTCCTCTATGCTTAATAGTACTCACAAGAAATCCTCTTGGACAGTTTCATAGAAGTCATACCAACGTAAAAGCCGGGACATCCACAGACGGGGCATAAGAATTGGTAGAGTACTTTTGAGTGTTTCCAGAGGTCTCTTGCTGGGGGGTCACATTCAGAGAAAATGTGACCCCTACCGAAGTCAACAAAGAACTCGAACTCGTAATTTATTACCAAAATCGACGTACCCGCGACCTTATCATGAAGAACAACCCCCCCCCCCCCCCCCCAGCAAGAGACCTCTTGAAACAGTCGAATGTAGTCTACCAATTCTTATGCCCCATCCGTTGCTTTGGTATGACTTCTATGAAACTGTCCAAGAGGATTCTTGCCACGCACAAGAAGGAGCAATTAAAAACCACACCATGACAGCACACCAGGTAGCTATCTCCCACGACGGTATTATCAATTATACTAAGATAATAGGGAGGGCTCCTGACTAGCGACGATTACGACTGTTCGAGGCACTCCTCATACAGCAAGAAAAGCCCTCATTAAATACGGCACAGGAAGTGCTTTTACTACCCACCAACTTAAGAAGACCCATGAATATAAATAATAGTACAAGTAATACCAGACCGAGCGACACCCCCAATCAAAGAATACCAGATGAGACAAGCAACCCAGCAGCCAATGACAATGCAAGCCGTCGTGACACTACACCCTGGGAAGTCATGCCCCAGCCTCGACGGTCTGCTAGGCTGCAACAGCGCGACCTTCAACGACGAGAAGAGTCTTGAAGGAAACTTCCTCCAACCAATAGAATGAACGCATTGCGCCACCAACCAATGAAAACTCAGCGAGCGGTTAACCCCCTGCTGACCTACCACTATATATTGAGTAGATCCTGACAGCATCTACAGCCTCCTCCGACCCACTGCCGTAATCATGCTCGGATGATATCGAGAGAAACGTTGGCCACTAGATCGACTTATATTTTGATCTATTTGTTTATTTACTGTGACAAATAGGTAAATTTTTTAGGCAATATCCATGAAATTGACTCCCCCTGATGAATCATATCGTCGCCATACTCGCCAGTTGTAGTAGCAGAGAGAAAGCAATTATTAGCAAAATTGAGAAGATTATTTACAAGTTGAAAGCAGCTGATGCAGCAATATCTTTCAATAAGACTTATTATTATTATTATTATTATTATTATTATTATTATTATTATTATTATTATTAATGAATCAGTTGGATACATTCACGTGATTTTAACACCACTTGGCTTCTCAGTTCCTTATTTTGTCTAGTTAGGTTAGGTTACGTATGTTAAGAGAATATGTTTCACTGTATTCACCATTACATTTTCATGTAATTTCTTTTTTTTTTTTTTTTTACCCTAAAGTTACCATATAACAGGTTCACCATCAGTAAAAGAGCGCCATCCCTCATAGGTAAAACGGATTTTTTTTGTAAATGCCAGTCAGATCTTTGAAAGTAATCTAATCTCCTTAAAAATGAGATATATAATACGCCCAGGAATGATCAACCTTCAGAAAAGAAATATAAAAACACTGGGATGAAATGTTAAAATTGTCGGCTTTTGTAAATCATATACATTATGTAACTCTCAATGTGATCATAATAATTTAATTTCGTGCAGTCAACTCCCAGCTTATAATTTGAGCCGAAATGTACCAT
>NC_061098.1:25889329-25894329 GCF_015104395.2 Macrobrachium nipponense | reverse complement strand
AAATTAAAAGTTGTCTAACTACATTCATTATTCTCTTAACAAGAGTGAGGAACGAATATTCAGAAGTTTATGAAAAAAAATGCAAAGGCATCACCTTATAACGTTAGTTTCCTATCCCTCCCTATCCCTCGAAATTCCTTCTTCTTTCTTTTTTTATTTATTTTCCTTTAAATTTGGGTGTGAATTTTACCCATAGATGCCAGGGAGGCGAACAGGAAATGATCGGTGTTGGAGGAAGCGTGGTAATAAAAAGGTTAAGAACCACTATTCTGGAGTATATCTAACTAAACATTTTACAGTGATCACAGATCATTACAGATTCCTTTATCAATGCTGATTCATAGGAAGAGTGCTTAGTATTTGTATCACCTAGTGCTATGAAATTATTCCAAATCTGGACACACCTTATGAATCGTGGTCAGCTACATAAGCTACATGTTGGCGTCGAACAACATAATTCTATTTGAAATTCCACACACACTTACGTTTGTACACATACACAAAGAAGATATATATATATATATATTATATTATATATATATAATATATATATTACTATATATATACATATATATATATTTATATATATATATATATATAGATATATATATGTATAATTATATATATATATATATATATATATATATATATATATATATATATATATATATAATTTTTGGGACTCTTTACACTCATAATACATCCCTTTCTTTAAATACTGTCTTTAGCACTAATAGATATCTTCACTTTAATTTTACAAAATTCTATATTCGGCAAAGTTTCTGGAGATTAATAAAAAGTAAAAAGGGGAATTACAAATTTCAAAATAAAATATTTAATTTTTCTTTTGTATGCCTACCTATTAGTAGTAAAGTTTCATCATATCCATATATTGTTATCTAGCTATGCTTCGAACCAAAAACAAACTAAACGTACAGTCACCATCAATATTTATAACCTTAATAATGACAAATTGCCCTTCAACAAAATAAAAGAGAACAGAGGAGAATACTTCCTCTAAAAGAAAATGTCTCGAACCTGCAAACAAAAGTTCTTTGTCGGCGTGATTCATTATTATTTGACAAAGAAGTCATCCTCGCTTCGTCACAGAGACAAAATACAGACATTGGTCAACGTTCTTCAGGTAGATGGATGGGCGGAGCTTCTCTTCACTGGTGGTGACAAGTACCCTTGTTCGTCTGCGGTTTAAAGACAGATCCTCTAGAGCGTCTCTGATGCGAACAGCTTTCGTGACACTTCTGGCTCAGGTAAGTCACGCCGTGAAGGACGTTGGTTGAAGCGAAGTATGGATGATAGGTTGTGTGTATAATATATATATATGATTATATATATATATAATATATATATATTATATATATATATATATATATATATATATATATATATATAAACCATCCTAAAGATTGACTTAGGATACGTGGTGTGTACTGGACTGTAGGGTGTTGGCGTTGGGTGCTTTTTACCTCTAAAATTTTTTTGCCTTGAAAGGAAACCGAATGCAGTTGGAATAATATAATATATATATATATATATATATATATATATATATTATATATATATATATATATGTGTGTGTGTGTGTGTGTGTGTGTGTGTGTGTGTGTGTGTGTGTGTGTGTGAAGTTAGGATGAAAAGAGATTTAGTATCCACGACCCACAGTAAATATTTCAGGAAACAGCCTTCTATCATTTCCTGTCACTGGGATCTATCTTAAACCTGCCGCTCATGAGCCGAGGTAGATAGACACTAAGACAAGAATATATAAGTAAACTTGGATCAGGAGTGTAAGCATAACGCTTCCCGCATATGATATGAATCTCTCATTTCCATTCTGGGTAAATTAACCTGATAGCAATCTAAATAATTAACTACCATTCTCTGAATTAGCCAAGGCAACTTGGCGCTCTACACGAAACACGTCTTATATAATAAGCTTTTCTCTTTTATGTAAGCTCTCTCTCTCTCTCTCTCTCTCTCTCTCTCTCTCTCTCTCTCTCTCTCTCTCTCTCTCTTTGAAATGTATCCCCCCATAAGTTAACACATTCCATTAACTCCCCTGAGCTAACTTTTGGGTCATTAGTGAAGAAATTTTATAGGTTAAAGTTACTGCAATATTTTTATTTTTATTTTTTCTCTTTTTTTGCCCTTTGTTGTCTCTTTTCCTTTTTTATTGTAATTTTTATTTTTTTTATATCTTATCTTTATCTTTTGTGACTTACTGGCATTAATTGCTAGTTATTTGATGCAATGCTTCGAAAATAGAACTATAATCAAAATAATAGTATAAATCGTAATATCTTATTTGTGTATATTGTTATACTGTAAGTGTCAGGGAGAGAAATTGTATATACTCGCAAACCAATACGCAAATAAAAACAAATAAAGAATTACAAACAATTTATTGCACAGAATGCTCTTCTTCAACCAACAATTGGCAGTGATTTTCCTGGTGACTCTACAGTTTGACTTGGGTCAGTGTACAAGAGGAAATTCAGGTAAGAAACTAAAAGAAAAATAAATAATTAAATAAATAAAACTTAAAGAGGTTTTTACAAGGGTATTTTCAGACAGCAGCAATGAAGCATTTTAGTGGATTTTTGTAGTTATAATTGCTGAGTGGATTTTTGTAGTTATAATTGCTTGTTACAAATTACTTGCTGAAGAATCAATATCCATTACTTTACCTGCTTTGGACAAAATAATTCTATTCCTACCATAATCGATTTGCTGCTATATATAAAAGACAATACATGTACTTCATTCGAAGTACTTCAATGCGTAGAGCCAATGAATATGGAAAAATGACCTGCTTCTAATTAAATATATTTTTCTTTTATTCTTCTGTAGCCTTAGGCAACATCATACTAAAGTACAGAAAGCAGGAAATATCACATTTACCCGGGAAAGACGTCCAGGGCAGAAGCAAAGATGCCGGATCTCTCGTGATACAAATCCTGGAGTCTCATATGAACAGTTGCCACAAGACGCTTGCCAAAGAAGGAGACGACAGTCCTTTGTTCGAGGCAGTACTGAGGTAAACAAAACATTCGTTTGTTGTTCGATTCCAAGTGGTGGTCAAGGTTCTTTTGTAACTCAGTAAGTTGGCAATACAGTTTTTATTTCCTCTCAGATATCGTTGATCTTAGTGCTTGGCAAACGTCAAAGATATGGATAAATTTGAGATGGTTTTATCAATAAGAATACGGACTTTTCCTAGCCACCAAGGGTGGTCACTGTTTGGATATGTAGCGACCTCTGAGGCGTGTTTAGTACAAGCCAGTTGGGAATTACCGATAAACTTAAACAAAAGACTGTAAATATCCTAAAGATAATGACCACCAAGAAACATTAGTCCCAGATAATGATCCCCGAAAACTTAGGGAGTCACTATCTAGGAGCGATTCGAGATTACTACCAGTAACTCACACATTCATAAACTCGCAGCTCAATTCATTATAATCTGCTCTAAGATATGGTAAATCTCAGCACTTGACAAATGTCAAAGACTTCGCAAGGTTCAACATGCAGTTAGGAATGAGAATACTGCCAAACGAACTCAACCATAAACATGCTATAAACAGTTTACTATACCTATAATAACTCATGAATCCCAGTGCCTAAAAGCTTCCAGAGCTATGGGAAGATTTAACATGAATTTTGCAAATAACTCACTCATAATTCATTATTTCAGCACACAAGCTCTTGCGTTAAATATAGCCTCTAAATCACGATTCTCTCTCTCTCTCTCTCTCTCTCTCTCTCTCTCTCTCTCTCTCTCTCTCTCTCTCTCTCTTCTTCTTCTTCTTCTTAATGAATAATAAAACGCAGGGCACTAGATGCCGTCTACTGGCCGCACTTCATAACTGAACTGACGACTGAGCCAACTGACATTGAAGAAAATTATTTTCAAAGAATGAAACGTGGGGAAGAAAAAGTCACTTGCAAGGCGTTCGTTTTCGACCTTACGACGAGTGGAGGGCCAACTCTTGCATTAGAGTAAGTATATTTATAGGAGTAAGTATACTCTTTAAAAAATATTTTACAGGGGTATTTTCGGTTGAGCATTGAGTGAAAGAAAGATATTTTTTCAGAAAAGTTAATGTAAAGTTATATTTGTCTTAATTTTAGTATTGTGCTTTGAAATACTGGTTAAGCAAAGGAGATTACAGGTATTTTTTGCTGTTGTGATATATATATATATATATATATATATATATATATATATATATATATATAATATATAAAAATTTGCACTATCTACGCGAAAATTCCCCAACCAACAACATGCTTGTCAAATAAACTCCCATTCCTACTATTCTCTTTCAAGATTCATGGAGAACATTCAACTCTTCTTAATACCGGACGCATCCGTCATATTTGTGGGTCACAGAATTCTCGTTGAGGAGACTCTGATGAACCAGGCACTGAGGAACACCATCAATGTCTTGTATTTAGTGCTGGAAGACACTGAGGGTGATATGCGATCAAGTAATCCAGTGGTTCTGAAGAGTAAGTCGTAAATTTAATAAGTGCTGAGTTGAATAACGTTTTGTTTTGTGCTTCGTTGTATGATTGTTTATTTTATGAATATATGTATATATATATATATATATATATATATATATATATATATATATATATATATATATATATATATTATATTATATATATAATATATATATATATATATATTTAATATATATATATATAATATATATATATATATATATATATATATATAAATATATATATATATATATATATATATATATATAGAAAAGCAAACACACACATATATAGTTTTAACTTTCAGGGGGCTCGTAATTTAGTTGTCATTTCAAGTGTAAAGTTCAACCGATCGTTTAGATTATAGTAGAAAGCAGTCTCAGATGCATAATATTATTATTTAATCATACATATACAAACAAACGCACAGACGCTCACACACAGCTGTAAACCTACACACACACACACACAAA
>NC_061098.1:25876829-25881829 GCF_015104395.2 Macrobrachium nipponense | reverse complement strand
TATATATATAAATATATATATATATATATATATATATATATATTAAATACTAAATACATACATATATATATATATATATATATAGTATATATATATATATATATATATATATATATATAAACACCTTTCTTCATCAATAGATTCAGCCCAACGAACAGCAAGCCGAGCGGATTCTTAAAGAGAAACACGTCCTCATCATCAAAGAGTTTCTCTTCAAGTCCTTAAAATCTGCAATAGCAAGGAACAGGCGTGGGGAGTCTCCCTTCTACTACGGGAAATCGGAGTATTTTGCCAACGGAGACGGCTGGACTTTCAGGTGGGTCAGTTAGATCCTTATAAAAGACTGTCCATTTCTTAGATTTGTTGCTGTGAGATAAGATGGCTACCAACATTTTGTGTGTGTGTGTGTATGTGTCTATCACAATCCTCCAATTCGACTGGGCGGTATTTTTAGTGTGGGGTTCCGAGTTGCATCCTGCCTCCTTAGGAGTCCGTCACTTTTCTTACTGTGTGAGCCGTTTCTTGGATCAAACTCTTCTGCATGAGTCCTAGTGTTCCTATGATTATGGGTATAATTTTCCACTGGCATATCCCATTTCCCTTTATTTCTATTTTCAGGTCTTGATACTTTATCCCTTTTTTGCCCTATCTTTACTCTTCAACTCTGGTGTCCCATGGTATTGCGACATCAAATGAGTGATACTTTCATCTTGATTTTGTCAATCAATGTCACGTCTGGTCTATTTGCACGTATCACCCTGTCTGTTCTGATGCCATAGTCCCAGAGGATCTTTGCCCGATCGATTTTTATCACTCCTTCAGGTTGGTGCTCGTACCACTTATTACTGCAAGGTAGCTGATGTTTCTTGCACATGCTCCAATGGAGGGTTTTTGCCACTGAATCATGCCTCTTTTTGTACTGGTTCTGTGCAAGTGCCGGACATTCGCTTGCTATGTGGTTTATGGTCTCATAATTCGTATTGCACTTCCTACATATGGGAGAGATGCTATTTCCATCTATCGTTCTTTGGATATATCTGGTTCTTAGGGCCTGATCTTGTGCCGCTGTTATCATTCTTTCAGTTTCCTTCTTGAGCTCTCCCCTCTGTAACCATTGCCATGTGTCATCGCTGGCCAGTTCTTTAGTCTGTCTCATGTATTGTCCGTGCATTGGTTTGTTGTGCCAGTCGTCTGTTCTGTTTGTCATTCTCCTGTCTGTATATTCGTGGGTCTTCGTCTACTTTTATCAGTCCTTCTTCCCATGCACTCTTGAGCCACTCGTCTTAACTGGTTTTTCAGATATTGGCACCAGTGGCTCTGTTCTCGATGTTGAGACGGCAGTGCCCTCTGTGTGCTTAGTAGTCCCCTTCCTCCTTTCTTTCGTGTTATGTATAGTCTGCCCGTATTTGCTCTTGGGTGTAGCGCTTCGTGTATTGTCATATGTGTCCTCGTTTTCTGGTCTATGCTGTGAAGTTCTGCCTTCTTCCATTCCACTATTCCTGCGCTGTATCTGATTACTGGCATTGCCCATGTGTTTATGGCTTTCATCATATTTCCGGCGTTGAGTTTTGACTTGAGTATCGCCTTGAGTCTCTGCATATATTCTTTCCTGATCGTATCCTTCATCTCTTGGTGTTTTATATCCCCTCCTTCCATTATTCCCAGGTATTTGTATTGTAATGGGAAAAATATTCCTTTAATTATTAGTGATTTATTTATGAAATGATTTCATCATCTTCCTCTAATATCTTTACACTACTGTTGTAAGAGTGATTGGAACTGTGAAATGTTTTTGTTGTGGACACGAGTGCGTGGCAGTGTAGCCAGTCCCTTGTTTTGCTTTTCTCTCACTCTGAGTATGGGAACGCTGCCCTGAATCTTTCGTCTGCATTTTGGTAACACTAAAAGACCAAGTAAGAATCACGAATGCTTTCATGTGAAAAGGACGTCAATCAGTCCACCTCTCATTTTGGCTATTTTACCAAATTGTTAATACAAATGATTATCTATCCCTTGCAAGGGATCTAGTCCAGGGATCTAGTCCAGGGATCTAGTCCAGGAGTTCTGAAGACTAGGTAAATTAACCAAGTCCAGGAGACTAGGCCTGGGAGAAATTTGGCATGATGTAATGAGTAATAAAGAGACAAGCTGAGTATCAGGAATTTTCTTCGATACCCCTAAAATGGAAATCAGCACTTCAATTGCCTCCCAGTGGGAAGACATCACCTGGCCTCATCAGTAATAAGACCCATACACACAAAGATATCATGTAATAGCAGGTAGGACAGGCCTATCCTAATTCCCAGGCAGCGTAAAGGTCATTAGTCTTCATACCCACTGTGTCAACTATGACACAGTAGCACTCTCCGACCCCTGTCTCCAGGCAAGAAGACTGACAACCGTGCATATGTATAGTAGTACCCATTATTCTTATTTCGTTATTTCTTTAATGTCAGGTGGAGGGGGAAAAATCCTTCCGTTGACAGTATTCCCGTTCTCATACGTATGTGTTTTGATGCTGTTCCCATCTGGTAGCTTTATCCTTCAGTCCTTGGTGCCCATTTGTATTATTATCACTATTTTTTTTTTTTTTTTTTTTTTTTTTTTTTGCTCTATCACAGTCCTCCAATTCGACCGGGTAGTATTTATAGTGTGGGGTTCCGGGTTGCATCCTGCCTCCTTAGGAGTCCATCAATTTTCTTACTATGTGCGCCGTTTCTAGGATCACACTCTTCTGCATGAGTCCTGGAGCTACTTCAGCCTCTAGTTTTTCTAGATTCCTTTTCAGGGATCTTGGGATCGTGCCTAGTGCTCCTATGATTATGGGTACGATTTCCAATGGCATATCCCATATCCTTCTTATTTCTATTTTCAGATCTTGATACTTATTCATTTTTTCCCTCTCTTTCTCTTCAACTCTGGTGTCCCATGGTATTGCGACATCAATGAGTGATACTTTCTTCTTGACTTTGTCAATCAACGTCACGTCTGGTCTATTTGCACGTATCACCCTATCCGTTCTGTTATTATTGTTATTATTTTATTATTATTTTTTTTGTTTTTTTTTTTTTTTTTTTTTTTTTTTTGCTCTATCACAGTCCTCCAATTCGACTGGGTGGTATTTATAGTGTGGGGTTCCGGGTTGCATCCTGCCTCCTTAGGAGTCCATCACTTTTCTTACTATGTGTGCCGTTTCTAGGATCACACTCTTCTGCATGAGTCCTGGAGCTACTTCAGCCTCTAGTTTTTCTAGATTCCTTTTCAGGGATCTTGGGATCGTGCCTAGTGCTCCTATGATTATGGGTACGATTTCCACTGGCATATCCCATATCCTTCTTATTTCTATTTTCAGATCTTGATACTTATCCATTTTTTCCATCTCTTTCTCTTTAACTCTGGTGTCCCATGGTATTGCGACATCAATGAGTGATACTTTCTTCTTGACTTTGTCAATCAACGTCACGTCTGGTCTGTTTGCACGTATCACCCTATCCGTTTCTGATACCATTAGTCCCAGAGGATCTTTGCCTGATTGTTTTCTATCACTCCTTCAGGTTGGTGCTCGTACACTTATTACTGCAAGGTAGCTGATGTTTCTTGCACAGGCTCCAGTGGAGGGCTTTTGCCACTGAATCATGCCTCTTTTTGTACTGGTTCTGTGCAAGTGCCGGGCATTCACTTGCTATGTGGTTTATGGTTTCATTTTTCGTATTGCACTTCCTACATATGGGAGAGATGTTATTTCCGTCTATCGTTCTTTGAACATATCTGGTTCTTAGGGCCTGATCTTGTGCCGCTGTTATCATTCCTTCAGTTTCCTTCTTGAGCTCTCCCCTCTGTAGCCATTGCCAATTGTCATCGCTGGCTAGTTCTTTAGTCTGTCTCATGTATTGTCCGTGCATTGGTTTGTTGTGCCAGTCCTCTGTTTCTTTCTGTCATTCTCCTGTCTCTGTATATTTCTGGGTCTTCGTCTACTTTTATTAGTCCTTCTTCCCATGCACTCTTTAGCCACTCGTCTTCACTGGTTTTCAGATATTGCCCCAGTGCTCTGTTTTCGATGTTGACGCAGTCCTCTATACTTAGTAGTCCTCTCCCTCCTTCCTTTCGTGTTATGTATAGTCTGTCCGTATTTGCTCTTGGGTGTAGTGCTTTGTGTATTGTCATTTGTTTCCTGGTTTTTCTGATCTATGCTGCGGAGTTCTGCCTTCGTCCATTCCACTATCCTGCGCTGTATCTGATTACTGGCACTGCCCATGTGTTTATGGCTTTTATCATATTTCCGGCGTTGAGTTTTGACTTGAGTATCGCCTTGAGTCTCTGCATATATTCTTCCTGATCGTGTCCTTCATCTCTTGGTGTTTTATATCTCCTCCTTCCATTATTCCCAGGTATTTGTATCCTGTCTCATCTATGTGTTTGATGCTGCTCCCATCTGGTAGCTGTATCCCTTCAGTTCTCGTTACTTTGCTTTTTGTATGTTGACTAAGGCGCATTTTTTCTATTCCAAACTCCATCCTGATGTCCCCAGATACAATCCTTACAGTCTGGATTAGGGTATCTATTTCCTTGATGCTCTTACCATACAGCTTGATGTCGTCCATGAACATCAGATGGTTGATTTTGTTGCCTCTTTTCTTGAGTTGGTACCCGGCATCCATCTTCTGTAGTACTTTTGTCATGGGAATCATGGCTACTACGAAGAGTAGTGGGGACAGTGAGTCGCCCTGGAAGATCCCTCTCCTGATATTAACCTCTGCTAGTCTTATTCCAGAGCTTGTAAGTATTGTATTCCAGTTGCGGCATTGTATTTTTTGTTTTTGAGAAAAGCTGATGGTATTTTCCTCTGCCCCATATATTTTCAGGCATTCTATTAGCCATGTGTGTGGTATCATGTCGAAGGCTTTCTTATAGTCTATCCATGCCATGCTTAGGTTGGTTTTCCTTCTCCTACTGTTCTTCATTACCATTTTGTCTATCGGAGGGGCTGGTCTTTTGTGCCC
>NC_061098.1:25854329-25871829 GCF_015104395.2 Macrobrachium nipponense | reverse complement strand
TTTTTCAAACCTTTCCTGGCCGCTTATAACTACTTCCTGACTTTTAATTCCAGGCTCATTTTCTGCTTAGTGATAAACTCAATGAATTATACAATTAAACACTAATGTATGATGCTATAAAAATGATGAAGTGTCTTGTAATGATAAAAAATATTCAAAATTAATTTCCCTTTAATTCATTACCCCCATCATATGGACTTGGACGATAATTCAGGACTTCAGACTTCTCAGGAACTGAATTCAGTCTTGAGTATAGGTAATCAACTTAAATTTTTCTGAGTTTAAATTGAAATGATAACCATACAATTTTATAAGTATTAATCGGAATATCTAATTCAGATTTGAAAGCTTTCATGGGCACTGGATCTGAGTCCTGATGAGTAATTATGAAAGACTGGTAAATTATGATCTTGAGCCGGAACGTAGGTGTAAAATTAACCCTTCGATCAAAGATCATAATGAATATATCTTACATGGAAACACATAAGAAATCATTTGAATAAGAATTAAGATACATTGAAATTCAAGTTGGTAAACACGGGAAATATCTTATATTAAGATACCTAGCTTAAGAATTAACCAATTTTTAAGAAACATATCTTATAGTGAATCATTTACGGGAACTTTGAAAAATTTCATGAAACTCGAAAGTTCGAATTGCCGCACATTAAAGTAGGAACTTTTAATAACTGTCAATTGTAAACATATGTGAATGTTCTTACAGTATTTATCGAAAAGAAATATTTAACCACATCACTTCTTGACAACGTAGAGCCCTTAATTTTTTAGAACTCGTAAATACTCTCGCTTTCATTATTCACTATTCTTCATAAAACTGATCATTATACGGCAATCGTTTACTAAAGTAGTAATATAAGAATAGACACCAAACCCAAACATTATTTAGTATAGTTGACTCTACTCCAAATCCTTTCATCCCAATTTCTTTTCAAAATTTATACGTGCACATTGAGACAAATCACTTTAACTTCTCTGTCAGCATCTCCAAGTTCAAAATGTCTATGGACACGAGATACTTAGAAATCACTGATATGGTATAAATGCACATTATAAAGACATTTCTTATCATTTTCAAGGCAGACTTCCATAGTAATATCACAGACACAACAGCAGGTTATTTTCTTAAAAGAATCTCTAGTCTGTTTTTCTACATTATCAAAACGTCTTCAGACCATTCCGTAGGAAAGTGCTTCATAGTATGCCCTTTTTTTATTTTCTTTGAGTATTATCAGTTGTTGAATAACAGTATTTATTTCCTCTTTATTTTTATTCTTGTTTCACCAGGGATTTTTTTTAATGGCTCTGAGTAAAACACGTAATTGTGAAAACTGAGCCCATTTACTTTATATTCTCTCTCTTTGAATTGTATTCCATTATACCCTCAAGAAATAAGACTCAGAATATATAAAACAACAGGAATAGTATCATTATATCAGGAACTTTCAGGAACAATCCGAAGTATCTCTGATCAACGTCAGATTTCTGTAACAGAAAAATCAATTATCATCTAATTCACAAAGAATTTGGTCAGATGTATTCAGCCCTATGAAACTTAAATTTTTATTTACTTAACACGTTCTTTCCACGCAAAAAAATGTGTGTGTGTGTACGTGTGTGTGAATTAAAGTCAATTTCATGACATTAAATGCATTACTGCAGATTATTGAGCATTTAATTGGAGGTATGTTATCATTTTTACCAAAAATCTTTAATTTACAGTTATCTACATTCTATCTAAAATATTCAGGGTTTCAACGCCTAGGTAAACCTATCTATTAGACAACAATAAAATTTTCAGTTACAGCTCCCCCCTTTAAAGAAAAAAAAAATCGTGAAAAGGTTTGGTAAAACTAAGTTGCAACGCCACAAAATATCAATAAATCAATTTTTTTTTTCATTTTTTATAATGACGGCTGAATTTTCATCTTCGTGTGTCTTAAAGATCTTCACTAAATTACTATAACAAAATAAATGTCAACTTTTTAAGATCTCAACAACTTTGCGTAGTACTCCATAACTGATCTACAAAATACCATAGAAATATCTGTAGCAAGCAATACTTTTCCTACAAACTTACTTCAATTAATGACCCCACGCAGGTTGATATGACGTTCTGTTGTAGTTCTAAAACTTTTTTCAATTTCTGAATACCACCTAAATGTTCTTCTGAAAAAAAATAACATAGACACATAGTATACAGAAGATTACACTCAGACACAACTAACGGTGACCATTTCACAGGTTTGCTGACATACTTAGAGCCAGAATGCTGTTTAAATCAATGGAAAGTTTCGCTTAATACTTACACTTCTCACGATTACATCAATACTGAAGCACTGTTCATATAATACTGTTCACCTGTTAGAATACCCCTCCCTTTAGGCTTCTACAAAAGTTACGCCTTAGCCCTGAAGCCCTGCATTTTCTTTTCCAGAAGATCATCATCGAGGAACAACTTTCTGTTCATGAGATATTTGTGCAGAATGACGTTTTGTAGCTGGTGAGGAGCAGCAAGCTTTTTCTTTAAACTCGTTTGCCCTTGTAGCCTTTAGAACTTCATGATCAATTCGAGACTATTTCTTTTCGATTTAAACTATAATGACTCCAAATTACATTCATAGGGTTACCTACTAGCACTTTGAATCATGAAGTCCTGCCAGTATCTAAAATCCCCTCAGGTGGTGACCACAGGAAATTTCCAACCTTCGTTTCTCAGTAAGTCTTGTCTGACTGAAGAACCAGCATCTAGCATCAAGAGAGGAAAACAGAAGAATTCAGATCCATTATGGCTGACCTTTCTCATCCGAAAGAGAATGGATTTGCATTCAGTCATTTCGCTCGACTTTAGGCTCTGTTGGTTTTTTGAGTCCAGTTGCTCTTCTCAGACGCCACAAAATGACAGGTCCATTTTGGAGTGAATGATTGTGAAAAACAAATGGCGATATGAACTGTGGGAAACGGTGAGAGAGGAACTTCTAAACGGCTATGGGAAGTCTTGATGAAAAACATGGATCCATTATAAAGAATGTCAGATGAAATATAATCGTATTTGTAATGACCAATTCACTAAAGACAGAGATGGGTACTTCATAGGCTAGAAAGAGATGACTAGAATGGGTTATATTTACACTAGGGTGATGAGGGTTTATGTAAGATTACTGCAGAATACACTTGCAGTAAGCTTGGCAATTGAAATGATTTAAAGGCATCTAAGCTTTCAAGGTCTTACAAATTCCAAACAGAATGTATTGCTAAGAAGAATATGGACAGCAAGGACTAAACAGAAGTGGAGATAGCAAATGCAATTTACAGTTTGCATAGAAAAGTTGTGCCTCATGAATAAATAGCATTTCTTTTGTGAAAGTTGACTGTCATGGAATGTTTTACTAATGGTTAATGTTACATTTTGTGAAAGTTCATGAGTATCAGAATTGTGAGGTTTATTGCAAACACATTATTGAGCGGAACTGTGCCACAGGATATGCATATGAAATATGTTGACCACATCTTACTTCCCTCAAGAGGGGAACAATGTTCTGGACGATGCCTGAATTACTTTGTGAACTATTTCAAGTGAAGCTTTTTGGAGAAGGAGACTCATGAAGCACACTAGAAAACCCAACTGAAGCAGAGAAGCCGTAAGGTCAGCAGATGAGGCAACGGAGCCGCTGCCGAGTAGACGAGGTCTCAGGCAATGAAACTACCCACTTTCGAAGCCCTGTCAGAAAGACGCACGACGTCACTAAGAGAGCCCCCACTAGACTCAGCATATCCGGAAGCTCGTTGAAGAAAATGGCCTGCCAAATGAAGGCGAAGACGACGTCGGCTGTCCGGGCAATGGAGACAGGCCCTGCTTGCTCGAGCTGGAGAGCCTTCGTCAGCAGGATCTGACCGCCAAAGCTGAAGGCTCCAATGGCTAAGATGAGGTAACGCTCATTCCCGCACCGTGGGACGCACATATCCCCGCTCATCCAGGAGACGATGGGCGTCAGGAAGAGGGCCACGACGGCAAAGTTGGTCATGATGACTGAGAAGTGGAGTCCCTTCAGTACTCGCAGGATGACGTAGACGTTAGCCGCAACGACCGTCCCAAAGATGGCCGCTGCTGCTCCCCACCAGTTCTCGGTTGTGTAGGCGTCTGAAAGGGATCCGAATATGAAAGGAGGGCGGGCGATGAGGACCACCCCGGCTACAGTTAACAAGATCACAACTCCGTGGAAGAGTCCACAAGGTTCTCCTAAAAACACTTTTGCAAACACGGCCACGAACACAGGCACACTAAAAACGATCACAGAAGCGTCGGCTAGGGGCATGTGCCGAAAAGCATAGAACTGGAGCATCAGGGAGGTGGCTCCCACAAGACCTCGAAGCATCAGCATCAAGCGACGTCCCTTGGGAAACGGAGGGTCACCACGTCGGATGAGGAGAGGTAACGTTGGCAAGAGAATACCCACGAATCGGAATACTGCTAGTTCCATTGGACTTACGTCCGCTAATACCTGCAATTGGAATTGAAAAGGTGGATATGAGAGTTAATTCTGTGGAACTTTTAGATACAAAAACAAATCAGAATAGGTTAATGTGTTTTATTATTGTTGCAATTAGGGTTGAAACTGATAGGTTTCTAAATATTTTACCTAATGAATCCTACGAAGTAACTCAGGCTATGGTGGAACATATATAGAATAAGAATACATAAAAAAATATACTACTTCCTTCTATATTTTGAGGTTTTTATGGGCTCCTTTTATTATTATTATTATTATTATTATAGATAGATATATATATATATATATATATATATATATATATATATATATATATATATATATATATATATATATATATATATATATAATAATAATAATAAAAGGAGCCCATAAAAACCGCCAAAATTATAGAAGGAAAGTAGTATATTTCAGAGACTGCTGTCTCTCACTTCAAGTATTAATGAATGAGAAAAGTCACAGAAAAGGCTGTTATTTTATTATCCGAGGAGATTCATCCACCAAGGTAAGCAGTTTTTAGGTCACCCCCAGTGATAATTCCTCTTTAATCATCTTAAGCGTGGTTGAAGGAAAGATTTAATCTAGTTTCTAACCATATTAAATAACCATAACACAGAATAAACTGGAAGTTTGTCATGTATAACTATTAGCAACATATAGATAATATATATATAATATAATAATCAATATTATATATATTATATATCTATAAAATATATCATAATCAATAATAAAAGGGAGCCCATAAAAAACCGCAAAAATTATAGAAGGAACAAACGTTAGTATATTTCAGAGACTTGCTGTCTCTCACTTCAAGTATAATGAATGAGAAAAAGTCACAGAAAAAGGGCTGTATTTTATTACGAGAGATTCATCCACCAAAGGGTATAAGCCAGTTTTTATGGTCCACCCCCAGTGATAATCCTCTTTAATCCTCCCTTAAGCGGTTGGTTGAAGAAAGATGTTTAAACTCTATTTCTAAACCAATAATAAATAAACCATTAACCACAGAATAAACTGGGAATTTGTCATGTATAATCCTATAGCAACAAAATGTCGATATAAAAGCCAGATGATAGAGTTCCAGCATTGATTAAAACAAAGAAGGGTAATGAACATCTCAAAAGGGCGCCTTGGATTCAGATGTCATAGATAAAATCTTCCTTCACCCAACGCTTCAGAGTATTGATGAAGAATTATCAGTGGGGGCGACCTAAAACTGCTTACCTGTAGATGGATCTCTTGGTATAGATACGCCTTTTTCTGTAACTTTTCTCACTCATTACCTACCTGAAGAGAGAGACAGCAGTCTTTGAAATATAGTACTTTCTTTTTATATTTTTGGCTTTTGGCTTTTTTATGGGCTCCTTTTATTAGACGGAATTCTGTTGTAACCGAACATTTTTACCGATCACACAGACACGCACACAGACACAGACACACACACACACACACACACACATATATATATATATATATATATATATATATATATATATATATATATATATATATATATATATATGTGTGTGTGTGTGTGTGTGTGTGTGTGTATATATTATATATATAATATATATATATATATATATAATATATATATATATTATATATATATATATATATATATATATATATATATATATATATATAATATATATATATATATATATATATATATATATATATATATATATTATTCATCAGTAACATATTTCTTCATAGATGAAAATTGCCTAAAAGCCTTCTTCCATTTAAAACCTTATTCTTAGAATAATATAATCTTACCATATCATTATTATTATCTCTTACCTTGACTATTAGAGAGCAGAGTGAGAAAAAGAGAGACGACAGCACTGCCATAAACAATCCGATATGAGGCAGAGCCCAGCGCTCTGATGGCTTATCTGCGACATTCTGAAAGAGCAGGAGTTTCATAATGGTTTTATTACTTTGTAACATACTTTTAACTTCTGATTTGTTTTTCAAAGGCTTGGGATGCATACTTACTTAATTATAAGAGTGGTGGATGAATTTAGTCTGAGAGGCTTTCTTTTTTAATTTAGTTTCTTGATTCATTTTTATAAATCAAATGCAACAACTTAAACAAACGCTTGTCCTATTATAAGTATGGGTCTTATTGGAAAAACAGTCTCAGCGTTTACTATACTCTGTTTTTTCCATCTGTCCATCCGCCTGTGGTGGTCGCGCATGGTAACACTGCGTCCCGGGCTTTAAATAGTTGCGCTATGTGTAAGTTTTAGGTAAATAAAAGGATATCTTGGTGTACATTTGCAAGTGTAAAGTGTTTTAATAATTTACTGTATGCGAATTACACCGTTAATATTCGAAATAGGACATTATTTAAAGCCTGGGACGCAGTGTTACCATGCGCAAACACCACAGGCGGATGGACAGATGGAAAAAAACTGAGTATAGTCTAAGGTCGCGGGCATACTGCAGTGAAACGTGTCATACATACAAACAACTTGTTTTCAACATGTTTGTGATATGGATGCAATAAATGTTGTACTGCAGTGTGACCCCATGCTAACCATACCCAGCTGCGAGGAGTTACCTGAACATGTCGCCGACGATGTGGCGAAACAGGCGGGTGTTCCTCGACCAACGGCTCCAACTCGATGCCCGTATCCACGCCCACGGAGTTGGGGTGGGCGCGGTGGTGCGTGAACCCCACCATCGTTCAGTAGACGTGTCACCGCTCCAGAGCCGTTCTGATGAGGCCTTTTTTATACAGGCCCATTACGCCACCTGCTGACGGGAAAGGGAGTTAGCAGGTCGCATCTAGTGGCAGAGGAAAGTGAACACGAACTTGTTGTAATCAAATGCTGAGTCATTAATAATTCATCACAGATGAGAAGGTGAGCATGTAGTAGTAGACTTTTATGCATCTCAGATCTAATTTCCATTCATCAAAACCGTTAGCCTCAAGTACGTGTCAATGTAGAAATAAGAATAATCACTTAGAGAAATGTCCATTTTAGTATAAAGTTAGTACAAACACGGCTTCAATACATCCCACACAGACAGGCACGCCATACGCGATTGTGCGAAATTATCTGCTCAAATAAATGCCAAAAGTTCAAGGCTCTATTAAGAGAATTTATTATTATATTGTTTATGTTGGAAATAACCAGGTCGTTATATCTTTTGATGATCGAATTAAACCTTGACGTACAACCTGAGCAGAAACTGGATTTATTAGTCTACAATTTTTTTTTCTCAAGGAAAGTTTGATTCTAAATCAGAAATGCTCTTCAGCTTTGGTTTTTAACATTGGAAGCCAATAATTTCCATTTATATGTAAATGGTCAAAAATAAAATTCAGTACTGTATGATGTATATAAAGTTGTAAAAAAATACATTTCACATTAACTTAATAACTGCAATTCAAATTCATATTATCCCAGCAGTCCTCCTCACATTACATTTATTCAAGTACCTTTCAAAACGTTGCTGCAATATGATAACGAAGTGAAAATGCACAGATTAAAGTGGGACTATTTTCACGTTCATTCAGAAATTAACAAAATTCCCCTAAAATTTTCAAGGGTGAATGAGAAGGCCGGCGTTCTTCTAGGTTTTGAGTCTCAAAAACGCTCGTATGTCCTGCCCACTACGTTGAATATGTAATTGTACTCGTTAATTTACAATTCTTTTTCGTAAGCAGAATCCCCCAGTCACCCTGAAAAGGGTGTTCTTCTTTGCTTTACGTGTAAACATTTGGTTAGCGTAAGATGTTAAATAACACTCGTTGGACAATGAATAGTTGGTATTGCCAATCTGCGAAGTTTTAACAGAAGAAATCTACTGCCAGTACACCACTGAAAGTTACTTTTACTAAGCTGAAAACGTTAAACAATTAACATGAACATCTAATGGTTTTCAATTATCCTCAAAATCGTTGCTTACTTCATTTATTTCACCATGACAACTTCTGCCAGCCTTTTATTTTGTTGGTATTCTTGGATCTTCGTGGAACTAAGTTGGGCGACGGCATTACTGGTATGGGTAAAAATGATCCTAATATACAATTATAAACTCGTTATTGACATTATACTAAGTTATAATTTTTAGATAAAATGGAACATTTATTTAATTAAACATTTCTCTATATATTCCAGGGGCTTTTGAACCTTAGTTCGCGCGAAAATAGCAATTATAACAATTATCTTAGATCCTTCTGTCCCCACGTTTTAAAGTTCAAACGTCCATCACGTCTAGTTCCTCAGTTACTAATAGTTTTATGATCTTGTGAGGTGAGATTTCATGTGTAATATAAGTTCATTCTACAATTTGAGCTTGAATACATGGTTCATAATTTATATTTCCTACGTAATAGATAAGTATAGGATATCTTGTCTCTTTAGTTTCAAGCACTTAAATTTTCAACATCATTTGAAGGGTATTTTGTTAACACAAAATATTTACTATATATGCTAAGAAAAATTGCTATAAAAACCACTCCTTCGCTATTCGGTTTGGCCATTATCTCAAGTTGCCCATCCTTATTAAGCAATAAATTTTTATCCAACCGGAGAATGTGCATTTGATAATGCTGCCAGCCCATATCAGAGCCTATCTAAAGCGTTTATGGACGATAACGCCATATGTACAGAATAATAGAGGAAATTAGTGGAAATTTAATTGAATAATAATCTTAGGAGGTCTTTCACGGCCTTTTGTTGAATGTCCTCCATACGCATTACACCAAAGGATGATAAAACGTAATTAGTACGTAATGACCTATTGACCAGTATTTGTAACTTTTTTATATTTTATTACATTATTATATTAATGTACATATATTCATATTTATAAAATATAGCTTAAAACTAACAAAAGTTACTAAACCACCAAATATATATATAGCAAATATATATACAACACAGTAAATCATTCATATTCATATCCAAGAACTTTTTACAAAATAAACCTATACACTTTTTCTTTAATGTTTCCGCAATTATGTATCTCTGCGCAATTATTTTACCAATCAATTTTCCCTTCAATTGATGTAACCGATTATAACACGGTATAACACGGGCTACAGAGAAAGGTTTGGGAATTCCATTGGCAATAATCGAGCTGTTTTCTGAATGACGAATAAAACACAGGTTTTAAAAGGAATATTCTGTCCAGAAACTTGAAAATATATGCTTAAACTTAAAGAGGAAGTCGTCATTTAAGTGCTATTAGCCACCAAGATTCAGTTTTCGCCTTGGTCTTTTTTTCAGCAAGAAATTGTACTTGTCTAATTGAAGGGGTAGGGGGAGGGCAGGTCATTGCTGGGTGTTAGGGGCCAATTAACCTACATAGCTTATACCCTTGACTAATTGCCTCGCGATTTAATCTTCCTGTAGCTCTTCAGTGTCTTAGAGTCTTAAGTTTCCCGTGGGGGAAATATATATATATATATATATATATATATATTATATATATATATATATATATATATATATATATGTGTGTGTGTGTGTGTGGGTGTGTGTGTGTGTGTGTGTGTGTGCGTGTAGAGTCAGGATATACGATAATTTATTAACCACTGCAAAAATTCTGCTTACAAATCACCTGATTAGAATTTAGTGTTATATTTTAATTGTATATTTCATTTTCCTTTCACACCCTTTGGTCCATCGTATTCCCTGATCTTACTGTCATTTGTTTTCAACTACTACCGTAGCTATTCTTTATTGTTTTCCATGCCTGCACCTCTTGATTATCGTTGACATAAAAACTGTATGAGCGTCCATGAAAGTCACCGGAGTATGTCTGAAACCCCTTGTGCTATCACGGTCAGAGTCTGTCACGGCACACGCACTAATACTCTCAGTTCTGGCTGAGACCAACAGACAGACAGACAGAGAGAAGAGTAAAACTTATATCTTACGCCAAGAAAGCCAATGAATTTGTAGTTTTTTTTTATAAAATGCAGAGAATTTTTATCTTAACATAAGTTGAGAGGGAGAAAGAGAGAAGGCATAATCTGACAAATGTTTTTACCCTTAAGTCTATTATTATTACCTCGTCCAAATCCTCCTGTTTACTTGTCAATGATATTGTGGCAGGTAATTTCATTCTATTTTCTAACCAGTTCTATTTCATTACGTCTAAACAATATGTTCTTTTCTGTGCTCTTATTTCTCGTCCGGGAAGCCATCTTTTGCTCACCTATCTCTTCCAATGAAACCCAGGTAGCCATCGTCAAATACGGTTTATCTCTGGCTTACGTTACTCTCAATTTTCAATTTATATCAGGGGTGCAATGGGCCCCAGCCTGGGGTCTATGGTTGCACCTCTATATTCCACTAGCCTTATATCCGTGTCCTCTTTTCAAGGTGTTAACCGTTCCTGTGAAGGCAGCAATCTGCACCTCATTTATACTTGGGCAACTCGGTATAGCCTGAAGATATTTTCTCGGGTTTTTCTTTCGTGAGTTTGCCATATCATGTTGACATCCACTCCACTATTAACATTTCTTGCCGTCTTTAAAAGAGCCTTCGAACCCAGCCAGGCACAGAGTGAAACTTTCCTATTGGTAAGCCTCTTTCTCTCATCGTTTGTAGCTTTCTGTAAAAGAAAACTGTTGAAATGGCTATTTGTACAGCCTGCAGCATTTCTTCTGTCCACCCTTAGATCTTAAAAACTACCAAAGCTAGAGAGTTGCAAATTGGTATGTTGATCATCCACCCTCCAATCATCAAATATACCAAATTGCTGCCTCCTAGCTTCGGTGATTTTGATTTAATTCAAGATTAAAGGTAGCCATAATAAGGCATCTGGCAAGGATATAAGACAGGCTACCGCCGGGCCGTGGTTAAAGATTCATGAGTCGCGGCTCATACAGCATTATACCGAGACCACCGAAAAATATATTCTATTTTTGGTGGCCTTAATTATACATTGTACAGGAAACTCGATTGCACCTAAGAAATTTCGGTGCATTTTTTACATTTTTCCCTCTCCTTTTTTTTTTTAACATTCCTAGACTCTACCCTCATCTGTTGATAAATTCATTCTCACTCGAATAATAAGAAGTAAGTAACTTTAATTCTTTTATCCCATCTCTACTGTCTGAACTCAGCGCCAGTTCACCTTACCATGTTCAAAACCACAGAGCTTTTTTCTTAAAATCGATAAATTATCATAATGTTTTTAATTTCTGTCACGTTTACGCACGTTTACACCTCAAATCTTATAAATCTTATATATATATACATATACATATATATACATACACATAATAATATAATATTATATATATATATATATATATATATATATATATGTTATATAAGATTTGAGGTGTGAACGTGCGTAAACGTGAACAAAAAGTTTGAAAAAACATTGTGTTTCCGCTCCAATTCGATGCCATCCAATACCAACTATATGTTAATTCGTTCATAATTATTCCTCTCTCTCTCTCTCTCTCTCTCTCTCTCTCTCTCCTCTCTCTCTATATAATAATATATATATATATATATAGATATACTATATATTATATTATATATTTATAATATATATATTATATTAAATTGTCATATATATATATATATATATATATATATCTTATACTATTATATATATCATATATATATATCTATAAAGTAAATAATTATCTATTAAATATTATATTTAATATGTAAAATATATATATATAATCTATATATATACATATTGTATATATATATAACATATATATATATATATAAGATATATATAGATATATATTATTATATGTATATATTATATATTATATATAGATTATATATATACATAGGTATCTACACACATATATATATATATAATATATATATAGATATATATATATATATATATGTGTGTGTGTGTGTGTGTGTGTATGTGTTGTAATTAATATATATGGTATATATACATACCCATATATATACACGTATATGCAATTCATTATATATATTATTAATATATAATATTATAATATATGCAATATTATATAAAATTTATATTTAATATTATATATATTATTAATTATATATTATATATATATATTTACATTTAATATGGATAATAGATTTATATAAATATATATGTATATATATGATATATATAGTATATATATATATGATATATATATAAAGAGAGAGAGAGAGAGAGAGAGAGAGAGAGAGAGAGAGGGAGAGGCATAATTATGAACGATTCACACATAATTGGTATTGGATGGCATCAAATTGGAGCGGAAACACAGTTACGTCACGCCTTAGTTCCTTGATTTCAGCTGACAATTTTAAGGTATTCGTGAATCATTTACACAACACCGGTTTATAGAAGGTTTGATTTTCCCCCTCTTTTACATTAACACTCACAAGAGAAAGTAAGCATTAGTTAATAAATCCGTGTTGCGTTAAGATACTTAATGAGATTATGAAACATTATAAAAGTACCGGGAAGGGCAAAAATGTAAAGTGCAAAAACGAAGGACTATTTGACCATTGAGTTAATATTTTGACCTTGACATACACGCAAAATAAGAGTATATTCAAGATACCCTCTTATCTATAGCCATATATATGAAGAAAGTACTTTCAATAAAGTTGCTATTTTTATTATTATTATTATTATTATTATTATTATTATTATTATTATATTATTATTATTATTATTATTATTATTATTATTATTATTATTATTATTGAAAAATCCTCATAGTAGCACGAGTCTTCAAATGGAGAAGCAAATCCACAGTTATGTAAATGTACATATATTTAAATTTAAAACAAAACAGCAAAGATAGCTTTTCGGGAATCTGTTCGGTTCCCCTTATGATAAAGGGGAACCGAACAGATTCCGAAAGCTATCTTTGCTGTTCTTAAATTTAAATATATGTACATTTACAAAAACTGTGGATTTTGCTTTCTCCATTATTATTATTTTTTTTTCTTTTTTTCTTTTTTTTTGCTCTATCACAGTCCTCTAATTCGACTGGGTGGAATTTATGGTGTGGGGTTTCGGGTTGCATCCTGCCTCCATAGGAGTCCATCACTTTTCCTACTATGTGCGCCGTTTCTAGGGCATCAACACTCTTCTCGCCATGAGTCCTGGAGCTACTTCAGCCTCCCGTAGTTTTTCCAGATTCCTTTTCAGGGAACTTGGGATCGTGCCTAGTGTTCCTATGATTATGGGTACAATTTCCACTTGCATAGCCCATATCCTTCTTACTTCTATTTTCAGGTCTTGGTACTTATCCATTTTTCTCCGTTTCTTTCTCTTCAACATCAATGAGTGATACTTCTTGATTTTGTCAAGTATTATTATTATTATTATTATTATTATTATTATTATTATTATTATTATTATTATTATTATTATTATTATTATTATTATTATTATAACGAAGAAATCTGTCTCCAATGTATGTTACAATTTTCTGTTCATTTAATGGATTCTCTCTGATATGCGATTGATATCTCATATGTAAGATGAATCTGTCACTTTCATATATGCCATTGTTTTCTGTCGCTTCTTATGAAACTAAAAAATTACCAAATATATAGGAATTACTTCCGTTATGCAAATTGATCCGCCGTACATTGTCCAATGAGGAAATCGGGCTTGATGACATCACATCACCATCACAGGAAATGAAATAACTCAAGCGAGTCATTGCCCCACACGTCCTCATATCATGTCTCTGCGCATGCGCATGTATGCATACACACACGCATGCGCAAACCAGAGCACGTGTCCCCTTGCGTTCAACATAGTAGATCATTACATGGTTTAGTCAGCCTTCATCATAGTAGAAATCACCGGGAAGTAGCAGGCTGATTACCGTCTCGTTACACACACATACACACACGCACACACACACATATCACACCATTCGTGATTCATATACATGCATTAAGCTGCAAATGTCCTTTAATATCCAATTCGCTCACTTGTTGGCCGAGTCGGTAAAGACGTCACCGAAGTCCTGATTTCTCCTCTGTGTGCTGGTCCGAATCCACGAGGGGACGAAATTGTTATCAACTGAAATATTCAGCTTCGGTAGACATATACGAAAATATATTCATTCCGAGGTAGAGCGAACTGGATATTAAAGGACAATTGTAGCTTTATATATGACTATTAAATGAAATTATAATATTAGATATATATATAATATAATATATATAATATATATATATATAATATATAATATTCTTCTGGATGAAAAAAGTTGGCATGCAAAAGAAGAGCCCATTCCTAGCTATGTTTTAGAGGCCGAATACTAACATTGAAATTCGCATTCATTACATTATTTGTTTTAGATATTTTAAAGATAAACTTACCCTCCTAAGGTTATATAGTGTATTGAATTGTAGTCTACATTTTTAAGCAAGCCGAAATTAAATTTTTTTTCCTGGGAACCTATGATTATTATTATTATTATGTAATTATATATTAATATTATTATTATTATTATTATTATTTTATTATTAATTATTATTTAATTATTCTCCTTTCCTGAATGTCATATAAATAAAACTTTTGCGTGTTTTTGATAAGTGATTTCGACTTTTATTATTTTTTTTTATTATTAATTTTTTAAAAATTTTAAATTTATTATTATTATTATTATTATATTATTATTTATGTATTATTATTATTATTAAATTAACCCAGCTTTTCAATGGACAACTATTTTATATACGTGTACCTTGATTATTAAGCCATACTCATGGATAAAATAAACTAAAGAAAACTGTAAAGTCATAGTGTATAATAGGGCGTGGTTTTCCCTCCGAAGGAGGAAATAAGAAGTGTGGTAAGCAGGAAATGACAAGAGAAAGCTGGTGGACTCTATATTTGAATGGCTGTAAGGGTCTCTCTCTCTCTCTCTCTCTCTCTCTCTCTCTCTCTCTCTCTCTTCTCTTCTCTTCTTCTCTCTTCTTCTTCTTCTATATCTAGTCTCTATTAAGATTGGTTCCCATGATACGATATTTTAAACAATGGATCATAATTTGAATGTCTAAAGGTCTCTCTTCTCTCTCTCTCTCTCTCTCTCTCTCTCTCTCTCTCTCTCTCTCTCTCTCCATTTTGTGATTTCTCTCTCTTCTATTCCAACATGTGAAATGTTAATCGTGATAGTTACTTTGGGTTAAATATGTGTCAAAGATTCTGTGATAACTCTTTAAATATACAAAAAAATTCAGAAGTTCTTGAATAATAATAATAATAATAATAATAATAATAATAATAATAATAATAAATAATAATAATAATAATAATAATAATAATTATTATTATTTATTATTATTATTATTATTATTATTATTATATTATTATTATTATTATTATTATTATTATAGCTGTTTCAACGGCATTTAATTTATATAGAATCTTCTCAATTCTTCTTATTATATTTTTCTCAAGAAGAATTAAGAACATTCTTTATAAAATAAATGCCGCTGAAACAGCTATAATATTCAATGCTACTGCCCTCAGAGAAGGCCTCCTTCCTAATAATAATAATAATAATAATAATAATAATAATAATAATAATAATAATAATAATAATAATAATAATAATAATAATAATAATAATAATAATAAATGACTTTACATGCTTCACCTCCTAGTATCTGTTAATATTAACCTTCATTTCATAAAAAAAGAAGATAATTGCACCGAATTCCTGCTTCTCTATATCCTAAGACACTGCTCTCATTCTACATATCCTTCACTTTTCAGTTTACTGAATACCGTAACATGACGGCACTTGATTTTCTCTGTTATTTTTATCGAGAATATCACTTCTGTTTCCGGGACGCATGCGCGATACATCTGTCGTCACTCCAGGTGAAGGCTTCTTGGTTAGAGACATATATATATCATACATTTTTCCCTTAATGCTTAGTTTATCCTTCGCTTATAGCCTTGTAGAGCAGAGGCCAAAAGTAATCATGCTTAGATTCCGGTTACAGTCGGTGTACTGGTGGTGATAGTCCCTGAGTGGTCATAGGACCTACCCAAATGTTAGCCGAGTTTTCATGGATCCATTTTGGTTCACTGAACCTTATAGAGGTAGGCAATGAGTTCTTATCTTTGTAATTTCTTAACATGTTTTGTTAAGGTTGTCGTTCAAAGGCTTCATCAGAATTCGCGTAAAGGAAGACGCTTTTCTCAAGGGCAGGTTTGGAAATTTACTTTGAAGAAATTTTTGTATAATGTTTAATCTCGTGATTCGATTATCATATATTTACCCTCAATGTATCTAAAATAAAATATGACGTAATGAACCAAAATGAGATTGAATATATATGACATACATGATATTAACCCAAAACATTTCCGCAATAAATATCCACCTGACAAGTAAAAAACAACTATATCTGACAAACTTGACATGACACAAAGCACAGATGTCAAGAATTTCCGTTATTCTATGAAAAATAAACTTGACATATTTTCGTATCTATGAAGTCCTTTAATTACAGATATTGGTCCAAAGTAAGATTCAAGAAATTAAATGTTCGCTAATGATAGCATTCGTGCTGGTTTAATGATTATGCTTTCCAAAACATGGCCATAAGATGTCACTCACGGTGATGACCTCAACCGCACACTTTCTTGTCACTTTTTTTTACTTTCTGTCTCTTCCAATATCTACTTCTTTTTACGTTCGAATCAGAAATAATGATAACTTTTTCCTCGTGGTATTAGATTCGTCACAATATCGAGATGGTTCTTCTTCAATTCAAAAAAGAAGAAGAAAGATTTGGGCTCATTTCCCTTAACCGAGAGCTCCCTCTGAGCAGTAAATCACGTATCTAGTAATTAGCCTCTTTTGACAGGTCGTAAGCAAGGGCCTCCAATTTGGCTGAAACCTGAAGGTAACACATTTTGAAGTCAATTTGCTAAATGTACAAGTTGCTAAAGAGACAGATCTCGAAATTTTCTATGATTAAATCAATGTAGCCTCTAATGGCTCT
>NC_061098.1:25849212-25853829 GCF_015104395.2 Macrobrachium nipponense | reverse complement strand
ACCAGCTGTTCAAGGTCATTTCACCGAGATGATGCCCACGATCCATATACGTGGGCATACGCCGTCGTGATATGTGAATGTGATACCCCAGCATAAGGCTTGTTCCTTTTCCCATGAGTGTTGTGATCGAATGCAGGTGGATATATGCAGGTGGCCAGTTGGTTTTGGGGATGTGAAGCATTAATGACAGTTGAAGATCGTTAAAGGTGATTATACGAAATAGACATTGGGCTTAAGTGACGGACATTGCTGGGGATTGTCTGAAGGACTCGATAATGGCGATGCAGGTGTTCTCAAATGGAATGCTGTGGTTTTCCACTGGCACTAATCCAAGAATCCTCTGGGAAATCACTCGGAGTGTCTGGATGTCACGCTATTGTATTCACAGTGTCTTGAAAAGTAATTCTAAGGCAAAGAAGGGAACGTTAAGGGGACGAGGCTAAGCTGGGCTTGTTTTGACACTAAGCTGATTTATGATGACATTAAGAGGTCAATGTGCTGTGTCTGGGAGTGTCTATGATTTATTTGATAGCGAGACGTGTTGACACGAATTGGCCTCATTTTCCCCAGCACTCTTTGTGATACTCTTATCTGAAGGTAAAATACCTAAATTTTCTGTAGAGAAATACAACCCACATTTTTTCACTTTATTTTACTTTACATGCTCATTTGATTGAAAAAGATTTAATGAAGTGGAAAAATACAAGACTGCATGAAGTGATGCATGCATATAATATATATATATATATATATATATAATATACATATATATATATATATATATATATATATATATATATATATATATATATATCATATATATTATATATAATATATATATCTATATATATATATAATATATATATATATATATAATATATTATATATATTATATATACTTAACTACTGTTACTTCATCTTCCCGCCACTGGCCAGTGGCATAAGGCTGATACAATTTCTCTCCATCTGTCTATCCCGACCCATTTCCCTTGCTTCCTCTAGGTTATGGATTTCATCCTCAAGATCCCTGACATTTATGTCTATCCTCCTCGTTCTTGGTCTACCCAGCAGTCTTCTTCCTATTTGTACTGCTCTCAGTGCTCTCCTGGGGTCTCTATTCCCATCCATCCTCTCAACATGTCCAAACCATTTCAGCCTATCCCCTCTTCAGCCTGACACTGACTGGCCTTTGCCTCAATCTCACCCTGATGTCTTCATTTCTAACATAATCATCCCATTTAATGCCAAATATCCTTCTCAGCAACTTCATCTCAAAAGCATCCAACCTTCTCTCCTCTGTTCTGGTCAGTGCCCAGGTGGACGAACCATACATCAGGACTGGTATTACTATTGCATTGAATATTCTCATCTTAGTTTTCAAGCTGATTTCATGCCTTGACCAAACGTTTTTTCTCAGAACCTCAAAAGCTCTTGCTGCTCCCAGTTTTCTTCTTTGTATATCTGCAATTTGCCTCCCGTCTGCTGTTACAACACTTCCCAAGTATACAAACTTCTCAACTTGCTTGAGTTCCTCTCCTCTGATTGTCATATGCTCCATGTGCACCCAATCGTCATCCTTACTCACAACCATGATCTCGCCAAAACTCTGTGTCTCTGTCTCCATCCTTATTTCCATACCTACCAGCACCAGCCACGTCCAAGTCTATAAAAACACAGAATATTGGATTTGCATACTCCCATCTCTTCTCAATTATCTGCCTTTCGGTGAAAATTTGATCCACTGTTGACCTTCCACTTCTAAAACCACACTGCTGTTCTCTAAGTTTCTTTTTTACTATAGGTCTTATTCTGGTAAGTATTACTATCATGAATATCTTCCCTGGGACTGACTGTAAACTTATGCCCCGACAGTTACCACACTCCCTTTTGCTTCCCTTATTTTTATATAATGGTATCATAATTGCCTTTTTCCAATCACTTGGTACCACCTCTGTTTTCCAAACTATGCTAAAAACAACTCTTAATGCCTCTATCATCCTTCGTCCTCCTGCATTTAGCATCTCTGCAGTTATCCCGCACACACCATCAGTTTTTCCATTTCTACAGATTTTAAGGTATCTTTCACCTTCTCTGCACTAATATCTTGTTCTTATACCTCCAGTGCCTCGTTTGAATCTGCATTGCGCTCATCCCTACCGGTAGGCTCAACATTTAGGAGTCTTTCAAAATACCTTGCAAACAGATTCCTTTTCTGTGACCAAGTTCCCATCTTCCTCCAACTGCCATCACTCCCTCCAAACTTTTTTTTTTCTGGTTGCGTTCCTCAAGAATGTCACAGCTGCAAACATGCCCTGCTCCTCGCCAGTTTCCATAGTTACTTCAACTTCGGTAGCTCTTCTTTCGAAAAACATGTTTTGATCATGCTTCATCCTATCACTTAGTTCTCTCAGCTTTCTATTTCTTCGTCTTTTTAGTTGTTGGTTCTTCTCTAGGTCCTGTTCATCGTCCATTTGAACTCTCAACCTTTGTTGCTCTTCACTTAAAACTATTGCTTCATCACAGAACCAAGGTTTGCTGTTACTTCTCTTATAACCTAACACCCCTGTTGCTACGTCCATAGTATCTGAACTTCATATTGCCCAGGATTCTTCTGAATCCATATCCATATTTTCCATGCCAATTAATGCCGCAAATTTGCCTCCTACCTTCACCTCATACTGTTATTTAACTCTTTCATTCTCAACACGCACACACACACACACACATATATATATATCTATATATATAATATAGATATATACTTATATATATATATTTATAATAATATCTATATATCATATTATAAATATATATATATATATATATATGTGTGTGTGTGTGTGTGTGTGTGTGTGTGTATATATATATATATATATATATATATATATATATATATATATATATATATATATATATATATATATATATATATAATATATCCACTATCTTTAGAGGATAAATATTTGCAAACAGAATAGACAAGGCACCATATTGTTAGTTAAGCTTGATGAATGAATTTTCCGTAATTTGCATACAAGATTACAAAACAATCTATTTGCATTATAGAGACGACTTTGTTTTAATTACTCGTAATGTCGAGGCTTTGAGGAAGACATAAGATAGATACTTAATTTTTTCAGTTTCATGTGACGTTTTTATATGAGGCCTGAGGGGTAAAAGAATATTTGATTTTCCGCCATAAGTGAATATACTTTATGTCTAACTCTTTATTAGTTTTCTGTAAAAGAAAACCATTGCGATGGCTATTTGTCTGTCCGTCCGCCCTCGATCTTAAAACCACTGAGGCTAGAGGGCTGCAAATTGCTATGTTGATCATCCACCCTCCAATCATCAAACATACGATATTTACAGCTCTCTCTCTAACTTTAGTAGTTATATATTATTGCAGGTAAAAGTTAGGCATGCTCGTGTGTCTGGCACACAGGCCACCACAGGGCCGTGACTGAAGTTTCATAGGCCAAAGATGAAAGTTTCATGGGCCGTGGGCGAGAGTTTCATAGAGCATTATACGTTGTATAGAAAACTCGCTTGTGTCGGTGCATTTTTTATTTGATTTTTTATTAGATGACCTGAAATTTCATTATATTTGACGTCAAGGCTAGGACGGGTTTTAAGGAATTAAACAACAGATAATAATATAATATTCATAAAATCTCGTAAATATAAGAGAATTCTAATATTTAACTTTGTAGACTGTGCACTTTGACGCAAGTACAAAGTTTTCCCTTGGATCAAAGTTTGTCATAATGAAATATTCCATGGTCGGTAAGATGAAGTTTTACCATCAAGAAATGTTTTGTTTGACTTGAAATGTTAGCTTGAAAACATTATTTGGCGGCTGCAACTTTGCTTGTTTTCAAAAGAAATGAATTTAGATTTTGTAAAATATACATTAACTTCTGAATAAGTATTAAGTGTGATTTAACTGAATGTGATTTTAACTGAATTTGTTCCTTTATTTTAATTAAGCACATGGGTATTATAATCTTTCATTCACAAGACCCTGAAATATATCTGAAGATAGCAGTTGTAAGAATACATATAAAAACCCAGTAAAATTAATTGAAAGTGAAACTCACCATTTACATCAATCGTATAATAACAGGAGTCACTAAAATGGTTAAAAATTCCACGCTGAAGTATTTGTAAATATTTACACTTAAAAATATATATGCACAATGAGAGCTTTCGAAAACCTGCTTGATTTTCCTTATCAATCTCTTGTTGTGTATATATCTATAAATATATATTTCCACCATACTCACTAAGTAATTTTCTTTGAAAATGGGAAGGTCATCATTCATTATTTTCCCAGCACGAAATTCGAGCTAAGACGATCCATCAACTTTTAAGGCAACTGAATATTTATGCTGATTGGAACGTCTGAAGGAATAACTGAATATGCAATATTGCACGAGAGAGGAAGAGAGCGCCTGCCCAGCCTTCGCCTCAGACGAACGAGAGAAAAAGAGGAAATTCTTCGAATATTCTAACAGCTGGAGGCAATATATTGCTCACGGGGGCAAAGACATCATGAATGCATTTTCCGTGCAAGCGGCAGAATTTCGAATTTACGGTCCGTCGATGGAAAACTCC
>NC_061098.1:25834212-25841712 GCF_015104395.2 Macrobrachium nipponense | reverse complement strand
GCTGTTACCGACAGAAGAATTAACTCGGTTTTCGTGGCGCTCTCTTGTAATAATGGGATTTAGCTATCTACCAATAAAACCCTTGTCTATCAAATAACAGCATACCTACTACTCTTTAATTATAATTGTAATATCAACAGCCGCATTCCAAATTCTTATTATTACAAAGACAACTAGCATCAGATCGTGTAGGACCTTACGTAACTCAAATTAAGCATGAAGAAATAAAGAAGGCATAAGTTGAGGAGAGAAAGACCTCCATAGGCCTAGAAGACACTGAAGGAGGAGAAACAAAGAGACAGTTATAAGAGAGAGGACAACAGCAAGAAGGAGGCAGACGGAAAGGAGACACAGTGAAATAGAGCTGAGAGTGTGGCTGGTGTCACAAGGGGCACCATTACCCTCTTAAGTATAATGGGGGCATAGATCGTGACTTGTCATAGGGGTTATTATGGGAGTCGATTCTTCCTTATGGTTGGACGTTTGTTTGGTCACAACCGACTATCATTGGATCACATCCGACATTGGGTCAAATTCTCGTATTTTTGTGCATGATTTTAACTGCTCGGTATACGTCTACATTTATCGATGGCAAGCATGTGCGTTTTTGTTTGTTTGTGTTCGTCCTGCAGGTGTGAATTCCCACGTTAAGAATGTATATCAAGTAATAATAAGATTATATCCTTATATATATATATATATATATATATATATATATATATATATATATATATATATATATATATATATATATATATATATATATATATATTTGACGTCCAAACCTGATATTAGTAACATTTTAACGTATACGTAATTAAGGGACAAATATTACAGCACCCTATAATTACGGATACACAATAGATTGAAAAATAACCATTTATTATAAAATTTGTATCAGTATTTAGTCCATCCACCATCGTTGGCGATGACATCTTGTAGTCTACTGGGGACGGAGGCTACATGATGTAGACGATTTGTTGATTTTTTCTGAATATCTCCCATTCGGACATGGTGTGTTGGAGGAGCTGCCTTGATTATCGCTCTTGGCCTGGGATCCAGGAGTTGACGATGGTCCCCAGCAATTTTCCAAGGGATTCATATCACACCCCTTACTTGGCCAGTCCAGCAGGTCAATGTCTCGTTGTTCCTCAAACCATCGCTTAACTATCCTGGCTGTGTGAATAGGACAGTTGTCCTGCAAAACAAACGTCACATATATAGTATATATCAATTATTTTTTACAAGAGGCGTCAAATTGTGAAGGGTGAGCAGGACATAATCTTTAATTTAAGGTTCTGCCTGTTTCTCCCTGTTTAGATCTCTCCTTTCTCCTGGTTTGAAAAGCTGAGAGATATTCCACCTTCGATCCCTCCCAAAGAGCTCGAAGCCATAAGCCACGTGAAGTTGAAGTCTATCGTGGAGAGGAAGAAGGTGGAATTTCGCTTAGCTTTTCAAACCAGGAGGAAGGAGAGATTTGAACTGGGAGACGGAACCTTACGTTAAAGATTATGGCCAGCTCCCCCTTCCGACAAATGACACCTCAAATGATACTTGCATATCATATATATATATATATATATATATATATATATATATATATATATATATATATATATATATATATATATATATATATATATATATATATATATATATATAAATTCACCATAACATGATTGGAATATCTTGAAGTAATAAAAGCCCACACTTATGAGAAATGTGTATCAAAAATACATAAAAGACTGAAGCTTTCGTCTACTTGATTAGTAGACCTCATCAGCAGTACTGATATTTCCTTTTCAATAAATATACACAAAATTTACGAAGGACAGGCAGGACCCTGGTACCGTCTCCAGAAGAGGCAGTTCAACCACGACGATCGGCTCGTCTTTTGGCCAGACATTTGAACGAGGGAATAACATGATTGAGATAGTTTGTTTTGGTTGTTATCTCCCTTGGAGACGGTTCCAGAGTCCTGCCTGTACTTCGTAACTTTTTTGTATATTTTTTGAAAAGGAAAAATTAGTACGGCTGATGAGATCTACTGATCAAGTAGACGAAAGCTCCAGTCTTTTATGTATTTTTAATACACATTTTATTAAGTGTGGACTTTTATTACTTCATATATAATAATAATAATAATAATAATAATAATAATAATAATAATAATAATAATAATAATAATAATAATAATAATAATAATAATAATAATAATAATAATAATAATAAAAATAATAATAATAATCATCATTACCATTGCCTACTAAATTAATACCAAATGAATGGCAGATATTCTGTAGTAACAACACTTAGTGCTGAGTCGTTGCGAGTCAAAAAAGAAACAAACGCCGTGAGTAATTCCTTAAAACAAGGAAAAATCACCGTTGAACCTTGTTGCCAGAAGATGGCGAATACCTCAAGAACCAACAACCATACAACTGATTCGTTCTCATGGAGCTCAAATGTTCTCTTCTGACTTGCAACATCTCATATATTTTTACATTTTGTAACAAGTTCTGTATAAATAGAAGTTAATAATACAAGTTAATGAAACCAGCACTACAACAGAGTTTTCCCTATTACTGCAATTTGCGAGATGAAACTCTACATACTTGCATGAACAGAATGCGCTCTGGGTAGGGAAATGCCATGGCTCGAACAGTTGGGACCATCACGTCCTCCAGTATTTCAAGGTATTGGTCATCGCCAACGATGGTGGATGGACTAAATACTGATACTGTAACAGAAGGAAGGAAACATTTTTTGGTAGCGGGATGAATTTGTTCAGAAAGTCTTAATAAAACTAAGATATTGTTGTTGTTTGAAGTGTAATGTGCCTTCATTGAGACTAAGCAATAGTTTGTTTTTGGTCGTATCTTATTATATAACATATTTCATATTAAATCGTTATTTTTCAATCTATTGTGTATCCGTAATTATAGAGTGCTGTAATATTTGTCCCTTAATTACGTATACGTTAAAATGTTACTAATATCAGGTTTGGACGTCAAATATATATTTTATATATATATATATATATATATATATATATATATATATATATATATATATATATATATATATATAAGGATATAATCTTATTATTACTTGATACATTCTTAACGTGGGAATTCACACCTGCAGGACGAACACAAACAAACAAAAACGCACATGCTTGCCATCGATAAATGTAGACGTATGCCGAGCAGTTAAAATCATGCACAAAAATACGAGAATTTGACCCAATGTCGGATGTGATCCAATGATAGTCGGTTGTGACCAAACAAACGTCCAACCATAAGGAAGAATCGACTCCCATAATAACCCCTATGACAAGTCACGATCTATGCCCCCATTATACTTAAGAGGGTAATGGTGCCCCTTGTGACACCAGCCACACTCTTAGCTCTATTACACTGTGTCTCCTTTCCGTCTGCCTCCTTCTTGCTGTTGTCCTCTCTCTTATAACTGTCTCTTTGTTTCTCCTCCTTCAGTGTCTTCTAGGCCTATGGAGGTCTTTCTCTCCTCAACTTATGCCTTCTTTATTTCTTCATGCTTAATTTGAGTTACGTAAGGTCCTACACGATCTGATGCTAGTTGTCTTTGTAATAATAAGAATTTGGAATGCGGCTGTTGATATTACAATTATAATGAAAGAGTAGTAGGTATGCTGTTATTTGATAGACAAGGGTTTTATTGGTAGATAGCTAAATCCCATTATTACAAGAGAGCGCCACGAAAACCGAGTTAATTCTTCTGTCGGTAACAGCAAGTAATAATATTATTGCTACAAAAGTTGAACAGACGGGTTTTCTTGCCTCCACATGATGAGAAAATAAACCTACAGAATAGATTCAGTTATATTATTTTCCTTAAAGGAGAAATTAGAGAGAGGGAGCAGAAGTTATAAACGTGTGCTTGAAAGGGTGGGAGTGAAGGTTGGAGGGAAAAATGTTTGGGGAAGACGTGTGGAGGGCGGTGGCCACGGTGGAGGGGCGGGTTTCATCGTGCGTCTGGAGGCACAGTTCCAGTGTTGCCAGATCACATCCAGCCCTTGTGGCTGAAATGTGTTTACTTACATGTGTGACCGACTGTACATAGCTTTAATAAACGATATCATCTTAATCCGAATTATAATCACTCTACCAAACGTAATTCTAAATTTGACTAACATAAAGATATAACAACGTCAATAAATGTTTTTTTTTCAAAGTTATAAGAAGTGATATCAGTTAACTGATAAAAGTTCATATAACTACATGTGCTGGCTTTTATTCCCTTTATCAACTCATGCTAACAAGACACTTTGCCACAAGAAATATAAATCAGTCAAAATGTACGCATAGAACTATAAGCACGCACTGAATATTAAAATAACCAGGAAATGTTAACGAAGTTTATTATATGGCCGCGTTATTCAGGCACTTTCGTGAGAGAAATTCATATTTCATGAACTGGTTCTCCGTAAAAGCTCTTGGGTTGTGTTACAAAAGAAGTAATCTGGTCGGAGGATAAAAGAATGAATGGAAAAACGAGATTTGTGACCAGGGTAGGTCAGCTTGAATGAAATTATCTTGCATATGCAAGGCCCCACAACAGGGAATGCTTCTTTTCTGCGATGAAATGAACACGCAATTGTTGGTATTTCCAACTTTTCGCGTTTAGATTTACTAAATAACTGGACCTTAATCTCCGTACCATTGTTGCCCAGGGAACTTTATAATTTCATCAAACCAATATTGATTATATTTTTCGCCCCTCTGCATTCATAAGAAAATCACTGAATTTCAATAAACGTAATAAGCGCATTGAATTTCATAGAATATTAAAATGATCTTTGATTCAGTACTATCAATCAGAGACAAATAAGTCTAGAATCTTGATTTCTTTTGTATTTCTCTGAAGTTGGATATCAAGGCTTTGTAGTGACAAGCGTATCCAAATAAGAGCAAAAAATTTGAGAAGTTAAGAGGACATTGTAGCTATTACATTTACATATGTATCTGATAAAAATGACCAATTGATTCTACACACACACATGAATATATATATATATATATATATATATATATATATATATAAATATATATATATATATATATATATATATATATATATATTGGCATTAATGAAATAAGTCATAGATGAATCATCTCGGTTCCTCGATTGAGGCCAAATTGGCATAAATATAGATCCCTTTTTACCGCTACTCACCAGATGTAACAGATAAGAAATGTAATTTTCTTTTAAGTGCTCCTCATTCATTGAAGGTATTATGCCGTTATATATTAATCCCCATATCATTTTGAATGTTAATTTCACTTAATTTTCCATAGCTTTGCTCGAATGGGCAGTTTGGTCTTTACTTATCTTTTGATGGATCTTCATTTCAGGCGAATTCCTATCAGCAGGTGTCTGTAATCACAGGGTAGTTAAAGGGCAGCCAGGCTCTCTATATGAATGCTGAAGATCGTAAACTAAACCTTTGTTATACCAACGTTCGTAAACTGAATGCTTCTTTGAAAACATTTATTTCATCTATATAGAGACTACTATGAGATTCAGGGCTTTTGTAACACGGTTTTTTGGCAATAACTTTTTATCTATGCATTTCATAAATATAACGCTTATTCAGAATACACATTATATCTACACATAAATTTTGACTATTCTGCATTACGTAGGTTGAATAAGTTTGGTACTTACAATGTAAAAGTGACCTTTTTTGAAGACGGGCCAACTTACTCAGAGATAGGGTTTCGAACGCACTCGTTACGTAACTTATGACCGCATTTCTTCCCTCTTTCTCGATGGATGATTGGCTGTAACGAAGGCTATACCTCTAGCAATGATAACAAAAATTTAAATACAAGCAAAGCAGTACACCTTTATGAACTCTGAATCCTCTCCACTGATAATTGTCATAATGAACAAACTAACAAAATATGTTAATAAATACAAAAACACTTTGATTATTAGTCTAACTCCCAAAATAAGTGTCCTAAGAAATTATAATCTACTTTATAGGTCACAATCAGATTGACAAGATGTAGGGAATAGTTGGTAATTTTCAAAGACATAGTAGACAAACTTGATTTGATAACTGCTGTATCCAATGTCAAGCAATCTTTATTTATCGGCTATCTACCTATTTAATAGAAAAAAAAATAGACGGTACCGTTTTTTGGCTTTAAATCTTCAACAATAATTATCGTCAGAATGATGACTTCATGACGCTCCACCCACTTTGGCCTCGTTATAATTCAGGATATTAGAAAATCTAACTTCTGGCTATAAAAACTCATTTCTCGAGTAGTTGTAAGAAGTGCTAAATGATCCTCAGGGATCCCAGCAGTTGGCCTAAACGTTTAATTCATGCATATTTTCTGCTATTACTAATTTTGCGGCACTACTGCTACAGTAGTATTACTACGCTAGCACAGATAGCCCACCACATCTATGTATCGTTCCGCCATTCATAAGTCTTTATATCCAACATGGTCGTACAGACTAAAGAAGAAGAAAAAAAAATTATATCGGATGATCCGTTGGTCTGCTGGAGATTTTAGCACATATAAGCTTGTATTTACTTTGGATAAAAATCTTATTTTAACAAAAATAGTTATATAAAGACTGTTTACATACAATCTCTCTCTTTCTCTCTCTCTCTTGGTAGCATAGTGAATAGTTAATGGAAATGTTCAAAATCCTGAATGACATTACAAGTATTATAATCACGTTACGCTAAATACAAATCAGATCATAAACATTGGATTTAAACTAGAAACTGACTAATTACCTATTCAGGCTATAGTGAGTATGGCCACGGGCTTTCTCTTGACTGTATAAAGTTGCAAGTCGTAAGACAAATGCAGTTTTGCAACCACGGGGACAATTCCAAATCCTGTTAGCCATTCTTGACTACTATGGGTTTCAGAGCCGATGGAATAAGGTGAATGGGTTTCTGTCTGGTGGATGGGCGGGGCAACATTTCGTAAAACGATGTTTACCTTGCTTACGTAATGAATGTTTTTCGACTCTTGGCTCGCAATCATTGACCATGGTGTTGGCTAGAGCATTTTTACTCTATAAAAATTAAAACTATCGAGTTTAGGTTATTGATAAGCTGACAAAATTTGTGTGTAGTTGTAAAATATACATATGTCAACTTTCAGCTACATCCGATGTTTTGATAAGGAGAAAAATCCAAAAAATCGTGTTACAGAGGCCCTGAATTTCATAGTAGGGGTTTTATGAGTTTGAAGAAATCAAGACTATTTGATAGACGAGTATTGGGAAGTGATATGATTGTACAGAAATACAGGGATGTGAAATATTTTATTAATACAAATTATAGCTTGGTAAAGTATAACCAATCCATTTAACGTGACAAAATTAACCATCTTTCGATCTGACCAGGAAATCTAAAAGAATTGTCTATTCTAGAGGACCAATCATTATAACATTTTATATGTCTATTTAAAAAAAATTTCCACT
>NC_061098.1:25810972-25833712 GCF_015104395.2 Macrobrachium nipponense | reverse complement strand
TTCATTATGTCAATAGCAGGTTTTTGTTCCTTCCCCTTGTGTATTTAAATGGATTCTGTGTGATCTAAATTGATATCTATTTATTGCCATGTATTAGTAAAGCTTTAGACAAATTAAACGATAACCACCGATTTTATTGGCTATAAAGTGTTCTTTTATTTCATACAAATTTATGCAAATTATGATTTTTCCATCTACGTTACCACAGGTTGAATAATCCTAATTATTTGCCTTTGCCTGAAACTTGGGAATTGCCTGAAATGTTTTTTATCACAGATAAGGAACTATTCAATCAATTATCTGAATTGTTCAACTGTTCGTGGACTGAAGGCCCTCAGAATTAACTTTAGGTTATAAGAGCAGATTACCACTGCCAAGGTAACATAATAAACCTGGAATATAATTCCAATACTGGTGAATTCCGCCTTAGGAAACGTGTTTTGTAATATATGGATTTTAGGACCTAGTTTTTCATGATCATGAGATTGAATATCTAGGTTTGTTGCTAAATCCATCGCGCTGAATCATTCAAACCTCATCTGAAGCCTGTGACATGGTAGGTAAGCCGATAAAAAAAGCTAAATTTAAAGACTTGCCTGAATCAAAGCTCCTTTTATCAGTTTATTTCACGTAGTTTGGTCCACAGCTCTCCGAGAACACAAAGATATTTAGTAATAAAACTGTAGGTAAATGAAAGAAACATCCCTACTAATATATGAACCTTATGCATATGTAATATATTCTTTATATTTCGTGTTCATTTATATACCTCTCTATGTATTTAATGTATCTATTCTCATATGTCATGTACGAAATGTAATGACTGAATCTCGCCCGTCTGGCAGTCATGTTTCGCCAGTACGCACCGCTCTGTTTTCCTTGCTTGCACATAATTTTGCACCTCTCTGATTTAGTGTACTTCATTAGACATTAAGAACTTACTTTTAGTATTTCGGTGTTCCCTTCATCCCCAACCTTTAGTGATACGGATAACACAACGAACACACACAAAAACCATCAATTTCTTATTTTTATTTTTTTTTAGATAGCGACCCCAAAGGGTTTTTAGGGGTCGTTTATCCAGCACTACTTGGGTGTAATTAACTTATGATATTTAGTCTTTGGATTATATTTTTACGGTAATGGCCAAAGGGCTTGTACTAAACACGTCACAAAGGTGGATACATACCGGGCTAAAACCGTTGGTTGTCACTATCTTGGAAAGATTTCTTTTTTTTTTCTATGAACGATTTTGATCTTACGAAAGGACTTTAAAATTTGTTTATTTCTTGCTAAATACGTCCTATGCCTGTGTTTGTTCTTTTTGTTTATCAAGGAAATAAATCTAAGGTAAAATAATTGACACTTCTTATATTATAAACCACTCTTAATGATATTTTTCTATTGAATAAATCCGTTGTACATTTTAATATATAGTTATGAAAAAAAAGTAAACTATGAGATAAACATTATATATTTGAAGATATATAATATATAGTATTTATGATAAAATTAGAAACAGTTATCGAGATCAATGTGCATAAAAAATATTTAATATAAAAATCAACATGTAAAAAAACCGCTATTTTCTTTCGAAATATTCATATCTCAACTTTGTGTCCCTTAAGCATATGTGTTTTATGGCGCACTAATTAAACTTTGGTGAGATTTGATTTATTGCTGAGTGATCGTTGGGCAACAGCCAAAGGTAATTAAAACTTTGGAAAGTGTGGATTACTAAACCACCTTTCACAGATTACCTATGAATAATTTTTGAGTTCTTGTGTGAGGTTTCTACTGACCAGATCACTATTACCTATGATTTAGGTATTAAGCTATTAGTGCTCAACCAATACTAATTGCCACTTATATCTTACCAAACAAACTGAAGTAATAATATACTAATAATAATAATAATAATAATAATAATAATAATAATAATAATAATAATAATAAGGCTACTGGAAAAGAGAAAATACTTGTACCAAGCTACACTAGAAAACGACTCGAGGATATATTTAAACTGAATTCGATCATTGCTCTCTCTCTCTCTCTCTCTCTCTCTGGGCTGTACCTCGGGTGGTTTGTTAGTGGTATGAATCTTTTGCAAATAACCAATCCCCGTATGGGTGTGTGTATGTGGGAAGGGGGGTAGGTTAGTTTAGTGCAGTGCACTGTAGAGGGGTTACCCAAGGTTCTTTGCAGCTATGAGGTATTTCTCGTTGGACAAGTAGGTTACGTGCTCGACTACGATCTCTGGTCCGGATTCGATTCCCCGCTCTGCCAGTAAGGAATCACAGGAATTTATTTCTGGTGATAGATATTCATTTTCGATGTGGTTCGTATCCCACAGTAAGCTGGTAAGGCCCGTTGCTAAGTAACAAATTGGTTCCTAACAACGTAGAAATATCTAACCCTTCGGGCCACCACTAAGAAAGATGTTAATCAACTTAGTGGTCTGGTTAAACTAAGATATACTTCACTTTACGCCTTTCAAACCCTTTACTGTCAATTTCCGTTTCAGCGCTGAATGACGTCGTAGGTCCAGCCAGCCTTGGCCTGAATTCTACATTCAGTTTAACTCAAAACGAACCGAAACTCCAACCTTTCCCTCTTCCGAAACCGGTCCTTTGGTGGAGAGGAAAGCCAGGGAAAGTAGCTGACTACCAGCACTTCCTTCTCTCCACTTGCGCAATTTGGACGAGGTGGAGCGAACGCTGACCTCTCTCCCGAGCTCTTCTCTTTAAAGTGCGGTACTTTCCTGATGGGCGTCGGAATCTTACGACCGCTGCAAAACCAGGTGAGTTAATTTGTAATCTGTCGGCGCGCGAGGACAGTCGCTGTTAAACAATTATGAGAGAGCTAGGAAGAGAGAGAGAATAATTACGCAGGAGACCACGGATGCCATTTGAGGTTGATACGAGGTAAGGGTCGCTCGAATGCAAAAGGGGACTGGTAATGGATTAATTATTGACAAGATGTGACAGGGGGATATTAATGGATATGGGACGAAATTTACACTTTCTATGTATTGAAACATTTATGAAGCAGAGCAAACTGAGAATGTAACAGAGGGAATACATAATCAAGAGAAGAATAACTGTGAGAAAAATAATAGAAATATCAGCTGTTGTGTAGTAAATATAGATATTAAATTGAGAAATGGTGCCAAATATATTGGCAGAGGTCATAAGCAATATTAAACATGATTAGTTGAGCTTTCATCAAGAAATAATCACATTTTAGAATAGTGTATGCATTTGTGTAGTAAAAGTTCTTCCACTGACGTCATGGATTTGTATGGCATCTTGGGTTCGCGCCTGGGACCAGGCAAATCTATTATCTTGTAAAATTCCCCTTCGGTAAGCATATATGAAAATATATTAATTCCGAGGTAGAGCGAATTAGATGTTAAAGGACATTGTAGCTCGATGTATGTTACATGAATCACGGTGGTAATGTGATATGACTTATATATATATATATATATATATATATATATATATATTATATATATATATATATATATATATATATATATATATATTTACAAATAATACATATATATATATATATATATATATATATATATGTATATATATCTAAATATATATATATATATATATATATATATATATATATATATATATATATATATATATATATATATATATATATATATATATATATATATATATATATATAAATATATGTGTTGTGTGTGTGTGTATGTATATATAAATTAATCACGGAAATTTGGAATGTGATTATATAAACAAAGGCAAAAAAAAACTTTCATTCGTGGCTTTTGCCTTTATATATAGATATATATATATAATATAATATATATTATATATATATATATATATGGTGTGTGTGTGTGTTGTGTGTGTGTGTGTTGTGTTGTTTGTGGTTTGGTTTGTTTGTTTTGTGTGTGTGTGTGTGTGTATAAATGTCTTTTACTGTAATACGACAGTTTAATTGTGTTTTATGGGCCTGTTAATCTAAACATATATATATATATATATATATATATATATATATATATATATATATATATATATATATATATATATATATATATATATATATATATATATATATTATATATATATATATATATATATATATATATATATATATATATATATATACAATATAAAAAACACCGTATCGTGCTTCTAAGAAATCAATAGAAGGATCCACAGTTATATTCTTGTTTAACAAGATAAAATATATTTATGGCAATATATACAAAGCTTAAAGCTTTCGTCCATCCTCCTGTGGACTTTTTTTACTTAGTGATCAAGTCCACAGGAGGATGGACGAAAGCTTTAAGCTTTGTACATATTTCAATAAATATATTTTATCTTGTTAAACAAGGATATTACCGTGGATCCTTCTATTGATAATATATATATATATATATATATATATATATATATATATATATATATATATATATATATATATATATATCTATAATAAAAACAAAGTAATGTACAAGCATAAAAAAGGGAAAGTAAGCAATATTAAAAAATAAATAAATAAATAAATATATAAATAAATACCTGCATCATGAAGGCATACACATACACACTAAAAATTTAAAAACACAGCATCTCCGTGGACCTCTCGTTGTTACTGAGGGAAGGTTTCAACTTTAAAGTGTAGAGACTTTCTACTATTGCCAGCTCCATGGGGGCCACTCGACTAGAGAGAATGGAAAATGAATCTAACCTAAGAGGGTGATCACTATTTTCTGCGTGATCCCGTATGGCACTGAATGGTGGTTTTGCTAAAAGCCTGTTTGTCCTAACTGATCTTCCCAAGTGTTCAAACCATCGTACACGTGCTTGGCGCTTTGTTTTCCCCACGTAAATTGCATTACAGCAATTGCACTCGTATTTATATACAACATGAGACTGTAGTTCTGGGGGTACGATGTCTTTGTACTTGAACAAACCACCAATAGTATACTTAGGCTTGAACACTACCCTAACATTAACTTGAGGATAAAATTCTCTTAAAATGTTTTAGTAGTCTATTTTTAACAGAAAAACTCTTATTACCAAAGAAAAACATGGTAAAATACAGTACTGCTTTATTGGCTTTTAAAATGGAAACTTTCGGGAACAATAACTTTTCTAGCTGTTTACCAACATACGTATCTATGAAAGCATTATTAAAACCGTTTTTTTGAAGCATTTCTTTTATAAACTGAAATTCTGAATGAAGACTAAAATAATTTGAACAAATGTTAAAGGCACGGGTCACAAGTGTACAAACTAAATTGCGTTTATAAACTATTTGGGGATGAATGAAGAGAATTTAGTTGTGAGTCCTGTAAATGTTGGTTTCCTGTAAACTGATGTTGAAAAAAGTGTTATCGCTGTGTTTACTTATGAGCACGTCAAGGAAAGCTAAAGTATTATGTTTCTCTACTTCTGAAGTAAATTCAATATTTTGGTGTTTTGAGTTAAAATAATCAAGAAACAAGGGTACATGTTCTTCAGATCTAAAAATTAAAAATGTATCATCTACATAACGTCGGTAGAACAGTGGTTTAAAAGAACTGGGACAATTATCTAACCAAACAACTTCGTGATGAGATAAAAAGGCATTGGCCAAAGTAGGACGAGAGGGTTTCCCATTGCTACACCATCTTTTTGTTTATATACATTTGCGTTAAACATAAAATAACATTCAGACGCAGCTAATGTGAGTAGTTTGTGTAACTGTTGTTTATTAAAATTACGGATACTATTGGAGTCATTAAACAAGTTGTTGATGCATATATCAATGGTTTCTGCTAAAGGAATATTAGTAAATAAAGATTTAACATCGAAACTCACAAGAACACAATTACCTAGTTCTAGATCACAAATTTCTTTGGCAAAAGTAAATGAATCTTAACTGTATACTGATTGCATGTTACAGGAGCTAAAATAGGAACAAGAAACTTTGACAAAATGGTAGTTGAAAGTACCTATAGCTGACATGATTGGTCTGAGCGGGACCAATATATATATATATATATTAATATATAGTATATATATATATATATATATATATAATATATATATATATATATATATGTGTGTGGTGTGTGTGTTTGTGTGTGGTGTGTGTGTGGGTCGTGTGTGTGCAGTGTGGTGTGGTGTGTTTATGCTGGTGTTTGTTTGAATGTATATGTTTAGCATCAGATACACACTATAATTGAAGTTATGACCAATACCTACTTCACTTGGCGAACTCCATAACCGAATATGTCAGGACCACTACTACCGCAATAAATTTTTCCACGGAAAGGGGGCAAGGGTGTAGAAACTTATTTAAACATACGAGATTTCCAGAGAAACTACAAAAATCATACAAATCACCTGAATGTCGACCCGGTTACCTGCCTTCATTAGCGCACCTAGTTTTGTCCATCCCCTTTATACGGAGAACCGAGAGGTTGGGGCATAATTTACAGCAATTTTTTTTTTTCATTCTGACAAATGATAATTGCTGTTTGAAAATTGTTTAAATTGTCTTGAAGTATCTTACCAGATACATCCCAAATTACTGTATAGTTAATCTTTACGGGTTTCTATAAATGCCAAGAATTTAGACATTAGGCAGGTATACGAGCAGTAATTCACATTTTATTATTATTATTTTTGTCTGTCACAGTCATCCTATTAGATTAAGTGGTTTTTATGGTGAAGGGTTCCGGGTTGCATCCTGCCTCCTGTTTCTAGTGGCACACTTTTGTGTGAGTCCTGGAGCTTCTTCAACATCTAGTTTTTTCAGGTTGCTTTTCAGGGATCTTCGGATCTTTCCTAGTGTCCCTATGATTATAGATACAATTTCCACTGGCAAATCCCATATCCTTCTTGTTTCTAGTTTCAGGTCTTGATACTTATCAATTTTCTTTTTTTAATCGATTATTATTATTAGTAGTAGTAGTAGCAGTTGTAGTAGCCAGAAACTGTGAATTGTCGCTGAAAACTCTTACTTATTTTAGCCATTTAATCACTACAGGTATTTTATTTTAATAAGTTATACAGCTTCCGCTGTGGTTATTTGTTCCCGAATTTACAAAATACAGTTGAAGGTACAAATTACAGGTTTCTGAAAGCACTAGGTAAAAGTGTAACCATTCTGAAAAAAAGTTTGGAATCTATATTAAATTTTATTTGTGTTGATTTGTGTTTGTGTGTTTTTTTATTACCCAGAGGTTCTTTTGATATTTATCACTACATTTAATATTTTTAATGCTTAGCAAGAAATTCAAGCTACACTGAACTCAGAGTTAACCTTCAGGTAATACTGAGATATACATCGCACAGAGCTGGGAATAAGACGTCACCATATTTGACGAAATGAAAAATAAATTTTATTAGGAGGTGAATCTTACCATCAGCATCATTCTAGGTAATGAAACGGAAGCCTCATTAGCACGGCAACAAACAACCTTCCCCTTACAGGGCTTACTGGCATTAGACCAAAAATATTTACCGTTTTCTTTTCTGTGGCCCAACCATTCCTCTAAAGATTTCCTATCCCCTTTCTAAACAAGACTTCCACAATACACAGCCTTCAAAATATGTTATTCTTCTCACTGTGTCCCCAGTCGGCTGAACTCCCACAAAACCGCAAAAACAAAGACAAGTCGTTCCTTCTGTGATATCCGCTTTATGTCACCTCCATTCAGTTACAGAACCAACCGTGTGTTTGCGTGTGCTTTTTTATTCGCTCTTTTGTTCTGGGAATCAGTTCTTTCATGGTATAAGGACAACAACAGGAATTATTCACCCGTGAAAAAGTTGTATATACAGTAGAAGGAAGAATATTAAGAACGAGCTTGCTGGGTCGCGCTAAGCGCGCTAGAACCCGGTGCTGCTATTTCCCCCTACCATCTCGATCCCCTACAAACACCACGCCACCCAGGGCGGTTAAACAGGTTTGCAGGAGAAGGGTGGATGTCTCCCCTACCCTCCCAATCCCCTACCTAACCCACCCCCACCCAGGCCTCAACCCGGGTTGCAGAGGGTGGGTGGCTGTGTTATGTCTCCCCCTGCTGGGGAGTGTAAACAAGATCCACTCGGATTTTATCATTATAGATAGCTACTGACAGAACCGCCGTGCATTAAAGAAATGGAAGATTTTATTAAACTTTTAAGTCTTTAGAATTCTAGTGAATTCACTACCTATCATTCTAGTAGAATATATATATATATAGATATATATATATATATATATATATATATATATATATATATATAAATATATATATATATATATATATATATACTCTCCTAGAACGATTATTACTTAGATGCCCAGAATTCTAGTCATAAGAGTGTAAAAGTTCTCAGTAATCTCCCATGTACTGTATATGCAACAGTTTTTATGGGTTTATATGTGTATATATATATATATATATATATATATATATATATATATATATATATATATATATATCACATATATATACATACAAGGCACTCACCTTGATACGAATATAATCGTTTATTTCCCATCAGTCTACAATTCCTGCCTCTGAAAGGAAATGGACCAAAGCAAAAACCAGTTTTTTTGTATCCATAGAAAATACTCTTCTAAATAAGGAATTAATTTCTCTACCATCCAAATAAATATGTCGATATATCCTACTATGAGATTCAGGGCGTCTGTAACACGGTTTTTTGGCAATAACGTTTTATCTATGCAGTTTCATAGATATAACGCTTATTCAGAATACACATTATATCTACACATAAATTTGACTGTATTCTGCATTACGTAGGTTGAATAAAATTTGGTACTTATAATGTAAAAGTGACTATTTTTGAAGACGGGCCAACTTTACTCAGAGATAAGGTTTCGAACGCACTCGTTACGTAACTTATGACAGCATTTCTTCCCTTTTTCTCGATGGATGATTGGCTATACGTAACGAAGGCTATACCTCTGGCAACAATGACAAAAATTTAAATACAAGCAAAGCAGTACACCTTTATGAACTCTGAATCCTCTCCACTGATAATTGTCATAATGAACAAACCAACAAAATATGTTAATAAATACAAAAACACTTCGATTATTAGTCTAACTCCCAAAATAAGTGTCCTACGAAACTTATAATCTACTTTATAGGTCACAATCAGATAGAAAAGATGTAGGGAATAGTTGGTAATTTTCAAAGACATAGTAGACAAACTTGATTGATAACTGCTGTATCCAATGTCAAGCAATCTTTATTTATCGGCTATCTACCTATTTAATAGAAAAAAAATAGACGGTACCGTTTTTTGGCTTTAAATCTTCAACAATAATTATCGTCAGAATGATGACTTCATGACGCTCCACCCACTTTGGCCTCGTTATAATTCAGGATATTAGAAAATCTAAGTTTCTTTTCTGGCTGTAAAACTCATTTCTCGAGTAGTTGTAAGAAGTGCTAAATGATCCTCAGGGATTCCCAGCAGTTGGCCTAAACGTTTAATTCATGCATATTGCTGCTATTACTAATTTTGCGGCACTACTGCTACAGTAGTATTACTACGCTAGCACAGATACCCCACCCACATCTATGTATCGTTCCGCCATTCATAAGTCTTTATATCCAACATGGTCGTACAGACTAAAGAAGAAAAAAAATTATATCGATGATCCGTTGGTCTGCTGGAGATTTTAGCACATATAAGCTTGCATTTACTTTGAATAGAAATCTTATTTTAACAAAATAGTTATATAAAGACTGTTTACATACAATCTCTCTCTCTCTCTCTCTCTTGGTGGCATAGTGAATAGTTAATGGAAATGTTCAAATCCTGAATGACATTACAAGTATTATAATCACGTTACGCTAAATACAAATCAGATCATAAACATTGGATTTAAACTAGAAACTGACTAATTACCTATTCAGGCTATAGTGAGTATGGCCACGGGCTTTCTCTTGACTGTATAAAGTTGCAAGTCGTAAGACAAATGCAGTTTTGCAACCACGGGGACAATTCCAAATCCTGTTAGCCATTCTGGACTACTATGGGTTTCAGAGCCGATGGAATAAGGTGAATGGGTTTCTGTCTGGTGGATGGGCGGGGCAACATTTCGTAAAACGATGTTTTACCTTGCTTACGTAATGAATATTTTTCGACTCTTGGCTCGCATTCATTGTCCATGGCGTCGGCTAGATCATTTTTACTCTATAAAAATTAAACTATGGGCGGGTTTAGGTTATTGATAATGCTGACAAAATTTGTGTGTAGTTGTAAAATATACATATGTCAACTTTCAGCTACATCCGATGCTTTGATAAGGAGAAAAATCCAAAAAACCGTTGTCTTACAAGACACCCTGAATTTCATAGTAATATACCTCCAAAACTAACATTTTAATTTATAGAGATATATCAATATACTTTTCAAGTATCTCCCACAAACATTTCAAATTGTAAAACATGTTATCCTTTTTCAATATACCTCCCAACAAAAGTTGAAATTTCGGAGACCAAGAGTGTAACACGTAACAGAGAGTCCACTGATAAATGATTCGAGCGACATTTGAAATATTTAGGCGCTGCTGTTCATCTTTTAATCATTCTGTCCAGCTGCCTGTGTCTACATAGCTCTCTCGCAGCAGCTGTTGGAGCTGCAGTTTTGTTTTCCATTTGACTTGATAACACAGACAGAAGCATCGGAATAACTGTGCAATGGAATCCACGCCCAGATGCCTCCCGTTCACGCCTGGGCCCAAAACGCTAAATAAATTGAAAAAGGGGTTTCCTCTGTTGTAGTCGTATTGCAAAGTAATTCCCCCCCCCCTCCCCCCCTTCCCCACCCCGCCCCACCCCCACCCCCTCCCCCACCCCCCCTCCCCTACCACCCCCACACCCCTCCCTCGGTCGCATTTCATAAGGGCGTGATGGATGATGTGCGGATATGCGGATGGTATGTGTATGATGGAGCCGCTTAGAAAATTATGTAAATAAAAGTTTGATTAAATGAAAAAAAAAGGCTACTGTGAGACTGTTAAATCCAATGGTGATTATAATTAACTTACAAAGGGAGAATACGTTTATATATATATAATATATATATATATAGATATATATATATATATATTATATATATATATACATATACACACAATTCACGAAACACAAGAAATGGAAACAAAACTTCATTCTCAAATCCGTCCACGACAATTATTCGCTATTCCGAAAACTTCTTCATACGAAAAGGGGTTACAAACATCCTCCAAAAATTGTCCTTCTCTCCGCCTACGTTTTTTTTTTTTTTACACTAATCTTCTCCTGAAAGATTTCATTACGGCTAATGAAATTTCCTCGAGCCTTTTGTCTTCGCAGACGATTTCTTAATTACAGTCGAGATCTTAGGAAGTCGGGCGGCCGTTTGAAAACGAAGTAAAAAAATAAAAGAAATATTTTTATTCTTGGCGTTTAACGGAGTAAGGCTGCACGTTTCTGTGGAGGATAGAACGTTGTGGTAGTAACCCATTTATTTTGTACTGTACATCCCTCTTGATTAAGAATATCTATATATATATATATATATATATATATATATATATATATATATATATATATATATATATATATATATATATAATATATATATATATATACTCAAATGGTCTTATAATTGATAAGCGGTTCGTCATTTCTCGGGATCGAACATCTGACACAAGATCGAAGGACGTTATATGTGTTGTAAAATGTTTGCGTGTAAATATATATATATATATATATATATATATATATATATATATATATATATATATATATATATATATATATATATATATATATATATATATATATATATATATATATATATATATATATATATATATAATATATATATTTGTGTGTGTGTGACCTGATTTCGGTCATTTGTGGGTTCGGGATACAAAGGAAAAAACAGGAAAGAGATAAGTAAACATGCATTCAATGTAGGACATGCAAAAATAATAATCGAGGGAACGTTTAACACAGGTGTATTCTTAGTTACACATGTGGCCTTTACTTGTAATTATTAGGTTAACTATGCTAGTGCACAACCTGACGGAAGGTTAGACTGTTACTGACACTACATGGTGACAACATCTTTGTGTGGCGGCCGACGGAAATGCGGAGCACTGGGCACTCATCTCGACCTATCTGTGCGGTATGGGGCCCGTTAACGAACTGTTCTGACCGGTAGTACGGTATGTTTCAAATGCCTCCTTCGCACGGCATCGTTATGCAAGAATCTGATTGGTTATTCTGACTCCATAGATACAAGGGCCAATCAGAATGGTTATAGAGATGCGTGGCACTCTTTTGAACTGCCCAAAAACGCCAACTTGTAACGTCTTTGGCAGTTGACTTGTTTTGTTACATATACACTCAGTATCACTTATAACGGTTCTACGGGACTTTAGAATATCACGGAGAGGGCATATTCAAAACTGTATTGAATCAGCTCATGTATATGTAATATACTTACATATATATATTATATATATATATATATATATATATATATATATATATATATATATCATTTATATATATGTGTGTGCGTATGTGCACGCGTATATACATATTCCTTGTGAGTTCCCTTTTCAGCAGTATTACCTAAAAGGCTTATTAAATGGTTCTCTGCACAGCTGAAGAGTCTGTGTCCTCGAGGATATGACATATTTTTTAAAGTGGAACCAATGATTGACAACCATGAAATTATGAGCGCCAAATATTTCCCTGCAAAAAAAAATCGTAAAAGATAATTTGTGTCTTTATGAAAAGGGGATTCTTTTTAGGTAATGTTTAAAGTTTAATTTTCATTAAATTTATTTTTGCAAAAGAAATGGTCGTTCCATTCTCCCTGGTCATTAAAATCTCATATGAATATTTTTTCTTTATTTTGTATTCAATCTGGATTACTTGCTTTCTAATATGATGTAAGATATTTTTAGATTTAGATTTATCTTCCCGCCACTGGCCAGTGGCATAAGGCTGATACAGTTTCTCTCCATCTGTCTCTATCCCGAGCCATTTCCCTCGCTTCCTCTAAGTTTTGGATTTCATCCTCAAGATCCCTGACAATTATGTCTATCCACCTCGTTCTTGGTCTACCCAGCGGTCTTCTTCCTATTTGTACTGCTCTCAGTGCTCTCCTGGGGTCTCTATTCTCTTCCATCCTCTCAACATGTCCAAACCATTTCAGCCTTCCCCTCTTCAACCTGGTACTGACTGGCCTTTGCCTCAATCTCACCCTGATGTCTTCATTTCTAACATCATCCATTTAATGCCAAGTATTCTTCTCAGCAGCTTCATCTCAAAAGCATCCAACCTTTTCTCCTCTGTTCTGGTCAGTGCCCAGGTGGACGAGCCATACATCAGGACTGGTAGTACTACTGCATTGAATATTCTCATCTTAGTTCTCAAGCTGATTTCATGCCTCGACCAAACGTCTCAGAACCTCAAAAGCTCTTGCTGCTCCTAGTTTTCTTCTTTGTATATCTTCAACTTGCCTCCCGTCTGCTGTTACACACTTCCAGTAAACAAACTTCTCAACTTGCTTGAGTTCCTGTCCTCTGATTGTCATATCCTCCATGTGCACCCAATCATCATCCTTACTCACAACCATGATCTCGCTCTTCTTTATAGGCTGTCACATATAATACTTAGTTTTCTTTATAACAACCTAAAAATGATAATAAGTAATATTTATGCTACTATAGAAATATATATTGTCTCATTAATAAGCTTCAACAGCACTGAGTTTTTAGTTAAGTTTGCAACTTTATCATATATTTTCCTTCCTTTGAGTGAAATCACCCTCTACGCCTGACAAAAAATTTTCGTAGCAACATAAGGAAAAAATATTACAAGGTCTGCTAAGAATTTACAGCTAATAAGTAGCTCATATAGGATTATGTAAATGAATACTGTATGCAAAGAGAACATTAACCCGATTCAAATCATGTAAATTGAATTTCCTTAAGTAGTTCTCGCGGGAAATTCTATTATCGTGCCCAAGGAGCCGAGCTAATTGGATCATTATCATAATTCTTAGTTGGTGAGAGAAAAAAGGCTTTCATTAAGACAGCTTGTTCTGTTTGACATGAATAACTTGGTACAGAAAGGAGGCATGCACTGGATAAGACTAGATAAGAGGGAGCTATAGTAAGTCTACAAACAGTATCTCGTTGTGTAGCACCATGTTGAATACTACTCAGTTTGCAAGGAGTTTTATCTGGCCTACAACCAAAATGTGGAGCACTTTGCCCAGGCAGCTGTGGAAATTCTGTGATCTCCAAATGTTGAAGTTTAGAGCAAATTCATTTCTGCTCTCTGTTGACGTATCCTGAATTCAGGCTATCGGTTCTAGTTTCTGTTTACTTATGTTCATTTGATTATCTCTTTAGAGCCCTTTTGCTTTTGTTGTCTATTGAGTCTGTCCATAAGAGTTTTCAGCAGAACATTTAAAGAAAGAAAGTAAGGAAGAATTATTCTTTAACAAATCAAAGCTATTATGCAGAAGTGAAACTATTCAGGCCAACGAAGAAGAAGAAAAAATTAAAATGTCGTTTTCGATCCTAGATTGAAATAAGGCACTAATTTGATATTGACATGGTTGCTTTACAATAAGTAAAAGTGAAACATTCTGAAGAGCTTAATAAGTTCCATCGAGTGGGAAATAGGAACTGGAAATTGGGATTATTTGCAAAGCCTACCATAGGTTAACTTTCGCAAAATAGTGATAATTTTGGTCTCTTAAGTATATGTTTCATATTGACTTTAATTGGGGATCGTGGAGCTTAAATGTAAATATTTATGGCTAGGAAAAATGGTTAAAGGTTTAGGAATAATCGATTTTGTACTATAATTAAGATTTAATAAAATCCATGGAATAAGAATGGATTACATTCTTTTAATATCCGTTGCCATGTGAGATTAATAAATTGTTTAGAATAAGGTATTAATTACTCATGATGAATGAAACAGGTTGGTCCTGTTGAACTAAATTTCATTGACTCAGTATACTTATTGCAGAAAAGTACATTACAAAAATTTATAATGATTTCACAGAAATATATGTGTATTCATAACATGTTATTTCCATTTAACAATGTAATCTAAAAGTACATTCCTAATCATTTAAAGAGAACAGTGGTTATATATACGAGGTAATGGTGAATAGATCATTAGATGAGGCAACAGAGAACTGTACATCTGGTTAGGTCGTGTAAAACTGTTGGTCATCTGAAGTGGTAGAGTAGTGGGGCTCAGGCGATGTCTGAGAGAACAGCAGGTCACCTGGGTTCTCAGAGAACTCTGGCTTAGCTGAGGTCCAGGAGAACTTTTTGAACTTTGGATAACCTGAGGTCGTGAAGAACTGTTGGTCATCTGAAGTGGTAGAGTAGTGGGGCTCAGGCGATGTCTGAGAGAACAGCAGGTCACCTGGGTTCTTAGAGAACTCTGGCTTAGCTGAGGTCCAGGAGAACTTTTTGAACTTTGGATAACCTGAGGTCGTGAAGAACTGTTGGTCATCTGAAGTGGTAGAGTAGTGGGCTCAGGCGATGTCTGAGAGACAGCAGGTCACCTGGGTTCTCAGAGAACTCTGGCTTAGCTGAGGTCCAGGAGAACTTTTTGAACTTTGGATAACCTGAGGTCGTGAAGAACTGTTGGTCATCTGAGGTGGTAGAGTAGTGGGGCTCTCGTGTCGTTTTGGAGAACTCTAGGTCATGTGTGGTCATGAAGAACTTCCTGTAAATGTGTGAATTGTAGTTAGGACATAAATACCAAACAATCGGGGGGGGGGAAAACAAACGAAACGAATATTTTTTATTCAAAATAAAAAGAAAATTTATTTCTCAATTTCAATAAGAGAACCATAGGGTATTTCAATTCAACAATAGAGCTTTTTTTCTCTGTGATCAAGTTATTTTTTCATCAACCCCAATATTTTTTGGAAGTTAAGAATAAGATCTTGTGGTTACCTTTGAGTCTTGGCTAAACCCTTCTTATGAAAGCGAAGGTCGCGTCCCTCCACCAATATAGCGAATATCACCTGCGAAAACGACATTGGAAATTTTCCAAAGAAAAACTCTTATGCACAAAGGAAATGCCTAAGTATTTTTGCAACTGTAAATCTTTGCAAAACGTGTTAATTGTGCCCTATGCAAGGTTGTATTAACATTTTTATTTTGAAACTTGTCAGTTAAACCATCCAGAAAGCTTAACAATAACTTAGTTTACTTTTTATATTTGGTTGCTACTATTCTGCTTATAAAATCTTTGACATGTTTTGCATAATAGAAGTAAAATACCCAATCATTCTAAATCTCGCATGTAAATACATATAATTATAGGCTAACTTCTCTGTTCCTAGACTAATAATCTTCACAATGCACTGGAATTGACAGCAAAACTAAAAAAATAAATAAAAAATAAAATAAAATAAGAAAAAACTTACCGCAAAAACCAGTGAAGTAAAGAAGAGTCGAGACATTCTGGTTATAGCTGCTGCAACTTTAAAGAAAGGAAGTCTTTTGAAGTCATGATCTTGGAATACTAAAAACTAAATTCTTGTGAAAGCCTTAGATATAGGAAAAGCCACCAATACATTTACCAGTCACTCCGTTATGGCGATGACACCCACATACATAAACACGCACACACACTCAAACTTCAGCTAAGTGGAACCCGTCAGCTGAGTGGGGAGCCTCTCGACTCTCGCTTGATATCCCGAAGGCTCCTTCCTGCATAAGGCTCACTAGTATTGCTGTATGAATACTCATGATAAATAACTGAACTTTTTTTACGTATATTATGGCTGCCTAGAGCCATCTCCTTAGCCAATATCTCTCAAATGCGATATACAAAACATCTAGTAGTTCCTAGATTAAAGTATACTTATAGTAACACGAGTCTAAATATGTAGAAAATAAATCCACACCATACAAATATATGCAGTTTAAAATGTTAAATTACTTATAGTTTTCAAGAACGTGTACATTCTCGTTTCCAATTTCAGTGATCTTAAAGGAGGATCGTATAGATTCCGGTAAGCTCTCTGTTTGATTTGCCAATTTGAATGAATGCTTGTGTAGTTACACAACTGTTGATTTATTGTCTTACTAGTCCTGATATTATCTATCTAGATTTTATGGAGAACGCAGTCCCTAGGAAAACCAATACATTTTTTTTAGAACTTGCTCTTCTGTAACATTAAAACATTAATATCATATCCCCTGTGAAATCAACAGTTAGAGGAATTAGAACAACTTTTCAAAAGTGTCTTCAAGTACACCAGATCAACTTATGAATTTGTTACCTAGAGGCAGCTGAAGAGCGATAGAGTGAGAGGTTTAATCAACTTGAGTTGTTAGATGTCGGACGATATACTGCTCATACCAGTGTCCACCGGACATTATTTATATACATTTTGATATCCTCTGGCTGCACCTGGCTTCTATAACATAGATGTTCGTGTGGCAATTAAATCTTAATTAAATATATAGCAGGATTAGTGGATACCTCCTGTCCTGATTTCGATGTTCGATTATCAAAGAAAAATTCCAGTGACATTTAAATTTGATAAAGAAGACTACATTCTATTTCTCTCTCTATTTCCTTTTTTTATTTACTAATACTGAAATTCTAACGTTAGATACCTTTCTTTTTCTGGAAATATTGTCTGCTTATTATGTAATCTGCTGTTCTTCCTGATTTTTTTTTAATCACTCACCATTTTGATCCGGACTCATTCCTTATTTCCTATGATCCGATAACTCTAGTCACTGCAAACTATGCTGACATTGCGATGTAGTTCTTGTCTTTGATGTCATTCCAAATCAAATTGCAGTCCTTCTGCCACAGCCTATGATTCTAATCTATCATATATATATATATATATATATATATATATATATATATATATATATATATATATATATATATATATATATATATATATATTATATACATATATATATATATATATATATATATATATATATATATATATATATGTATATATATATATATATATATATATATATATATATATATATATATATATTATATAAATATATATATGTGTGTGTGTGTGTTTATGTGTTTATGACTGAATCATGAAAAAACGGAACAAGATGAATATATGAATAAAGATAATTCCATGAAGGAAAGATAAGCGGAGGAGATCAATCTGCAAGGCCTTTCGACCTCTTGTCCTTTATTGAGCAGACTCGAGTCTGCTAAGTAAAGGTCAAGAATTCGAAAGCCCTTGTAGAAACTCCGTCGTTTCTCTTTCCCTCGATATATATATATATATATATATATATATATATATATATATATATATTATATATATATGTGTGTGTGTGTGTGTGTGTGTGTGTGTGTGTGTGTGTGTTTGTGTGTGTGCGCGTGCTTAAATGTAATAGCCACAATGCTCTCTTAACTTCTCAAATTCTTTGCTGTTTTTTGGATACACTTGTCTCTACAAAGCGTCGAGTTCCAACTTCAAAGAAATATGCAAGAAATCATGGTGCCTGGTAGGGGGGGAAACGAACCAGTGATACCAGATCACGACGAGGTCACCTTGCTGACTTGGCCACGAGAAGGATAAATGTCTTTTTCATTTCGTAAGTATACATACCTGTCGTATTCAGATAATTATTTATTAGAGATATTTGGTTGATTCAATTTTTACAATTTGTAGTGCTGTCTTCTCGGGAATTATCCGGCGTCAATAACCTCGTCGTTGCGACGCCAGTAAGAACTAACAAATCAGTCAATCAATCGGGAACTATCTTCAGCCATGCCAAGTACGTCCTACCATCTTTAATAAACTTTGAAGCAGACTGGACTTCAGATTCCTTGTTTCCTGCTGTATATTCTACCAGACCCCCTTGATACTTTGGTATTGAAATAACTAAGAAATTGTAACGGATAAACGAAGATACCGAGTAACAAAAAGACCCTGACCTAACTTCATATTCAAATACATAAGGACACCAAAACTTCATATACACCTCCTCACGTTCCCTCTTTACTTTACTTTACTTTACAGACTTTACAGTTCGTTCGGGTTGCCCCAGGTCCCACAGTGTGAGGCACCTCTAATGTCTACCAGAGAGTTGCTAGTACATCTTCCGGTATATTTTGCATCTTCCAATCTTGGATGGTCTGGGATGCAGTTTAGATATTTGTCGAGCTTATTCTTAAACACATCTACGCTCACTCCTGATATATTCCTCAGATAAGGTGGCAACGCATTGAATAGACGCTGCATTATCGATGTGGTGCGGTAGTGGATTAATGTCCTGTGTGCTTTCCTTATTTTTCCTGGTATAGTTTTGGGCACTATTAATCTACCTCTGCTTCCTCTTTCTGATATTTTTAGTTCCATGATGTTTTCTGCTATTCCTGCTATCTGTTTCCATGCCTGAATTATCATGTAGCATTCTCTTCTCCTTTCTAGACTATATAATTTTAAGGATTGAAGTCTTTCCCAGTAGTCAAGGTCCTTAACTTCTTCTATTCTAGCTGTAAAGGACCTTTGTACACTCTCTATTGTGCAATATCCTTTTGATAGTGTGGGTACCATATCATATTGCAATATTCAAGTGGACTACGAACATATGTTTTATAAAGCATAATCATGTGTTCAGCTTTTCTTGTTTTGAAGTGCCGTAACAACATTCCCATTTTCGCTTTCCATTTTGCCAAAAGAATTGCTATTTGATCATTGCATAACATGTTCCTATTCATCATCACACCAAGGTCTTTAACTGCTTCCTTATTTGTGATTGTCTCATTATTAGGTCCCCTATATGCATATAGCTTTCCTTCTCTGTCTCCATAATTTATTGATTCAAATTTATCAGAGTTAAATAGCATCCTATTTACCTCTGCCCAATCATATACTTTGTTAAGGTCTCTTTGTAGCGCATTCCTATCTTCATCACAAGTAATTTCTCTACTTATTCTTGTGTCATCAGCGAAATACTCTCTACCGAATCCTTAACATTACTGTCTATGTCTTCAATCATAATAACAAACAGTATTGCAGCTAACACCGTACCTTGTGGCACACCGGATATTACCTTGGCTTCATCCGATTTCTCATCGTTTGCAATAACTATCTGTTTTCTGTTGTGTAAAAATTCTTTTAACCATCTTCCTACTTTATCCACGATATTGTGTTTTCTAATTTTCTTCGCTAATATATTATGGTCTACCTTGTCAAAAGCTTTTGCAAAGTCTAGATAAACCACATCTGTTTCATTTCCGCTTTTCATATTTTTGAATATGTTCTCACGGTGGACTAACAGTTGGGCTTGTGTACTTTTTCCGGGTACGAAACCATGTTGTCCTATATTAAACAAATTATTTTTTATTAAATGTTTCATAATATTTTTCTTCATTACCCTTTCATACACTTTCATAATATGTGATGTTAGACTCACAGGCCTATAATTACTTGCCTCTAGTCTTGATCCACTTTTGAAAGTAGGGGACATCCGGGAGGAACATTGGAACCGATTCCACTTTCCGTTTCTCAAGAGCAACGCTTTCGACACGTTACGGAATTCGTATTCGATCCTGGGGAAGAGACGTTATTCAGTGGCGCTGCCTTAGTTGTGGAGAATGGAGGAAGGCACTGGGTCATTTCCGTTCGAGTTTATTAAATTTATGAATGATATCCATTCATGATTTCCTATTTTTGATCTGTGTCAAGCTGAACTTTTGCTCTGGATCAAGTTCTGCTTGGTGCTAACTGAAATACCTATATTCTAACATCTTAGTTACTTGAAATTTGCATAGAAATATCAAAGGTTTCCTTCAAGTGCAAATCAATAATTATTTTCGAACTAATGTAACATTAACATACAAATTTATTTTAAGTTATATTACCTTGGAAAATAATATTTTTTGTCATAGAAAATTATTTCTCTAAGCCTTTGGACATTTTACAATAATATTTACATAATCTATAATAATAAAATTCGAGTGGATTTTGTTTGTCCGCCCCGGGTGGAGGCGGAGTAGGTAGAGGATCGTAAGAGTAGGGTTGACATGATACATCCACCCTCCTCCTGCAAATGTGTTTGTCGGGCGGGTGGGAGCTCGGTAGGTAGGGGAATGGGAGGGCAGGGGAGACATGATGGACAGTGCCGGGTTCCAGCGCAGCGTTGCTCGCACCATCAAGCTCGAATACCTTAATAATGGCCATTGACTCCGACGTGAAACGTAATCCATTTAACGTATAATAAACTCCATAATGAAAAGCCTATTAGAATGTATATACGTTAAATCAGCCGAAAAACGAATCTCATTTACCCAATTATATCGGATTAATGACCTCGGTAATAAAGTTCGATGAAACTGGATGAAATTCACGCAAGCATTAGACCGTAAGGCTTTTATCTCGATGCCGAGTCGGGCAGAAAATCATTGATGGTTCGCTTGGGCACTCAGTCCAAAATTAATATTTTAGGACATAGTTCCGCAAAATTTAGAAACGATTTTCCTGTTAACTAATTTTTTATATATATATATATATATATATATATATATATATATATATATATATATATATATATATATATATATATATATATATATATACGTATATATATATTATGAATCAAACTGTTGAAATAACTAAGTTAACTGTATGGAAACATCTACGAGACCTGACGTAGGATTATATAAGAAATTTTAAAATAGCACTCATCTTCACATGAGATTATTTTCTGAGTTTAGCTATATTACTAAACAGAAATAATACTAAATAGAGGAAATAATGAGCTCCATTATAACCGAACAGGAGTTTATTTATATTTTCACGATTATATAAACGAGAGATGTTAACCCTGGAATAGATTGAGTAAAATATTTTGAAAATTGGGTGAACGCTATTACAAGGGACCTCATTTTATCGTGAGTAAAATTCTAAAAAGATACCAGACTTTGACTTGGTAAAGAGGTAAAAGAGTGATTGTTGATAGATAGAACATATACAATAATTTTGCGTTCAATATTATCTTGTTTGTTAGTATGAAAATTTCATTTCATATTGGCTGGCAAATAGCTATAAGTGTTCGTTTTTTTTATACTGAGATATCTCATAGTTTTATTTTGAAATCGTATGCATTATTAATATTTCAACTAATAGTTTATTCATTTGAATACTGGCATTTTACACTGAGCTCGTACTATAAATCATTATATTCGGAAAGAAAAGCTCTCAAATTGTAAACCTAATTACATCTTAGATTCCTCATTGTATAATAAATTCAAGTATGAAAGGATGCCATCAATTGCTCTAATGAAGACACTTTAATTCGCACACCTACCCAACAGGAAATTACAAACCCGAGGTAATTGGAAATGTTCTAAATCCCATTTCCAATTTCCCGTGGTTTGTAATTCCCTGAGAGATAGTTGTGGGAATTAAAATGTCTTCATTTGTGTATTTGATGACATCTTTTCACACTTGAATTTATGACTCGTGCAGTAAGGCAGGAAGGATGTATAAAGATCATAATATTTTTGATAAGAGAGTTCATATTATACATTGCTTTTTCAGAGTTTTTGGACTGTCTTAAACATACTGAAATGAATGACTGAATGCAGATATAGGAAATTGCAGGAAAAATTGATATTTGATTACTTGCATAGTGAAACATCAGTTTCAGAGAGTGGAAATTTTTTTTAAATAG
>NC_061098.1:25789249-25810472 GCF_015104395.2 Macrobrachium nipponense | reverse complement strand
CTATTTAAAAAAAATTTCCACTCTCTGAAAACTGATGTTTCACTATGCAAGTTATCAAATATCAATTTTTCCTGCAATTTCCTATATCTGCATTCAGTCATCATTTCAGTATGTTTAAGACAGTCCAAAAAACTCTGAAAAAGCAATGTATAATATGAACTCTCTTATCAAAAATATTATGATCGTTTATACATCCTTCCTGCCTTTACTGCACGAGTCATAAAAAAAATTTCAAAAGTGTGAAAAGATGTCATCAAATGCACAAATGAAGACATTTTAATTCCACAACTATCTCTCAGGGAATTACAAACCACGGGAAATTGGAAATGGGATTAGAACATTTCCAATTACCTCGGGTTTGTAATTTCCTGTTGGGTAGGTGTGCGAATTAAAAGTGTCTTCATTAGAGCAATTGATGGCATCCTTTCATACTTGAATTTATTATACAATGAGGAATCTAAGATGTAATTAGGTTTAGAATTTGAGAGCTTTTCTTTCCGAATATAAAGATTTATAGTACGAGCTCTATGTAAAATGCCAGTATTCAAATGAATAAACTATTAGTTGAAATATAATAATACATACGATTTCAAAATAAAACTATGAGATATCTCAGTGTTTATAAAAAAAACGAACACTTTTAGCTATTTGCCAGCCAATATGAAATGAAATTTTCATACTAACAAATAAGATAATATTGAACGCAAAATTATTGTATAATGTTCTATCTATCAACAATCACTCTTTTTTTTACATCTTTTACCAAGTCAAAGTCTGGTTAATCTTTTTGTTAGAAATTTTTTACTCCCCATGATAAAAATGGAGGTTACCCTTGTAATAGCGTTCACCCAATTTTCAAAATATTTTACTCAATCTATTCCAGGGTTAACATCTCTCGTTTATATAATCGTGAAAATATAAATAAACTCCTGTTCGGTTATAATGGAGCTCATTATTTCCTCTATTTAGTATTATTTCTGTTTAGTAATATAGCTAAACTCAGAAAATAATCTCATGTGAAGATGAGTGCTATTTTTAAAAAAAAAATTTCTTATATCCATCCCATTACGTCAGGTCTCGTAGATGTTTCCATACAGTTAACTTAGTTATTTTCAACAGTTTGATTCATAATATATATATATACGTATATATATATATATATATATATATCTATATATATATATATATATATGATATAATATATATATTATATATTATATATATATATATATATATATATATATATATATATATATGTATATATATATATATATATATATATATATATATATATATATATATATTATATATATATATATATATATATATATATATATATATATATATATATATATATATATATATACCTATAATATATATATATGTATGTATATATATATATATATATATATATATATATATATATATATATATATATCTATATATACACACACACATATATATATATATATATATATATATATATATATATATATATATATATATATATATATATATAGAGAGAGAGAGAGAGAGAGAGAGAGAGAGAGAGACCACCCTTACCTTACCTTACCTTACAGACCTTACAGTTCGTTCGGGTTGCCCCAGGTCCCTCAGTGTGAGGCGCCTATCCTCTTAATCTACCAGAGAGTTGCTAGTTACATCTTCCGGTATATTTTGCATCTTCCAATTTTGGATGGTCTGGGATGCAGTTTAGATATTTGTCGAGCTTATTTTCTTAAAAAAAACACATCTACGCTCACTCCTGATATATTCCTCAGATGAGCTGGCAACGCATTGAATAGACGCTGGATTATCGATGCTGGTGCGTAGTGGATTAATGTTCTGTGTGCTTTCCTTATTTGCCTGGTATAGTTTTGGGCACTATTAATCTACCTCTGCTTGCTCTTTCTGATATTTTTAGTTCCATGATATTTTCTGTTATTCCTTCTATCTGTTTCCATGCCTGAATTATCATGTAGCGTTCTCTTTCTTCCTTTCTAGACTATATAATTTTTTAGGATTGTAGTCTTTCCCAGTAGTCTAGGTCCTTAACTTCTTCTATTCTAGCTGTTAAAGGACCTTTGTACACTCTCTATTTGTGCAATATCCTTTTGATAGTGTGGGTACCATATCATATTGCAATATTCAAGTGGACTACGAACATATGTTTTATAAAGCATAATCAATGTGTTCAGCTTTTCTTGTTTTGAAGTGCCGTAACAACATTCCCATTTGCTTTACATTTTGCCAACAGATATAAGAGAGAAATTCACCCCTAGAATAGATAATGAAGATAATGATATAGAAGTAAGGACGAAAATAGTGAATATTTAGCTGACAGAAATTAATGAAGCTGATATTGTGCAGGCAATTAATGAAATTAAAAATGGAGCTGCTGCAGGGCCGGATGGAGTCCCTGCTATTTTGTTAAAGAAAGTAGTTCATTCTATCGCCAAAGCCACTTGCAATATTATTAAGACAAAGTGTAGATACAGGCAAGATTTATGATGAGCAAAAATTAGCATATATCACCCCTACTTTCAAAAGTGGATCAAGACTAGAGGCAAGTAATTATAGGCCTGTGAGTCTAACATCACATATTATGAAAGTGTATGAAAAGGGTAATGGGAAGAAGAAAAAAAATAATTATGAAACATTTAATAAAAAATAATTTGTTTAATAATAGGGACAAACATGGGTTTCGTACCCTCAAAAAGTACACAAACCAACTGTTAGTCCACCGTGAGAACATATTCAAAAAATATGAAAAGCGGAAATGAAAACAGGATGTGGGTTTTATCTAGACTTTGCAAAAGCTTTTGACAAGGTAGACCATACTATATTAGCGAAGAAAATTAGAAAACACAATATCATGGATAAAGTAGGAAGATGGTTAAAATTAAAAAAAGAATTTTTACAACAACAGAAAAAAACAGATAGTTATTGCAAACGATGAGGAAATCGGATGAAGCCAAGGTAATATCCGGTGTGCCACAAGGTAGACGGTGTTAGCTGCAATACTGTTTGTTATTATTTGATTGAAGACATAGACAGGTAATGTTAAGGATTCGGTAGAGAGTAGTTTCGCTGATGACACAAGAATAAGTAGAGAAATTACTTGTGATGAAGATAGGAACGCTCTACAAAGAGACCTTAACAAAGTATATGATTGGGCAGAGGTAAATAGGATGCTATTTAACTCTGATAAATTTGAATCCAATAAATTATGGAGACAGAGAAGGAAAGCTATATGCATATAGGGGGACCTAATAATGAGACAATCACAAATAAGGAAGCAGTTAAAGACCTTGGTGTGATGATGAATAGGATCATGTTATGCAATGATCAAATAGCAATTCTTTTGGCAAAATGTAAAGCGAAAATGGGAATGTTGTTACGGCACTTCAAAAAAAAACAAGAAAAGCTGGACACACATGATTTATGCTTTATAAAAAAAACATATGTTCGTAGTCCACTTGGAATATTGCAATATGATATGGTACCCACACTATCAAAGGATATTGCACATAGAGAGTGTACAAAGGTCCTTTACAGCTAGAATAGAAGAAGTTAAGGACCTTGACTACTGGGAAAGACTACAATCCTTAAATTATATAGTCTAGAAAGGAGAAGAGAATGCTACATGATAATTTCAGGCAGGTGGAAACAGATAGAAGAATAGCAGAAAAACATCATGGAACTAAAAATATCAGAAAGAGCAAGCAGAGGTAGATTAATAGTGCCCAAAACTATACCAGGAAAAATAAGGAAAGCACAAACCAGGACATTAATCACTACGCACCCCAGCATCGATAATGCAGCGTCTATTTCAATGCGTTTGCACATCATCTGAGGAATATATCAGGAGTGAGCGTAGATTGTGTTTAAGAATAAGCTCGACAAATATCTAAACTGTATCCCAGACCATCCAAGATTGGAAGATGCAAAATATACCGGAAGATGTACTAGCAACTCTCTGGTAGACATTAGAGGTGCCTCACACTGTGGGACCTGGGGCAACCCGAACGAACTGTAAAGTCTGTAAAGTAAAGTAAAGTAAAGAGGGGGGAACGTGAGGAGAAGTTTAGGTCAGGGTCTTTTTTGTTACTCGGTATCTTCGTTTATCCGTTACAATTTCTTAGTTATTTCAATACCAAAGTATCAAGGGGGTCTGGCTAGAATATACAGCAGGAAACAGGGAATCTGAAGTCCAGTCTGCTTCAAAGTTTATTAAAGATGGTAGGAAACGTACTGGCATGGCTGAAAGATAGTGTCCGATTTTGATTGACTGTTTTGTTAGTCTTACTGGAAGTCGCAACGACGAGGTTATTGACGCCGGATAATTCCCGAGAAGACAGCACTACAAATTGTAAAAAAGGAATCAACAAAATATCTCTAATAAATAATTATCTGAATACGACAGGTATATATACTTACGAAATGAAATGGACATTTATCCTTCTCGTGGCCAAGTCAGCAAGGTGACCTCGTCGTGATCTGGTATCACTGGTTCGTTTCCCCCCCTACCAGGCACCATGATTTCTTGCATATTTCTTTGAAGTTGGAACTCGACGCTTTGTAGTAGAGACAAGTGTATCCAAAAAACAGCAAAGAATTTGAGAAGTTAAGAGAGCATTGTGGCTATTACATTAAGCACGCGCACACACACAAACACACACACACACACACACACACACGCATAAGATATATATATGTATATGTATATATATATTATCTATATATATAATATATATATATATATATATATATATAATATTATATCGAGGGAAAGAAGAAACGACGGAGTTTCTACAAAAAGGGCTTTCGACTTCTTGACCTAATTAACAGACTCGAGTCTGCTAAATAAAGGACAAGAGGTCGAAAGGCCTTGACAGATAGATCTCCTCCGTTTATCTTTCCTTCATGGAATTTATCTTATTTATATATTTCATCTGTTCCGTTTTTTCGTGATTCAGTCATAAATACACAAACACCACACACACGTATATATTATATATATATATATATATATATATATATAATATATATATATATATATATATATATATATAGTATATATATATATATATATATATATATATTATATAATATATATATATATCATAACATATGTATATATATATATAGATATATATATATATATATATATATATATATATATAATATATATATATATATATATATGATAGATTAGAATCATAGGCTGTGGCAAAAGGACTGCAATCTGATTTGGAATGACATCAAAGACAAGAATTACATCGCAATGTCAGCATAGTTTGCAATGTCTAGAGTTATCGGATCATAGGAAATAAGGAATGAGTCAGGATCAAAATGGTGAGTGATTAAAAAAAAATCAGGAAGAACAGCAGATTACCTAATAAGCAGACAATATTTCCAGAAAAAGAAAGGTACCTAACGTTAGAATTTCAGTATTAGTAAATAAAAAAGGAAATAGAGAGAGAAATAGAATGTAATCTTCTTTATCAAATTTAAATGTCACTGGAATTTTTCTTTGATAATCGAACATCGAAATCAGGACATCGAAATCAGGAGGTATCCACAAATCCTGCTATATATTTGTAAGCTCCCCCCTTATTCCCTAAACTACACAAATTGGGAACTCTTACCTGTTGCTAACGGTGCCCTGTCTGTACGATGTCACGAGGCTTATTAAGACTGCGTAAATATAAAAAATATCATTTATTTCCCAAAGCAATTGGTTATAACAAAGAACAAAATGATTAACAAGTCATAATGGCATAAACACCCAAATCTACCCATAAATAAACCAATAAGATAACATTCTACCCTCCTGACTAAGGTTACACTCTCAAACCCCAAAAAGTCACATTGTCTAGTATTCGTCAGTTAGAGAATTCCGTCCAATAATCAAACCATGGAATCGGACCCATCTAAGTAATTTAAAGTAATAGTTATATAAGACACCCCACGTCACTCTTTTTCAAAGTATTTACGTAAAGAGAATATTTTCACTTTTCCTTCTCTCTTTTCCAAAAGGTAACAGTTTTTCTAAAGTTTTTATAGAAACGTGTCTTACCTTTTCGATGGGCGTTTTCTCCCGACACTTGGAGCAACCACTTGTTCTCTCTTTTGCACAAAGAATGCGTCTTCCACAAGTACCCTGAACCAGTAGGCCTGTAATACGCGTACAAACGAATGCACATGCCTCGCAAACGGGGAACGACCTCGAGACAAGTTGCTTGCTTCAGCAAATACCTTTTTCTCCAAGTGAACTTTGCAGCGTACCACCCCTTGTCTCTAGACGAGTAGAGCTATGTGACTTTATTATTATATAAAACACTTTAAACATATTATTAGCCATTCCCCCTCTTTTCACCTCTTTAGATATTTAATTAAGATTTAATTGCCACACGAACATCTGCGTTATAGAAGCCAGGTGCAGCCAGAGGATATCAAAAGGCATATAAATAATGTCCGGTGGACACTGGTATGAGCAGTAGATCGTCCCCGAACATCTAACAACTCAAGTGATTAAAACCTCTCACTCTATCGCCTCTTCAGCTGCCTCTAGGTAACAAATTCATAAGTTGATATGTACTTGAAGACACTTTTGAAAAGTTGTTCTAATTCCTCTAACTGTTGATTTCACAGGGGATATGATATTAATGTTTTAATGTTACAGAAGAGCAAGTTCTAAAAAAAATGTATTGGTTTTCCTAGGGACTGCGTTCTCCATAAAATCTAGATAGATAATATCAGGACTAGTAAGACAATAAATCAACAGTTGTGTAACTACACGAGCATTCATTCAAATTGGCAAATCAAACAGAGAGCTTACCGGAATCTATACGATCCTCCTTTAAGATCACTGAATTGGAAACGAGAATGTACACGTTTTCTTGAAAACTATAAAGTAATTTAACATTTTAAACTGCATATATTGTATGGTGTGGATTTATTTTCTACATATTTAGACTCGTGTTACTATAAGTATACTTTAATCTAGGAACTACTAGATGTTTTGTATATCGCATTTGAGAGATATTGGCTAAGGAGATGGCTCTAGGCAGCCATAATATACGTAAAAAAAGTTCAGTTATTTATCATGAGTATTCATTTACAACAATACTAGGTGGAGGGGCCGTTATTGGCAGGGAAAAGGAAAGGCCTTGCCGGGATATTCAAAAGCGAGGAGTTCGAGGAGGCTCCCCACCTTCCAAGCTGACGGGGTTCCACCGTTAGGCTTGGAAAGTTTGAGGTGTGTGTGCGTGTTTATGTATGTGGGTGTCATCGCCATAACGGAGTGACTGGTAAATGTATTGGTGGCTTTTCCTATATCTAAGGCTTTCACAAGAATTTAGTTTTTAGTATTTTAAGATTATGACTTCAAAAGACTTCCTTTCTTTAATGTTGCAGCAGCTATAACCAGAATGTCTCGACTCTTCTTTACTTCACTGGTTTTTGCGGTAAGTTTTATCTTATTTTATTTTATTGTTTATTCATTTTTTTAGTTTTGCTGTCAATTCCAGTGCATTGTGAAGATTATTAATCTAGGAACAGAGAAGTTAGCCTATAATTATATGTATCTACATGCGAGATTTAGAATGATTGGGTATTTTACTTCTATTATGCAAAACATGTCAAAGATTTTATAAGCAGAATAGTAGCAACCAAATATAAAAAGTAAACTAAGTTATTGTTAAGCTTTCTGGATGGTTTAACTGACAAGTTTCAAAATAAAAATGTTAATACAACCTTGCATAGGGCACAATTAACACGTTTTGCAAAGATTTACAGTTGCAAAAATACTTAGGCATTTCCTTTGTGCATAAGAGTTTTTTCTTTGGAAAATTTCCAATGTCGTTTTCGCAGGTGATATTCGCTATATTGGTGGAGGGACGCGACCTTCGCTTTCATAAGAAGGGTTTAGCCAAGACTCAAAGGTAACCACAAGATCTTATTCTTAACTTCCAAAAAATATTGGGGTTGATGAAAAAATAACTTGATCACAGAGAAAAAAAGCTCTATTGTTGAATATACCTATGGTTCTATTGAAATTAGAATAATTTTCTTTTTATTTTGAATAAAAAATATTCGTTCGTTGTTCGATGTTTGGTATTTATGTCCTAACTACAATTCACACATTTACAGGAAGTTCTTCATGACCACACATGACCTAGAGTTCTCCAAACCGACACGAGAGCCCCACTACTCTACCACCTCAGATGACCAACAGTTCTTCACGACCTCAGGTTATCCAAAGTTCAAAAAGTTCTCCTGGACCTCAGCGAAGCCAGAGTTCTCTAAGAACCCAGGTGACCTGCTGTTCTCTCAGACATCGCCTGAGCCCCACTACTCTACCACTTCAGATGACCAACAGTTTTACACGACCTAACCAGATGTACAGTTCTCTGTTGCCTCATCTAATGATCTATTCACCATTACCTCGTATATATAACCACTGTTCTCTTTAAATGATTAGGAATGTACTTTTAGATTACATTGTTAAATGGAAATAACATGTTATGAATACACATATATTTCTGTGAAATCATTATAAATTTTTGTAATGTACTTTTCTGCAATATGTATACTGAGTCAATGAAATTTAGTTCAACAGGACCAATCTGTTTCATTCATCATGAGTAATTAATACCTTATTCTAAACAATTTATTAATCTCACATGGCAAACGGAATATTAAAAGAAAGAATGTTAATCCATTCTTATTCCATGGATTTTATTGAAAATCTTAATTATAGTACAAAATCGATTATTTTCCTAAACCTTTGAATACCATTTTTCCTAGCGATAAATATTTACATTTAAGCTCCACGATCCACAATTAAAGTCAATATGAAACATATACTTAAGAGACCAAAATTATCACTATTTTGCGAAAGTTAACCTATGGTAGGCTTTGCAAATAATCCCAATTTCCAGTTCCTATTTCCCACTCGATGGAACTTATTAAGCTCTTCAGGGAATGTTTCACTTTTACTTTTATGTAAAGCAAAAAACCATGTCAATATCAAAAAAATTTAGTGGCCTTATTTCAATCTAGGATCGAAAACGACATTTTAATTTTTTCTTCTTCTTCGTTGGCCTGAATAGTTTCACTTCTGCATAATAGCTTTGATTTGTTAAAGAATAATTCTTCCTTACTTTCTTTCTTTAAATGTTCTGCTGAAAACTCTTATGGACAGACTCAATAGACAACAAAAGCAAAAGGGCTCTAAAGAGATAATTAAATAAACATAAGTAAACAGAAACTAGAACCGATAGCCTGAATTCAGGATACGTCAACAGAGAGCAGAAATGAATTTGCTCTAAACTTCAACATTTGCAGATCACAGAATTCCACAGCTGCACTGGGCAAAGTGCTCCACATTTTGGTTGTAGGCCAGATAAAACTCCTTGCAAACTGAGTAGTATTCAACATGGTGCTACACAACGAGATACTGTTTGTAGACTTACTATTGCTCCCTCTTATCTAGTGCATGCCTCCTTTCTATGCCAAGTTATTCACGTCAAATAGAACAAGCTGTCTTAATGAAAGCCTTTTTTCTCTCACCAACTAAGAATTATGATAATGATCCAATTAGCTCGGCTCCTTGGGCACGATAATAGAATTTCCCGCGAGAACTACTTAAGGAAATTCAATTTACATGATTTGAATCGGGTTAATGTTCTCTTTGCATACAGTATTCATTTACATAATCCTAAATGAGCTACTTATGAGCTGTAAATTCTTAGCAGACCTTGTAATACTTTTTTCTTTATGTTGCTACGAAAATATTTTGTCAGACGTAGAGGGTGATTTCACTCAAAGGAAGGAAAATATATGATAAAGTTGCAAACTTAACTAAAAACTCAGTGCTGTTGAAGCTTATTAATCAGACAATATATATTTCTATAGTAGCATAAATATTACTTATTATCATTTTTGGTTGTTATAAAGAAAACTAAGCATTATATGTGACAGCCTATATTTATGTGTAATATCTTACATCATATTAAAAAGCAAGTAATCCGGATTGAATACAAAATAAAGAAAAAATATTCATATGAGATTTTAATGACCAGGGAGAATGGAATGGCCATTACTTTTGCAAAAATAAATTTCATAAAAATTAAACTTTAAACATTACCTAAAAAGAATCCTCTTTTCATAAAGACACAAATTATCTTTTACGATTTTTTTTTGCAGGGAAATATTTGGCGCTCATAATTTCATGGTTGTCAATCATTGGTTCCACTTTAAAAAATATGTCATATCCTCGAGGACACAGACTCTTCAGCTGTGCAGAGAACCAGTTAATAAGCCTTTTAGGTAATACTGCTGAAAAGGGAACTCACAAGGAATATGTATATACGCGTGCACATACGCACACACATATATATAAATGATATATATATATATATTATATATATATATATATATATCTATATATGTATGTATGTATGTATATACATATACATGAGCTGATTCAATACAGTTTTGAATATGCCCTCTCCGTGATATTCTAAAATCCCGTAGAACCGTTATAAGTGATACAGAGGTGTATATGTAACAAAACAAGTCAACTGCCAAAGACGTTACAAGTTGGCGTTTTTGGGCAGTTCAAAAGAGTGCCACGCATCTCTATAAACCATTCTGATTGGCCCTTGTATTCTATGGAGTCAGAATAACCAATCACGATTCTTGGCATTACACGATGCAGTGCGAAGGAGGCATTGAAACATACCGTAATACCGGCCGTCAGATACAGTTCGTTTTAACGGGCCCCGGCCCCATACCCGCACGATTAGGTCGAGATGAGTGCCCAGTGCTCCGCATTTCCGTCGGCCGCCACACAAAGATGTTGTCACCATGTAGTGTCAGTACATCTAACCTTCCGTCAGGTTGTGCACTAGCATAGTTAACCTAATAATTACAAGTAAAGGCCACATGTGTAACTAAGATACACTGTGTTAAACGTTCCCTCGATTATTATTTTTGCAGGTCCTACATTGAATGCATGTTTACTTATATCTTTCCTGTTTTTTCCTTTGTATCCCGATACCCACAAATGACCGAAAATCAGGTCCACACACACAGAAATATAATATATATATATAATATATATATATATATATATATATATATAAAACATATATATTATATATATATTATATTATATATATTTACACGCAAACATTTTACAAACACATATAGTGATCTATGGCGTCACTGAACGTCCTTCGATTCTTGTGTCAGATGTTCGATCCCGAGAAATGACGAACCGCTTATTAATTATAAGACCATTTGGGTATATATATATATATATATATATATATATATATATATATATATATATATATAGATATTCTTAATCAGAGGAATTACAGTACAAATAAATGGGTTTTACTACCACAACGTTCTATCCTCCACAGAAACGTGCAGCATTACTCCGTTAAACGCCAAGAATAAAAATATTTCTTTTATTTTTTTACTTCGTTTTCAAACGGCCGTCCGACTTCCTAAGATCTCGACTGTAATTAAGAAATCGTCTGCGAAGACAAAAGTCTCGAGGAAATTTCATTAGCCGTAATGAAATCTTTCAGGAGAAGATTAGTGTAAAAAAAAAAAAACGTAGGCGGAGTGAAGGACAATTTTTGGAGGATGTTTGTAACCCCTTTTCGTATGAAGAAGTTTTCGGAATAGCGAATAATTGTCGTGGACGGATTTGAGAATGAAGTTTTGTTTCCATTTCTTGTGTTTCGTGAATTGTGTGTATATGTATATATATATCTATCATATCTATATATAATATATATATATATATATATATATATATATATATATATATATATATATATACTATATATAAGTATTCTCCTTGTAAGTTTAATTATAATCACCATTGGATTTTAACAGTCTCACAGTAGCCTTTTTTTTTCATTTAATCAAACTTTTATTTACATAATTTTCTAAGCGGCTCCATCATACACATACCATCCGCATATCCGCACATCATCCATCACGCCCTTATGAAATACGACCGAGGGAGGGGGTGGGGGAGGGGGTAGGGGAGGGGGTGGGGAAGGGGTGGGGGAGGGAATTACTTTGCAATACGACTACAACAGAGGAAACCCCTTTTTCAATTTATTTAGCGTTTTGGGCCCAGGCGTGAACGGGAGGCATCTGGGCGTGGATTCCATTGCACAGTTATTCCGATGCTTCTGTCTGTGTTATCAAGTCAAATGGAAAACAAAACTGCAGCTCCAACAGCTGCTGCGAGAGAGCTATGTAGACACAGGCAGCTGGACAGAATGATTAAAAGATGAACAGCAGCGCTAAATATTTCAAATGGCGCTCGAATCATTTATCAGTGGACTCTCTGTTACGTGTTACAGTCTTGGTCTCCGAAATTTCAACTTTTGTTGGGAGGTATATTGAAAAATGGTAACATGTTTTCATTTTGAAATGTTTGTTGGGAGATACCTTGAAAAGTATATTGATATATCTCTCTAAAATAAAAATGTTAGTTTTGGAGGTATATTACTATGAAATTCAGGGCGTCTGTAATACGGTTTTTTGGATTTTTCTCCTTATCAAAGCATCGGATGTAGCTGAAAGTTGACATATGTATATTTTACAACTACACACAAATTTTGTCAGCATTATCAATAACCTAAACCCGATAGTTTTAATTTTTATAGAGTAAAAATGATCTAGCCGACGCCATGGCCAATGATTGCGAGCCAATAGTCGAAAAATATTCATTACGTAAGCAAGGTAAACATCGTTTTACGAAATGTTGCCCCGCCCATCCACCAGACAGAAACCCATTCACCTTATTCCATCGGCTCTGAAACCCATAGTAGTCAAGAATGGCTAACAGGATTTGGAATTGTCCCCGTGGTTGCAAAACTGCATTTGTCTTACGACTTGCAACTTTATACAGTCAAGAGAAAACCCGTGGCCATACTCACTATAGCCTGAATAGGTAATTAGTCAGTTTCTAGTTTAAATCCAATGTTTATGGTTTGATTTGTATTTAGCGTAACGTGATTATAATACTTGTAATGTCATTCAGGATTTTGAACATTTCCATTAACTATTCACTATGCCACCAAGAGAGAGAGAGAAAGAGAGAGATTGTATGTAAACAGTCTTTATATAACTATTTTTGTTAAAATAAGATTTTTATCCAAAGTAAATGCAAGCTTATATGTGCTAAAATCTCCAGCAGACCAACGGATCATCCGATATAATTTTTTTCTTCTTTAGTCTGTACGGCCATGTTGGATATAAAGACTTATGAATGGCGGAACGATACATAGATGTGGGTGGGCTATCTGTGCTAGCGTAGTAATACTACTGTAGCAGTAGTACCGCAAAATTAGTAATAGCAGCAATATACATGAATTAAACGTTTAGGCCAACTGCTGGGATCCCTGAGGATCATTTAGCACTTCTTACAACTACTCGAGAAATGAGTTTTTATAGCCAGAAGTTAGATTTTCTTATACAACAATGTCCATGATTGCCTTCAGTGTTATACTGAATTATATCGAGGCCAAAGTGGGTGGAGCCTCATGAAGTCATCATTCTGACGATAATTATTGGTGAAGGTTTAAAGACAAAAAACGGTACCGTCTATTTTTTTTCTATTAAATAGGTAGATAGCCGATAAATAAAGATTGCTTGACATTGGATACAGCAGTTATCAAATCAAGCTTGTCGACTATGTCTTTGAAAATTACCAACTATTCCCTACATCTTTTCAACCTGATTGTGACCTATAAAGTAGATTATAAATTCTTAGGACACTTATTTTGGGAGTTAGACTAATAATCAAAGTGTTTTTGTATTTATTAACATATTTTGTTGGTTTGTTCATTATGACAATTATCAGATGAGAGGATTCAGAGTTCATAAAGGTGTACTGCTTTGCTTGTATTTAAATTTTTGTCATTGTTGCCAGAGGTTTAGCCTTCGTTACGTATAGCCAATCATCCATCGAGAAAGAGGGAAGAAATGCTGTCATAAGTTACGTAACGAGTGCGTTCGAAACCTTATCTCTGAGTAAGTTGGCCCGTCTTCAAAAATAGTCACTTTTACATTATAAGTACCAAATTTATTTAACCTACGTAATGCAGAATACAGTCAAAATTTATGTGTAGATATAATGTGTATTCTGAATAAGCGTTATATCTATGAAATGCATAGATAAAACGTTATTGCCAAAAAACCGTGTTACAGACGCCCTGAATCTCATAGTAGGATATATCAACATATTTATTTGGATGCTGGCGAAAATAATTCCTTATTCAGAAGAGTATTTTCTATGGATACAAAAAACTGGTTTTTGCTTTGGTCCATTTCCTTTCAGAGATGCAGGAATTGTAGACTGATGGGAAATAAACGATTATATTCGTATCAAGGTGAGTGCTTTATATGTATATATATGTGTATATATATATATATATATACATATATATATATATATATATATATATATATATATATATATATATATATATATATCTATATATATATATATATATATATACACACACACCCACCCACACACACACACACACACACACATATATATATATATATATATATATATATATAATATATATATATATTAATATATATATATATATATATATATATATATATATATAATATATATATACATATAAACCCATAAAACTGTTGCATATACAGTACATGGGAGATTACTGAGAACTTTTACACTCTTATGACTAGAATTCTGGTCATCTAAGTAATAATCGTTCTAGGAGAGTATATATATATATAATATATATATATATATATATATATATATATATATATATATATATATATATATATATATTCTACCAGAATGATAGGTAGTGAATTCATTAGAATTCTAAAGACTTAAAAGTTTAATAAAATCTTCCATTTCTTTAATGCACGGCGGTTCTGTCAGTAGCTATCTATAATTTGATAAAATCCGAGTGGATCTTGTTTATACTCCCCAGCAGGGGGAGACATAACACAGCCACCTACCCTCTGCAAACCGGGTTGAGGCCTGGGTGGGGGTGGGTTAGGTAGGGGATTGGGAGGGTAGGGGAGACATCCACCCTTCTCCTGCAAACCTGTTTAACCGCCCTGGGTGGCGTGGTGTTTGTAGGGGATCGAGGTGGTAAGGGGAAATAGCAGCACCGGGTTCTAGCGCGCTTAGCGCGACCCAGCAAGCTCGTTCTTAATATTCTTCCTACTACTGTATATACAACTTTTTCACGGGTGAATAATTCCTGTTGTTGTCCTTATACCATGAGAGAACTGATTCCCAGAACAAAAGAGCGAATAAAAAAGCACACGCAAACACACGGTTGGTTCTGTAACTGAATGGAGGTGACATAAAGCGGATATCACAGAAGGAACGACTTGTCTTTGTTTTTGCGGTTTTGTGGGAGTTCAGCCGACTGGGGACACAGTGAGAAGAATAACATATTTTGAAGGCTGTGTATTGTGGAAGTCTTGTTTAGAAAGGGAGGGAAATCTAGAGAATGGTTGGCCACAGAAAACGGTAAATATTTTTGGTCTAATGCCAGTAAGCCCTGTAAGGGGAAGGTTGTTTGTTGCCGTGCTAATGAGGCTTCCGTTTCATTACCTAGAACGATGCTGATGGTAAGATTCACCTCCTAATAAAATTTATTTTTCATTTCGTCAAATATGGTGACGTCTTATTCCCAGCTCTGTGCGATGTATATCTTAGTATTACTTGAAGGTTAACTCTGAGTTGAGTGTAGCTTGATTTTCTTGCTAAGCATTAAAAATACTAAATGTAGTGATAAATATAAAAAGAACCTCTGGGTAATAAAAAAAACACTCAAACACAAATCAACACAAATAAAATTTAATAAAGATTCCAAACTTTTTTTCAGAATGGTTACACTTTTACCTAGTGCTTCAGAAACCTGTAATTTGTACCTTCAACTGAATTTTGTAAAATCGGGAACAAATAACCACAGCAGAAGCTGTATAACATTATAAAAGTTACCTGTAGTGATTAAATGGCTAAAATAAGTAAGAGTTTTCAGCGACGATTCACAGTTTCTGGCTACTACTACTGCTACTACTACTACTAATAATAATAATCGATTAAAAAAAGAACATTGATAAGTATCAAGACCTGAAACTAGAAACAAGAAGGATATGGGATTTACCAGTGGAAATTGTATCTATAATCATAGGGACACTAGGAAAGATCCTAAGATCCCTGAAAAGCAACCTGAAAAAACTAGATGTTGAAGAAGCTCCAGGACTCACACAAAAGTGCGCTACTAGAAACAGCGCACATAGTAAGAAAAGCGATGGACTCCTAAGGAGGCAGGATGCAACCCGGAACCCTACACCATAAAAACCACTTAAACTAATAGGATGGCTGTGACAGACAAAAAAATAATAATAAAATGTGAATTACTGCTCGTATACCTGCCTAATGTCTAAATTCTTGGCATTTATAGAAACCCGTAAAGATTAACTATACAGTAATTTGGGATGTATCTGGTAAGATACTTCAAGACAATTTAAACAATTTTCAAACAGCAATTATCATTTGTCAGAGTGAAAAAAAAATTGCTGTAAATTATGCCCCAACCTCTCGGTTCTCCGTATAAAGGGGATGAACAAAACTAGGTGCGCTAATGAAGGCAGGTAACCGGGTCGACATTCAGGTGATTTGTATGATTTTTTGTAGTTTCTCTGGAAATCTCGTATGTTTAAATAAGTTTCTACATCCTTGACCTTTCCGTGGAAAAATTTATTGCGGTAGTAGTGGTCCTGACATATTCGGCTATGGAGTTCGCCAAGTGAAGTAGGTATTGGTCATAACTTCAATTATAGTGTATGTATCTGATGCTAAACATATACATTCAAACAAACACCAGCACACACACACACACACACACGCACACACACACACACACACACACACACACACATATATATATATATAATATATATATATATATATATATATATAAATATATATATATATCAATAGAAGGATCCACGGTAATATCCTTATTTAACAAGATAAAATATATTTATTGAAATATGTACAAAGCTTAAAGCTTTCGTCCATCCTCCTGTGGACTTGATCACTAAGTAAAAAAAGTCCACAGGAGGATGGACGAAAGCTTTAAGCTTTGTATATATTGCCATAAATATATTTTATCTTGTTAAACAAGAATATAACTGTGGATCCTTATATTGATTTCTTAGAAGGATGATACGGTGTTTTTATATTGTATATATATATATATATATATATAGATATATATATTTATATATATATATATATATATGTTTAGATTAACAGGCCCATAAAACACAATTAAACTGTCGTATTACAGTAAAAGACATTTATATAATCACGTTCCAAATTTCCGTGATTAATTTCTATACATACACACACACACATAAATATATATATATATATATAATTCTATATTATATATATATATATTTATATATATAAATTTATATATTATATTATATATATATTATATTTAGATTATAATTAATATAACATATATTATATATTATATATATATCTATATATATATAATATTATATATATATATGTATAAATATATCTACATATATATATATATATATCTATATATATATATATATATAGAACTATATATATATAGTATAGTATATATATAAGTCATATCACATTACCGTGATTCATGTACATACATCGAGCTACAATGTCCTTCAACATCTAATTCGCTCTACCTCGGAATTAATATATTTTCATATATGCTTAACCGAAGGGGAATTTTTACACGATAATAGATTTGCCTGGTTCCAGGAGCGAACCCAAGATGCCATACAAATCCATGACGTCAGTGGAAGAACTTTTACCTACACAAATGCATACACTATTCTAAAATGTGATTATTTCTTGATGAAAGCTCCAACTAATCATGTTAATATTGCTTATGACCTCTGCCAATATATTTCGCACCATTTCTCAATTTAATGTCTATCTTTACTACACAACAGCTGATATTTCTATTATTTTTCTCACAGTTATTCTTCTCTTGATTACGTATTCCCTCTGTTACATTCTCAGTTTGCGCTGCTTCATAAATGTTTCAATACATAGAAAGTGTAAATTTCGTCCCATATCATTAATATCCCCCTGTCACATCTTGTCAATAATTAATCCATTACCAGTCCCCTTTTACATTCGAGTGACCCTTACCTCGTATCAACCTCAAATGGCATCCGTGGTCTCCTGCGTAATTATTCTCTCTCTCTTCCTAGCTCTCTCATAATTGTTTAACAGCGACTGTCCTCGCGCGCCGACAGATTAACAAATTACTCACCTGGTTTTGCAGCGGTCGTAAGATTCCGACGCCCATCAGGGAAAGTACCGCACTTTAAAGGGAAGTGCTCGGGAGAGAGGTCAGCGTTCGCTCCACCTCGTCCAAATTGCGCAAGTGGAGAGAAGGAAGTGCTCGTAGTCAGCCACTTTCCCTGGCTTTCCTCCTCCACCAAAGGACCGGTTTGGAGAGGGAAAGGTGAGTTTCGGTTCGTTGAATTGAATTGAAAGTAGGATTCAGGCTAAAGGCCAAGCGCTGGGACCTACGACGTCATTCAGCGCTGAAACGGAAATTGACAGTAAAGGGTTTGAAAGGCGTAAAGTGAAGTATATCTTAGTTTAACCAGACCACTAAGTTGATTAACATCTTTCTTAGTGGTGGCCCGAAGGGGTTAGATATTTCTACGTTGTTAGGAACCAATTTGTTACTTAGCAACGGGCCTTACAGCTTACTGTGGGATACGAACCACATCGAAAATGAATATCTATCACCAGAAATAAATTCCTGTGATTCCTTATTGGCAGAGCGGGGAATCGAACCCGGACCCAGAGATCGGTAGTCGAGCACGTAACCTACTTGTCCAACGAGAAAAACCTCATAGCTGCAAAGAACCTTGGGTAACCTCTACAGTGCACTGCACTAAACTAACCACCCCCCTTCCCACATACACACACCCATACGGGGATTGGTTATTTGCAAAAGATTCATACCACTAACAAACCACCCGAGGTACAGCCCAGAGAGAGAGAGAGAGAGAGAGAGAGAGAGAGAGAGAGAGAGACGAGAGAGAGAGAGTAGCTGACGAGAGAGATGAGAGAGAGAGAGCAATGATCGAATTCAGTTTAAATATATCCTCGAGTCGTTTTCTAGTGTAGCTTGGTACAAGTATTTTCTCTTTTCCAGTAGCCTTATTATTATTATTATTATTATTATTATTATTATTATTATTATTACTTCAGTTTGTTTGGTAAGATATAAGTGGCAATTAGTATTGGTTGAGCACTAATAGCTTAATACCTAAATCATAGGTAATAGTGATCTGGTCAGTAGAAACCTCACAAAAGAACTCAAAAATTATTCATAGGTAATCTGTGAAAGGTGGTTTTAGTAATCCACACTTTCCAAAGTTTTAATTACTTTGGCTGTTGCCCAACGATCACTCAGCAATAAATCAAATCTCACCAAAGTTTAATTAGTGCGCCATAAAACACATATGCTTAAGGGACACAAAGTTGAGATATGAATATTTCGAAAGAAAATAGCGGTTTTTTTACATGTTGATTTTTATATTAAAATATTTTTTATGCACATTGATCTCGATAACTGTTTCTAATTTTATCTCATAAATACTTTATATATTATATATCTTCAAATATATAATGTTTATCTCATAGTTACTTTTTTCATAACTTATATATTAAAATGTACAACGGATTTATTCAATAGAAATATCATTAAGAGTGTTTATAATATAAGAAGTGTCAATTATTTTACCTTAGATTTATTTCCTTGATAAACAAAAGACAAAACAGGCATAGGACGTATTTAGCAAGCAATAAACAAATTTTAAAGTCCTTTCGTAAGATCAAAATCGTACATAGAAAAAAAAAAAAAATCTTTCCAAGATAGTGACAACCAACGGTTTTAGCCCGGTATGTTATCCGTTTTGTGACGTGTTTAGTACAAGCCCTTTGGCCATTACCGTAAAAATATAATCCAAAGACTAAATATCATAAGTTAATTACACCCAAGTAGTGCTGGATAACGACCCCTAAAAACCCTTTGGGGTCGCTATCTAAAAAAAAATAAAAATAAGAAATTGATGGTTTTTGTGTGTGTTCGTTGTGTCACTAAAGGTTGGGGATGAAGGGAACACCGAAATACTAAAAGTAAGTTCTTAATGTCTAATGAAGTACACTAAATCAGAGAGGTGCAAAATTATGTGCAAGCAAGGAAAACAGAGCTGTGCCGTACTGGCGAAACATGACTGCCAGACGGGCGAGATTCAGTCATTACATTTCGTACATGACATATGAGAATAGATACATTAAATACATAGAGAGGTATATAAATGAACACGAAATATAAAGAATATATTACATATGCATTAAGGTTCATATATTGTAGTGGATGTTTCTTTCATTTACCTACAGTTATTACTAAATATCTATGTGTTCTCGGAGAGCTGTGGACCAAACTACATGAAATAAACTGATAAAAGGGAGCTTTGATTCAGGCAAGTCTTTAGATTAAGCTTATTTATCGGCTTACCTACCATGCCACAGGCTTCAGATGAGGTTTGAAGGATTCAGCGCGATGGATTTAGCAACAAACCTAGATATTCAATCTCATGATCAGAAAAACTAGGTCCTAAAATCCATATATTACAAAACACGTTTCCTAAGGCGGAATTCACCAGTATTGGAATTATATTCCAGGTTTATTATGTTACCTTGGCAGTGGTAATCTGCTCTTATAACCTAAAGTTAATTCTGAGGGCCTTCAGTCCACGAACAGTTGAACAATTCAGATAATTGATTGAATAGTTCCTTATCTGTGATAAAAACATTTCAGGCAATTCCCAAGTTTCAGGCAAAGGCATAAAATTAGGATTATTCAACCTGTGGTAACGTAGATGGAAAAATCATAATTTGCATAAATTTGTATGAAATAAAAGAACACTTTATAGCCAATAAAATCGATGGTTATCGTTTAATTTGTCTAAAGCTTTACTAAGACATGGCAATAAATAGATATCAATTTAGATCACACAGAATCCATTTAAATACAACGGGGAAGGAACAAAAACCGGCGATTGACATAATGAA
>NC_061098.1:25776432-25788749 GCF_015104395.2 Macrobrachium nipponense | reverse complement strand
TTGACATAATGAAATCTAGTTTTCCACATTTTCTACCTATTTTCATGTTTTCTTCCAAACCATCTAAAAAGTAATCTATTTCTACAAGTAACAACTTAATCACCAAAATTCCCTTCATTCTCGATTATATTTAATTTGATATACTTCAACCGGATTATTGTTATCATGAATCTTTAAAGTCACTTATGAAAGGAAAAATATATGAGTTTTGTCACCAATGTTATTCAGTTGAATGAAACCAGAATTTTAATCAAATAAAATCTACATTCCCCCACTGAAATCCTTTACCTATAGAAGAATAGCAGAGGTAGGACATTCGTCTGGATTCCCAATCCAATAAGCCGATTGAGTCTTTGGAGAGAGGGGAAATATGCACGCTACAAGGCTCCCTCACCAAAAGAAAGAAAGAAAGAAAAAAAAAAACGTCCAGGACGATATAAATTTGCCAAAACCTTTCAGAATATTTTCTTCTACTTAGTTACGGTTTCTGGTCGGTATGTTTTCCTTTCCATTTTTTTTTTTTTATTCTTTCGTCGAGTTATGCTAAAAGGGGGTTTCACTGAACATGCTTGCAGAAAGATGAACAAAAGTGAATCAAGAATTTTCGCTTGAATAATCACCCCTTTCCCAGTACACACACACACATACGCATGCTCACACAGACATGCACATACACACACACACACACATATATAACATATATACATATGCGTATATATTATATAGATATTTCTAAATGCAAAAATGTCAAACAATAATATATTGAACTCTAAAAGTTACTGGTACTTCTTAAATGCTCAGAGAAATTTATTTTCAAATAATTAAATTCATCAATTAATTCAGATTTCAGATGGTATATTAATTCTGAAGTCTTTTGTGGCCGTAATTCCTCGGAACTCTCTCTCTCTCTCTCTCTCTCTCTCTTATGATAGTATAATTTCTTTTAAGTTTGCGAATGCTATAAATTTAAATGATATGAATATAAACATTAATTAGTTTTATTGGAGAAGGTTCAGTGAAAAACACGAAGTTATATCAAATAAAAAATTGTACATTCTATTTGATTAGGAGGATTTATCAGCTGCCTGTTTTTATTTCTGAGAAAATGTATCGGCTACACGGAAAGGCAACTCATTTTTAGCATATTATTTTACGATTTTCTTTATAAACTTAACTTCATCTTCCCATCATGTGTATTTATCTGACGGCATATCAGCAATTTTTATGCTGCTATCTACCACTGAGTTCGAGTTCCTGATTTTAGGTCATTAGTTTTAAACAACTGGAAAAAATGTATATTGCCAATACAGAAATTTTATCGAAATTGAATACGGACACTTGATGCGTTTCTGCTTTGATGCTCCTTTGAAGTTTGGATCAAAAGCTTCATATCAAAATAACTGACGTGGAATGAGAAAGAGCAATTTTACAAAAAAGTGGAGTCGTGAATTATCAATTTTTTAAAATTTCGTTTTCACTTGTAACAATTTTACCTGAATGTGAAGTAGAATAGAGAGCTGGCTTGACTAGAATTGCTCTCAAATAATTATGTACTTACATTTATGAAGTACTTTCGCTTACTCGGGGAGTAAGCATACAAACTACTTCGTTGTTGTTGTTCTTGTTGGTGGGGTAGGAAAGGTCTGAGGAAGATCCTAAAAAGGTCTGGAAAAGGTGTTTCGCGTTGAGTTAAAGATACAGAAATTTTAGGGTAGGATATTTATGATTTACTTATCAAAATGAAAATATATAAAAGATAAATAATGTGCATGTTAAACAGGACAGAAAAACTACTTCTAATAAAATATAGCATATTTATTATAATTTTCGTTGGTGAAACAAGGATCCGTTTGACCGTAGATTTTAGCACAGTTTAAAATACGTTAATTTAGGAATATAATGTTTACAACTTATGCGAGAGGGGACTATCTTATACTCGTCCCGAGTAAGCTGGAGGCCGGATCACACCCTGTTATATAGGACTTCAGTATACACTTATGAAAGATTCTTTCCCCGCTCGGCCAACAAGGAATCAGAGGAATTTATTTCTGGTGATAGAAATTCATTTCTCGATGTGGTTGGGATCCCACAATAAGCTGTAGGTCCCGTTGCTACATAACCAGTTGGTTCCTAGCTACGTAAAAGTATCTAATCCTTCGGGCCAGCCCTGGGAGAGCTGTTAATTAGCTCAGTGATCTGGTAAAACTGAGATATACTTATGGAAAATTCTGTAATATTTCAATGATCCTTAGGATGGCCAAACTTTATGCATTATATACTCTTTTAATAACGAATTGGGAAATACATAAAATTCAAGACTAATTCATCATATGAGCCATGAAAAGTTATTATCATGTATTAATCATTGTTATGTTTTAACAGCAGGGGTTTACTTTTCAAACTATTTATCAACTCTCTATCTATCTATCACTCTACTTATCTATATATCTATATAGATACTTACAGATAGATTGATAGATATATAGACAGTTATTTTGTCAGATGTTTTTGCAATTATAAAAAGATGTATTTGCTTATATATAAGATATATTATACATATATACATACGTATATATATATACATATATATATATTATATATATATATATGCGTTATATATATATATATATATATATATATATATATATATATATATATAGTATATACTATTATATATAATATATATATATATATATATATATATATTACACACACACACACATATATATTTATATATATATAATATATATATATATATATATATAATATATGTATATATATAATATACTATATAATATTATATATATATACATGTAAATATATATATATATAATATATATAATATATATATATAATAATTATATAATAATATTATATAGTATATTATGTACTATACACACGCACACACACGCACACACACACACACACACATATATATATATATATATATATATATATATATATATATATATATATATATATATATATATACATATATATATATATATATATAGAATATATATATATATATATATATATATATATATATATATATATATATATATAAAGGTCTTGCCACGGAGGAAAATGAAAGGCGAGAGAGCCAAGAACTTTCAGTCTAACACGACCCTTTACTTAGGCACAACTGATCATACAGAGCAAACAAAGACATGGTGAGAGTAGGCTTAATATCCAAACTGATATTACAAGATTAGCATAAGGTCGATTTCATTTTACAGAAACAGAAAAACGCCTGAAGGCAAGATTAGCGATTTTTAGGCAGCCAAACCTTGGTGGAGCACACACGTGGTTTCTAGGCAGCCACACCTTGGAGGAGCACACACATGGTCAACAGATGATTCATCCAGAAAACAATACATCTATTGTTTTCTGGATGAATTATCTGTTGACCACATGTGTGCTCCTCCAAGGTATGGTTACCTAAAAATCGCTAATCTTGTCCTCAGGAGTTTTCTCATTCTGTAAAGCGAAATAGACCTTATGGTAATCTTGTAATGTCAGTTTGGATATTAAGCCTACTTTTACTATATTTTTGCTCTGTATGATCAGTTGTGCCTAAGTAAAGGGTCGTGTTAGACTGAAAGTTTCTTTGACTCTTGTACTGGCAGTTGCTGCTATAAATTATATGACAAATACCAGTTTATTCTATATTTATGTTCATTTATATGGTTGTCCATACCTAACTGACCGTTTGTTGTATTAATCTCTGGGGAAGTGATTTTCCTGTAGATCTGATGTAACATTAGTCACAGTCCAGGCATGGGATTTTGTAAACGCCTGTGTCCTTGGGGATGTCTTTTGTTGGACGTTAAACAGGGATTTGACTAAGGATGGTAAAGTAAATGCATACACTTACCCAAACATTTTTTTGGTGTTTTTATGGGTTCCTTTTAGTATATATATATAATAAAATTATCTATAATATCTATAATTATATTAATATTATAGTATATATATATATATAGTATTTAATATATATTTAGGTGAAAAAGAAAATAAAAAATACATCCAATCAAAATCGCAAATAAATGGCCAACAATTATATAATGCCAAAAAAAGAGAAAGAAATAACAATAACCAATGCCACGTTCCAAGAAGCCTTTGACATCCAAGAATTGGAAACTGAAACCGAATTATCTTTTATGACCTCGGGAGAAATTCAGCAGTAGCAATGCGGCAAATGCAGTATCATTTCCCTTAATTACAATGGACATAAGAGTATTTCACCTTTATAGTGAGCCATTAAGGGAAGTTGTGTCACTTAGAGCCTCTAAAAGCTACGAAGGGCTTCGGCTGAAGAGCGTTTTTCATTCCAGGGTCATTAAATCTGGGGCTTCAAGGATATACTTCGAGGGATTCCATCATAGAATTGAAAAGTGGGTCGTCTACGTATATCTGTCTACGTCGACACAGGCTGTTGACGATTTGATAAATGATATATATATATATATATATATATATATATATATATATATATATATATATATATATATATATATATATGAGTTAACTTTTATTTATGCATTTTCATTCTGTCTTCTGCCTTAATTGCATAAGGTTGGTTGGCGGTCTTTGAGTTTTTTTTTTTACTCTGTTTCGTAATTTGTGAATGTTATTGAAGTTTAGAGTGATGTTTAAAGTGATTTTATTCGTTATCTAATAGATTCCCTGAGGATGCAATAAAGTTATTACGAAACATAGGGAAGAGATAATTGTCATGAATTTAGAATGTTTCCATGGTCCACCTTCGCGCTGATACATACATATATATATATATATATATATATTAGATATTATTTTAAAAGATATATATATATATATATATATATATATATATTTATATATATGAATAATTATCACATCACCGTGATTCATATAAATCATTCGAGCTACAAATGTCCTTTAATATCTAATTCGCTCTGCCTCGGAATTGATATATTTTAATATATGTACCGAAGGGGAATTTTTAGTTGATAATATTTCGTCCCCTCATGGGATCGAACCACCGTCCAGTGGCCATCCTGATTTCGTTCCCGTCCACTGGACGGTGGTTCGATCCCATGAGGGGACGAAACTATTATCAACTAAAAAATTCCCTTCGGTACATATATGAAAATATATAAATTCCGAGGCAAAGCGAATTAGATATTAAAGGACATTTGTAGCTCGAATGATATATATATATATATATATATATATATATATATATATATATATATATATATATATATATATATATATATATATATATATATATTATATATATATATATATAGAAAGAGAGAGAGAGAGGAGCTCGAGAGAGAGAGAGAGAGAGAGAGAGAGAGATTCAGTAAAGAAGAACATGGTTATAAAAGTCTTTCTGGTGAAAGGTGTTGCCAGGTCGTTCTCCTTCACCTCCAACACTATCCTACACTACACACTCCGGAAATGACTCAAAATGGAATAAAGGAAGCCCTCCGGCTATTCGCATTCTTCTTACAGCCTCCCTCTCAGGTGTAAAGGAATCCTTTGTAGGAAATGACCATAATAAAGGAGAAGAGAAAATATATTACAAATAGTGCACACTTCTGTGACTTCCACGCTACAAAGACGTCCTGATTCTTTTATACATTTCAAATTCATTAGAGATTTACGTAGACGTCCTCTATTGACGTTTTGACCAATTATAGATCTTTTAAAGCTTGTATCTATAATCATCCATTTACTTAGTCATTTGGGGGTAAGGTGTAGTAACTCAAAATCAATCCCCCAGTTTAAACTAACACCATCCCCCTTTTTAGAGGGCCCATGCTTGTCCTATGCTATTGTCCACATTCAGTATATCATGAAATCACTCAAATCAAAGGTATAAAGACCAGACTCTTTATAAAGCATCTGTATATATACCACTTTATTCTAAATTACATTTCTAATAGTACTATTTGTCTTTCTTTAATGGAGTACTTTCTCTGACCTGATTCTTCATTTAAGTCAAATCCATGCCTTTCTTTCATCGACTTATACACAGTTTACCTCCTTCATTCATTCATTCTGTCTGCCTGTCTGTTTGTCTGTCTGTCTGTCTGTCTCTCTCTCTCTGTCCGTCTCTGTATACACACACACACACACACACACACACACGCACACACACACACATAGTGTAAAATTATTGAACACACAATATGTTTTCATTACATTTCCCATCGATTTCATTACATAAAACCAAAGAAACCCATCACATTACGATGAATATCCTTTCGGTTACTATTTCAATTTCACAAGTAAAACAATCAGAACGGGTAAAACAATTAAAACAAAATGAAGATAAAGAAAAGTCGACAAAGAATACAACGAAAATATGAAGAAGGAACACCAGATTTAACCTCAAAAGAATCTTCATTAATTATTCCGTCTACAACAGCTGTGCGCCAGTGAAAATTTTTGGACCTATTTTTCAACTTACCCTCCTGGCTGAAAGGGTGGGGGGAAATTTTATCACTGGTGGGTGGGGAGAGAGAGAGAGCGAGATCGAGAGAGAGAGAGAGAGAGAGAGACAATAAATCTATATATGTACAGAAATACATATATATATATATATATATATATATATATATATATATATATATGATATATAGATATATATGTATATATATATATATATATATATATATATATATATATATATATATATATATATATATATAATATATATACATATATATATATATATATATAATCAAAATAAAGGTTCGGTCCCATTAACTTAAAATACTATGCACAATATACCACAAGGCTGATCACGCTGAAAAATATCTGTTTTAAAATAAAACCTGCAAAGTATACATTACGCTAATTGTATTAATCTCTAAAATAGCTCAAGAATAACGAAAAGTTTAACGAAGATTAATCTTTATATAAAAACTTTGAGTGAGCTTACTCCATCAACTTAATGACTCAGGAAACTTTAAAAAAGTTAATCTCTCCTGTTCAACGATGCTTCTTACTTGTAAGCCTAGATCTATGAAGTTACTACTCTCTCTCTCTCTCTCTCCCTCTCTAGAGATGAGTACCACATCTGCTTTATGTTACTTAGACCGAGAAGCATTACACCAAATACAAGGTAGCCAAGATTATTCATCAAATGCTTTCATGAAACGTGTAATTCTGTATTGTGTCTCATATTGCCTTTAGATAATATCTCTAAACAATACATTTTGTGAAGATGTTTGTACAAAGGCTAAGATATATATGTTTTACATATACAGCAAAATAACTAGGTAACCCAGTCAAAAATAGCATAAGTGTATTCTGTGAAATATGTAATGCATAGGAAATATAAAATGCATATGTATCATAGGCCAAACAAGTAATGCATATGAAGTGCCTATCCTAGAATCATTAATTATCGAACAACTGGTGTCCCAATAATTAAACAGCCAGATCTCCACACAGCTGTAGCGGAGTTGGCTTTTACCTATGTATTCTCATTTGTCTTCTGCCTTCATTGTATAGGGTTGGTTAGCCGTCTTGGGTCTTCCTATTGTTTCTGTTTTTTATTTAATACTGTGTTGTAATTTGTGAATTTTATTGATTTTTAGAGTAGGTTTTTAAAAGTAATTTTATTCAATATTTAACAGATACCATGGCGATGTAATAAAATCGCCTACCTCTGTCTTTTGATACATATATGAATACATACATACATTAAAGCATATATATATATATATATCTATATATATATATAATCTAAATATATATACATATATATATATATATATATATATATATATATATATATATATATATATATATATATATATATATATGTGTGTGTGTGTGTGTGTGTGTGTGTGTGTATGTGTGTGTCCGTGCGTGCGTGTGTAAGCAGAGTAAATGGCTAAACAAAGTGCAATAAGAGGGTGCAAGAGTACAAGACGTTTCACCCTTAATCCATTACGTTCTTACGTTAACCACAAGAGACTAAAAGATAAATATAAAAAAAAAAAAATTGGTTTTACAAAAAAGTTAAAGGAATATAAAGTTATAGCAGTGCATACATAAGTATAATTTACCAACCAGAAAAGCACAATATTTCGTTTTGGAATATCCCAAAAGAAAAAAAAAAATGTCAGCTAACACTCCTTTATTCCAGAAAGGTGATGATTGCTTCAGCTATGTTTGCCAAAGCTGATTAACAACGTAACTCTTCAGATAATGGAACTATTTTTATCGCTTTTAGTACCAATCCACCCGGGAGCCTTGGCGTCGCACACGAAAAAAAAGAAGGAAGATTTAATGCTTCGAAAACTAATCCAGATAAGTGCCACTCTCTCTCTCTCTCTCTCTCTCTCTCTCTCTCTCTCTCTCTCTCTCTCTATGTCAGAGACTTGGGAAAATTTTCTACCACTTTCTCTTATTTTTCTCTCTTTCTTTCTGCTTTCGCGAATTCGGTGGTTGAAGACCTTTTGTGATATCTTTTCCTTCCTAAAATATTCTGAAAGTGTAGGTGGACGGATGTCTTTACACATTTATACATGCACAGATACAAACACACATGCTTTTACAGGGGGATCTGCACTTTTATATCATTCTATTTGGGTATAACTTATCCCCCAGGTAAAGTGAATTTCTTAGTAATGATTGTTTTGCTTGAAACTTTAGAAACTATTCTAAAAGTAATTTTTTAATTAGTGTCGATATACATATATATATATATATATATATATATATATATATATATATATATATACATACACACACACACACACACACACACACACACACACACACATATATATATATATATATATATATATATATATATATATATATATATTATACATATACATACCTTCCTCATCACATCATAGAAAAATAAACTTCCCATCATGACTGAAAAACAAACAAACCCAACAATCGACGTAAAAACCGAATTCATCTTTCCTTGGAGCACCTTGCATTCACTTTTTAGTATTTAATCTAAAAATAGATATTCCCCACTTACTTGAAAACGGCCTCAGAGCCAGATCAATGGCTTCCATTCCCCAGGATAAAAGTCTTCAGGGGACATGAAAGTAGAAATATGGAGAGGCTCAATTTCAGGCGAAGATTTTCACGGTTTTGGGGGAGGCTGCGATATCTATTGATTTAGGGAGTGTGGTGAGGGTGTCCTACCCAATAGGAAAAGTGCCCGAGTTTGATTCTAAAACGTACCAAGACTGTAAACCCAATAGGGCTTCAAAGGCGATAGCATAAAGGAAAAGGTGATTGATAATTAAATATGAGGGAGCAGAAAATAAAACTGACACACCTGCATTTTTGAGACGTCAACAGAAGGCAGGAATAATTCTGGTGTCTGGACAACTGTAGTGTATTACAGCTACTCTGAATAAACGCCTACCCACAGCCAAACTAAAACGATTAATTTTCTTTATGCTAATTTATCTTTGCCCCCTGTGGGATATACTAATTATCAAAATAAAATAATGAAAAACTTCGAAATAATTCAGGCTTCAGACAAAGAAAAAAGTGAAGCTAAGTCACTAATTATTTAAAAAAAACACAAAAAAAAGAAAAATCTCAAAATAATTCAAGCTCCAGAGGAAAACATAATGTATGAGAATGCTCAGCCTTCTTTATATTTTTTTCCTTGTAGCTTCCAGCTTTTGATCCAGTCCAGAGATCACTTCCTTTGTAGTTTCTCTTTGAAGAGCAGCCAGTATAGTTACAAAGGCTGACGTCCTCAAAGAGAAGCTATTATCTCAAGTGCCCTCGTCTGCACCCTTCAGCCCTAGCAACGAAATAATTTTACTTTTTGGGTAATTATGCTTTACTTTTTTTTATCGTGGGTTAGACGCTGTAATTAATAAATAACATTTATTTTGAATGTGCGATCAGATTAAAAGTTCCAATATTATTGTCAACTGAAATTACAGATAATAAATAGAATATTAAACTGATCTAGATTTAAAAGAACCTTTTTGTGGTAATTAGGCCTTACTTTGGTTTTTGTGGGTTTATGAGGTCTAATCAAAAGACGATTATATTTATTCTGAACACTTAATTAGAATATTATGGTTTCTTATATTTTTGAAACTTAAATAGTAAATAATGAAGAAAGGTAAGCATTTAATTTTCCTAAAATCACTCTGAGGATTAGGTTATAATACGATCATCCTTTCTGCTCACTCCAAATTTTGGTTAAATTTCTCTTCTCAACCTTACAAGCTTGGCTTGGAAAAGAGATTTAAAGAATTTTAGGATTTAACTACCTCGTGCAAATCAAGATTTAACAACACCTCGTTTAGAGCAAGAACTTCAGAACATTTTAAACGAAGCTTGTAATTATTTATGATCAAATTTAATCTGTGCTAAGACAAAAGAAATATTATTCGTCATAAGCATTAACCACTGGGTGAAATCAACAAAACTATCAGATGAATGAGATGACAAATGATTACGTTTCAGCATGGATCAATGAATAGATTTATAACAAAAGTATAGAATTGAATATTGGTATTATTGTGAAAATAAACCTTATATTCCAGAGCAGGAAAACTGGGAGTATTTTTCTGTTTTAGTGCAGGAACAGTACAAGAGAGGAGAGTCCACTTCTCTCATTAGAAAACACAGGATTTCTTGTTCACTCTCCCACTATGCGTGGTGAGTGTCGTGTCGTGTACAAGGAAATATTTGCTGCTATTTAGCAAAAAATTAATCCATCACTCAGCTGTATTGGCACTGCCGCCATGTACACTGAGATTTATAAGGCTGCTCCTCAACACAGAAAGCGTGGACGATATATAATATATATAGATATAGATATATATATATGATATATATATATATATAGATATGTATATATATATGCTGTATTATATATATATATAATATTATATATCTATATATATATATATATATATATATATGTATATCTATATGCACACACCCGGACATACACATTATATATATATATCTATATATAATATATATATATATATATATATATATATATATATGATGTGTGTATATATATATATATATATATATATAGATATATATATATATATATATATATATATATATATATATCTATATTATATATAATATATATATATTATATAATATATATATATATATATATATATATATATATATATATATATATATATATGCAAACACCCGGACATACATATTGTATAATATATATATATATATATATATATATAATATATATATATATATATATATATATATATATATATATACATATGTTATCACAAAATGATGCAGGAATTCATAATGCGCGGACGTAAAAAATGTTTTTTTCAATAATTCACCATAAATCGAAATATTGTGCTACACACTTACATTTTTGTTTCAGAATGAAGATAAATGATTGAATATTACTAGACTAAGATTTTTAGCTTACAATTGCATTTCTCGACCATTTCGATTGAGTTAAAGTTGACCGAATGTCGATTTTTATGCAAATATTTCAAAAATGATAAAAGCTACGACCATGAAATATTTTCTGTTGTATTCTACATGAAATTGCGCAAATTTTCATATATAAAACTCTATGTAATGGCTAATATGAAATGGAACAAATATTACGACAATGTGACTTAAGAATTTCGGAGATTTTTTTTTAAAAATTCACCATAAATCGAAATATTGTGCTAGAGACTTCCAATTTGTTTCAAAATGAAGATAACTGATTGAATATTACTAGACTGTAAGGGTTTTAGCTTAAAATTGCATTTTTTTACCATTTCGGTCGAGTCAAAGCTGTCCGAACGTCGATTTATTTCTTTGTATTGTGATTTATATACAAATATTAAAAAAGTTATAAAAACTACGACCATGAAATATTTCTTTTTTATTTTACATGAAATTGCACACATTTTCATATACACGTATAGAACTCTATGTGACGGCTAATATGAAACGGTGCAAATATTACAACAATGTGACGTAAGCATTTCTGAGATTTGCTGCGGAGATTCCATGCACGGAGGGAAGGAAAAAGTTTTTTTTTTTTTTAAATCCACCATAAATCGAAATGTTGTGCTAGAGACTTCCAATTCATTGAAAATTAAGATAATTGATTGAATATTACTAGAATGTAAGAGTTTTAGCTTACAATTGTGTTTTTCGACCATTTCGGTCGAGTCAAAGTTGACCAAACCTCGATTTTGTTATATTTATCGTGGTATAATGCAAATATTAAAAAAAGGATAAAAGCTACGACCATGAAATATATATTTTTTTAAAATTTTAAATGGAATTCCGCACATTTTCATATATAGAAC
>NC_061098.1:25763932-25771432 GCF_015104395.2 Macrobrachium nipponense | reverse complement strand
CGCACCAAGTAACGCTTGTAAACAAAACAACAGCTTGATCCGTGAGCTCCCTTAAGGCGTGCGATTCAAAAGCTTTTACCTAGTAGGCCTATAACTATTTTTCAGTAAATTAAAAAAAAAATATTTTGCATTGACGTACCATACATCGGTTAGGCACCCGACAGACACTTTTCGTCGACGTTTAATACGTCCAATCGGCGTTTAAGGGGTACATGTGTTTGTGCATATAATGATGGGTCCAACCCCATGACACTTGGGGAGAAAAGACACACTCTCCTTAGACAGAGATAAGGACGGTTCGTAGGACAGCGGGTGTGAAAAATCCATTGAAGGTAGGGCATATATATATATATATATATATATATATATATATATATATATATATATATATATATATATATATATATATATATATATATATATATATATATAGATATATATATATGATATATATATATATATATATATATATATATATATATAATATATATATATAAACTGGCGGTGGCTAAATGTCGGCAGCGAATCGGCCGACGGCGAATCGTCACCAACCCATATATATATATATATATATATATATATATATATCCTATATATATATTATATATATATATATATATATATATATATATATATATATATATATAAAGGTTCTTGCCACGGAGGAAAATGAAAGGCGAGAGAGCCAAGAACTTTCAGTCTAACACGACCCTTTACTTAGGCACAACTGATCATACAGAGCAAACAAAGACATGGTGAGAGTAGGCTTAATATCCAAACTGATATTACAAGATTAGCATAAGGTCGATTTCATTTTACAGAAACGAGAAAACGCCTGAAGGCAAGATTAGCGATTTTTAGGCAGCCAAACCTTGGTGGAGCACACACGTGGTTTTCTAGGCAGCCACACCTTGGAGGAGCACACACATGGTCAACAGATGATTCATCCAGAAAACAATACATCTATTGTTTTCTGGATGAATTATCTGTTGACCACATGTGTGCTCCTCCAAGGTATGGTTACCTAAAAATCGCTAATCTTGTCCTCAGGAGTTTTCTCATTCTGTAAAGCGAAATAGACCTTATGGTAATCTTGTAATGTCAGTTTGGATATTAAGCCTACTTTTACTATATTTTTGCTCTGTATGATCAGTTGTGCCTAAGTAAAGGGTCGTGTTAGACTGAAAGTTCTTTGACTCTTGTACTGGTAGTTGCTGCTATAAATTATACATGACAAATACCAGTTTATTCTATATTTATGTTCATTTATATGGTTGTCCATACCTAACTGACCGTTTGTTGTATTAATCTCTGGGGAAGTGATTTTCCTGTAGATCTGATGTAACATTAGTCACAGTCCAGGCATGGGATTTTGTAAACGCCTGTGTCCTTGGGGGATGTCTTTTGTTGGACGTTAAACAGGGATTTGACTAAGGATGGTAAAGTAAATGCATACACTTACCCAAACATTTTTTGGTGTTTTTATGGGTTCCTTTTAATATATATTATATATATATATATATATATATATATATATATATATATATATATATATATATATATATATATTTAGGTGAAAAAGAAAATAAAAATACATCCAATCAAAATCGCAATAAATGGCCAACAATTATATAATGCCAAAAAAAGAGGAAAGAAATAACAATAACCAATGCCACGTTCCAAGAAGCCTTTGACATCCAAGAATTGGAAACTGAAACCGAATTATCTTTTATGACCTCGGGAGAATTCAGCAGTAGCAATGCGCAAATGCAGTATCATTTCCCTTAATTACAATGGACATAAGAGTATTTTCAGACCTTTATAGTGAGCCATTAAGGGAAGTTGTGTCACTTAGAGCCTCTAAAAGCTACGAAGGCTTCGGCTGAAGAGCGTTTTTCATTCCAGGGTTCATTAAATCTGGGGCTTCTTAACGGAGGATATACTTCGAGGGATTCCATCATAGAATTGAAAAGTGGGTCGTCTACGTATATCTGTCTACGTCGACACAGGCTGTTGACGATTTGATAAATGATATATATATATATATATATATATATATATATATATATATATATATATATATATATATATATATATATGAGTTAACTTTTATTTATGCATTTTCATTCTGTCTTCTGCCTTAATGCATAAGGTTGGTTGGCGGTCTTTGAGTTTTTTTACTCTGTTTCGTAATTTGTGAATGTTATTGAAGTTTAGAGTGATGTTTAAAGTGATTTGATTCGTTATCTAATAGATTCCCTGAGGATGCAATAAAGTTATTACGAAACATAGGGAAGAGATAATTGTCATGAATTTAGAATGTTTCCATGGTCCACCTTCGCGCTGATACATACATATATATATATATATATTATCTATATATATATATATATATATATATATATATATATATATATAATCTATATATATATATATATATATATATATATATATGAATAGTTATCACATCACCGTGATTCATATAAATCATTCGAGCTACAAATGTCCTTTAAAAATCAATTCGCTCGCCTGGGAATTGATATATTTTCATATATGTACCGAAGGGGAATTTTTAGTTGATAATAATTTCGTCCCCTCATGGGATCGAACCACCATCAGTGGCCATCCTGATTTCGTTCCCGTCCACTGGACGGTGGTTCGATCCCATGAGGGGACGAAATTATTATCAACTAAAAATTCCCCTTCGGTACATATATGAAAATATATCAATCCGAGGCAGAGCGATTAGATATTAAATGACATTTGTAGCTCGGATGATATATATATATATATATATATATATATATATATATATTATAGATTATATATATATATATATCTATGATATATATATATATATATATATATATATATATATATATATATATATATATATCTATATATATGATATATATATAGAGAGAGAGAGAGAGAGAGAGAGAGAGAGAGAGAGAGAGAGAGAGAGAGAGATTCAGTAAAGAAGAACATGGTTATAAAAGTCTTTCTGGTGAAAGATGTTGCCAGGTCGTTCTCCTTCCACTCCAACATTATCCTACACTACACATCCGGAAATGACTCAAATGGAATAAAGGAAGCCCTCCGGCTATTCGCATTCTTCTTACAGCCTCCCTCTCAGGTGTAAAGGAATCTCTATAGGAAGTGACCATCATAAAGGAGAAGAGAAAATGTATCACAAATAGTTCACACTTCTGTGACTTCCACGCAACAAGACATCCTGATTCTTTTATACATTTCAAATTCATTAGAGATTTACGTAGACGTCCTCTATTGACGTTTGACCAATTATAGATCTTCTAAAGCTTGTATCTATGATCATCCATTTACTTAGTAATTTGGGGGTAAGGTGTAGTAACTCAAAAGCAATCCCCCAGTTTAAACTAACACCATCCCCTTTTTAGAGAGCCCATGCTTGTCCTATGCTATTATCCACATTCAGTATATCTTTAAATCACTCAAATCAAAGGTATAAAGACCAGACTCTTTATAAAGCATCTGTATATTTACCACTTTATTCTAAAATACATTTCTAATAGTACTATTTGTCTTTCTTTGATGGAGTACTTTCTCTGACCTGATTCTTCATTTAAGTCAAATCCATGCCATTCCTTTCATTGACTTATACACAGTTTACCTCCTTCATTCATTCATTCTGTCTGTCTGTCTGACTCTCATTCTCTCTCTCTCTCTCTCTCTCTCTGTTTGTCCGTCTCTGTACACACACACACACACACAACACACACACACACACGCGCACAACCACACATAGTTTAAAATTATTGAACACACAATATGTTTTCATTACATTTCCCATCGATTTCATCACATAAAACCCAAAGAATCCCATCACATTACGATGAATATCCTTTCGGTTACTATTTCAATTTCACAAGTAAAACAATCAGAACGGGTAAAACAATTAAAACAAAATGAAGATAAAGAAAAGTCGACAAAGAATACAACGAAAATATGAGGAAGGAACACCAGATTTAACCTCAAAAGAATCTTCATTAATTATTCCGTCTACAACAGCTGTGCGCCAGTGAAAATTTTTGGACCTATTTTTCAACTTACCCTCCTGGCTGAAAGGGTGTGGGGAAATTTTATCACTGGTGGGTGGGGAGAGAGAGAGTAGAGAGAGAGAGAGAGAGAGAGAGAGAGAGAGAGAGAGATATTAAATCTATATATGTACAGAAATATATATATGATATATATATATATATATATATATATATATATATATATATAATATATTATATATATATCAAAACAAAATAAAGGTTGGTCCCATTAACTTAAAATACTATGCACAATATACCACAAGGCTGATCACGCTGAAAAATATCTGTTTTAAAATAAAACCTGCAAAGTATACATTACGCTAATTGTATTAATCTCTAAAATAGCTCAAGAATAACGAAAAGTTTAACGAAGATTAATCTTTATATAAAAACTTTGAGTGAGCTTACTCCATCAACTTAATGACTCAGGAAACTTTAAAAAAGTTTATCTCTCCTGTTCAACGATGCTTCTTACTTGTAAGCCTAGATCTATGAAGTTACTACTCTCTCTCTCTCTCTCCCTCTCTAGAGATGAGTACCACATCTGCTTTATGTTACTTAGACCGAGAAGCATTACACCAAATACAAGGTAGCCAAGATTATTCATCAAATGCTTTCATGAAACGTGTAATTCTGTATTGTGTCTCATATTGCCTTTAGATAATATCTCTAAACAATACATTTTGTGAAGATGTTTGTACAAAGGCTAAGATATATATGTTTTACATATACAGCAAAATAACTAGGTAACCCAGTCAAAAATAGCATAAGTGTATTCTGTGAAATATGTAATGCATAGGAAATATAAAATGCATATGTATCATAGGCCAAACAAGTAATGCATATGAAGTGCCTATCCTAGAATCATTAATTATCGAACAACTGGTGTCCCAATAATTAAACAGCCAGATCTCCACACAGCTGTAGCGGAGTTGGCTTTTACCTATGTATTCTCATTTGTCTTCTGCCTTCATTGTATAGGGTTGGTTTAGCCGTCTTGGGTCTTCCTTTTGTTTTTGTTTTTTATTTAATACTGTGTTGTATTTTATTGATTTTTAGAGTAGGTTGTTAAAAGTAATTTTATTCAATATTTAACAGATACCATGGCGATGTAATAATATCGCCTACTTGTGTCTTTTGATACATATATGAATACATACTCATAAAAGCAAATATATATATATATATATATATATATATATATAATATATGTGTGTGTGTGTGTGTGTGTGTGTGTTGAGTGTGTGTGTGTGTGTGTGTATCCGTGCGTGCGTGTGTAAGCAGAGTGAATGGCAAAACAAAATGCAATAAGAGGGTGCAAGAGTACAAGACGTTCACCTTTAATCCATTACGTTCTTACGTTAACCACATGAGACTAAAAAAAATAAATATCAAACAAAAAAATTCTTGGTTTTACAAAAAAGTTAAAGGAATATAAAGTTATAGCAGTGCATACATAAGTATAATTTTACCAACCAGAAAAGCACAGTATTTCGTTTTGGAATATTCCTAAAAGAAAAAAAAAAAATGTCAGCTAACACTCCTTTATTCCAGAAAGGTGAGGATTGCTTCAGCTATGTTTGCCAAAGCTGATTAACAACGTAACTTTTCAGATAATGGAACTATTTCATCGCTTTTAGTACCAATCCACCCGGGAGCCTTGGCGTCGCACACGAAAAAAGGAAGGAAGATTTAATGCTTCGAAAACTAATCCCAGATAAGTGCCACTCTCTCTCTCTCTCTCTCTCTCCTCCCTCTCTCTCTCTCTCTCTATGTCTGAGACTTGGGAAAATTTTCTACCACTCTCTCTTATTTTTCTCTCTTTCTGCTTTCGCGAATTCGGTGGTTGAAGACCTTTTGTGATATCTTTTCCTTCCTAAAATATTCTGAAAGTGTAGGTGGACGGATTTCTTTACACATTTATACATGCCAGATACAAACACAAATGCTTTTACAGGGGGATCTGCACTTTTATATCATTTTATTTGGGTGTAACTTATCCTCTAGGTAAAGCGAATTTCTTAGTAATGATTGTTTTGCTTGAAACTTTAGAATCTATTCTAAAAGTCATTTTTAAATTAGTGTCGATATATATATATATGTATATATATATATATATATATATATATATATATATATATATATATATATACATACACACACACACACACACACACACACACATATATATATATATATATATCATGTATATGTATAATATATATATATATATATATATATATATATATATTGATATATATATATATATGTATATATGTATATATATTATATATATATATATATATATATATATATATATATATATATATTATAACATATACATACCTTCCTCATCACATCATAGAAAAATAAACTTCCCATCATGACTGAAAAAAGACAAACCCAACAATCGACGTAAAAACCGAATTCATCATTCCTTGGAGCACCTTGCATTCACTTTTTAGTATTTAATCTAAAAATAGATATTCCCCACTTACTTGAAAACGGCCTCAGAGCCAGATCAATGGCTTCCATTCCCCAGGATAAAAGTCTTCAGGGGACATGAAAGTAGAAATATGGAGAGGCTCAATTTTAGGCGAAGATTTTCACGGTTTTGGGGGAGGCTGCGATATCTATTGATTTAGGGAGTGTGGTGAGGGTGTCCTACCCAATCAGGAAAAGTGCCCGAGTTTGATTCCAAAACGTACCCAAGACTGTAAACCCAATAGGGCTTCAAAGGCGATAGCATAAAGGAAAGTGATTGATAATTAAATATGAGGGAACAGAAAATAAAACTGACACACCTGCATTTTTGAGACGTCAACAGAAGGCAGGAATAATTCTGGTTTCTGGACAACTGTAGTGTATTACAGCTACTCTGAATAAACGCCTACACACAGCCAAACTAAAACGATTATTTTCTTTATGCTAATTTATCTTTGCCCCCTGTGGGATATATTAATTATCAAAATAAAATAATGAAAAATTTCGAAATAATTCAGGCTTCAGACAAAGAAAAAAGTGAAGCTAAGTCACTAATTATTAAAAAAAACACAAAAAAAGAAAAATCTCAAAATAATTCAAGCTCCAGAGGAAAACATAATGTATGAGAATGCTCAGCCTTCTTTTTATATTTTTTTTCCTTGTAGCTTCCAGCTTTTGATCCAGTCCAGAGATCACTTCCTTTGTAGTTTGTCTTTGAAGAGCAGCCAGTATAGTTACAAAGGCTGACGTCCTCAAAGAGAAGCTATTATCTCAAGTGCCCTCGTCTGCACCCTTCAGCCCTTGCTACGAAATAATTTTAATTTTTGGGTAATTATGCTTTACTTTTTTTTTTCGTGGGTTAGACGCTGTAATTAGTAATTAAATAACATTTATTTTGAATGTGCGATCAGATTAAAAGTTCCATATTATTGTCAAC